>NC_136866.1:31450017-31462517 GCF_951799975.1 Gobius niger
GAAAGCTGCAGCATCTCCTGCTCTCACAAACTCATGACGGACCGATCCCACCTCTGACTCTGACTCTGAGGAGAAACCACAAACATCTGCCATGTGAAGGTCAGACTTCACTGACCTGACAGAACTTCAGCAGCTCTGAGAACAAACAGGAGCTGCATCAAACAACAGGAACAACAGAAACAACAGAAACAACAGAAACAACAGAGGAACAACAGAGGAACCTCAGGTCACCTCAGCCTGACCGTCCATCATCACAAAACTCCACCTGCTCAGAGTCAGACACACACAGCGCCTCACCTGGACACACTCAGGAACTACAACACGTCACTAAGACCATGACTAACGCTTATTAACATCTTATTATTATTATAATAATATATATATATATATATATATATATATATATATATATATATATATATATATATATATATATATATATATATTATTAACACCTTACTAACACGTAAGCAGCACGTCTGAAAGGAACACATGTAAACATAAATATAGATGATGCTTTAAAGATAAACATATAAATGATGAATATTAATGTATGGAACACATGTACACTGCGTTCCAAATTACTATGCAACTCATGGATGGTGTCGTGTCTCGGGCTCTATGAATCACTGACATTAATCTCAGAGACCTGGGATGATCAGTTTCAGGTTAAGCCCAGTTAAGTGAAAAACTACTGAAAAAGGATGTTCCACTTTATTAAGCAGATCATCATTTTCAAGCAATATGGGAAAGAAAAAGGATCTTTCTGCTGATGAAAAGTGTGAAATAGTTGAATGTCTTGGTCTCGGTATGAAAACCTTTGATATTTCATGAAAGATGAAGCGTAATCATTGAACTGATCAGAGATTTGTGGATGATTCAGACACACTCAGGTTTGTGCAGATAAAGGCACGATGAGGACGGTTTCTGCCAGACAAACACATCAGATTAAGAGAACAGATGCTACAAAACATGAAGGTGTTGGACCCTCCAGAGGCTGCAGTTGTGCATAAACCTTCTCTCCGGCCTCCCCTAAACGGTTCATTGAAGCTGAAGCAGAAACGGCTGCAGTGGCTCAGAAATACATGAGACTCATTTTCAAACAGTCTTGTTCACTGATGAGGCCGTGTGACCCTGGATGGTCAGATGGATGGAGGAGTGGACGGTTGGTGAATGACCACAATGTCCCAACAAGGCTGTGACGTCAGTAAGGAGGGGGCGGAGTCATGGGGAGAGAGCTGGTCAGTCCCTTTAGGATCCCTGAAGGTGTGAAAATGACCTCTTTCTGACTGACCACTGTCTTCTATGCTACAAAAAGAACAAAATCCTCTTCATCATGACAACGCACCATGTCCTGCTGTAAAGAAAACCTCTGCATCACTGGCTGCTATGGGCAGAAAAGGAGAGAAACTCATGATGTGGACCCCCTCCTCCCCTGACCTCAGCCCTATTGAGAACCTTTGGAGCCTCAAGAAAAACGTCTATGAGGGTGGGAGGCAGTTTTCATCCAAACAGCAGCTCTGGGAGGCTATTCTAACATCCTGCAAAGAAATCCAAGCAGAAACTGTCCAAAAACTCACAAGTTCAATGGATTTAAGAATTTTGAAGCTGCTTCACACAAGGGCTCCTATGGTAAAATATAACTTGACCTGTTAATATCTTTTGATTTCAGTGAATATGACCTCCTAATGCTGCAAATACAACAAATGACCATTTTCAGTTAATTACAAGCTTTAAAATGTATTGAAACGATGAGTTGCATAATAATTTGGAACAGTGGATTTTGAGGTTTTTACTATATTTATTTTTGAAAAAAATACTGTTTTCACTGGGAGATTTTCCCACCACATTTAAATGATCCTCGACCAGTGAAAGACTTGAAAATGACGCTGACTCTCATTTGAGTCGACAATTTAGAAAATCTTAGAAAAATGTCATTTGCATAATAATTTGGAACACAGTGTACACATTTATACATGATGTTTATAAATGAAGGATGAGGATCTTTACCAGAGCAGAGCAGCAGCAGCAGAGCAGCTCCAAACACTAACATGGTCTGTTTCTTCAGACGTTTGTACAATAGTGATCTGAGTTTTAGAAGAATAAACCTGCGACTCGTTTCAAGTGTTAAAGGAGAGAATGATCAAACACACAGGAAATGAAAAGTACTTCTGCTTTTCTCACACGGCCCAGATGCTGCTCCTCTGCGCCCCCTGGTGGTTCACCTCAGTGACCTCAGCTGACCTAAATCACTTATAGCACCAGACTAACCACACAAACGTCTGTGTCCATAGAGTCATTTAAAAGACCTTATATTTGAGCAGCATCAGCTTCGTGGTTGTATAAGCTACGCGGCGGCGGAGTGATCTGAGAGAAAATAGTCCCTCAGAATGTGATCGTTCATGTGATGCAGGTCAGTTATATTCCAAACACAGACATGTATATGGTTAGTCTGGTGTTATCAGTGCCTCAGGTGCTCTGTGGGTCACACTGTGTTTAATGCAGGCTAGCTGATACCATAGACATGTTCTTTTTTTCTTTGTAGAAGGTTCATACCGTCGTCTTAGGTTAAGTCTATTACAGTTTTGTTTCTTATAGTAGACAGAAGGTTTAGTTTAACCTGCTTGACTGGTTTCGATCACTTCCTGTGATCTTCCTCAGAAGCGCCCCCTGGTGGTGGAGGTGCCGTGTCGTAGGCAGTGCACATGGATGTTCCCGTCAGTAGGGAGAGCTTATGCCCCCCCTCCCTACTGACGGGAACATCCATGTGCACTGCCTACGACACGGGAAGTGATCCTAGTCAAGCAGGTAAACTAAACCTTCTGTCCTACTACAAGAAACAAGACTGTAATAGACCATAGACATGCACTAGCCTAGCACTAGCCTAGCACTAGCCTAGCACTAGCCTAGCACTGGCCTAGCACTAGCCTAGCACTGGCCTAGCACTAGCCTAGCACTGGCCTATCACTAGCCTAGCACTAGCCTAGCACTAGCCTAGCACTAGCCTAGCACTAGCCTAGCACTAGCCTAGCACTGGTCTAGCACTAGCCTAGCGTCACGTAACTCTTCAAATAAAAGAACTGCATGAATTACAAAAAAATATATCTCCATAAATCAGCAACACTCTGGATAACCAGGACATGAGGCCCTGTGTCAGAGATCCTGAAATGTCCCTTTAAATGAGATTATTTTTCTGATCTTGTGAATGTGGGACATGTTTCAATAAACGATGCATCTGGATCTAAAACCCTAAAGTCTTCTGGTGCTGCCACACCCGCCTAAAGCCCATAGCTGGAGCGTGTTCTCACTGGAGTCAGTCGCTCTGGCCGCGCCTCAGCCTCACCTGGACACACCTGCCTCAGCTCTTACCTGGACACACCTGCCTCAGCCTCACCTGGACACACCTGCCTCAGCTCTTACCTGGACACACCTGCTGTTCTCGTCCTCTCGTTCCTCTGGTTCCTCTGACCTGTGCTGTGTTGTTTGTCCCTCAGCTCCTCCCGTACCTCCAGAGGAACCTGACGGGGTTCCGGGCCCTGGAGGTCCTCTCGTTCCTCTGGTTCCTCTGACGTGTGCTCTGGTTCCTCTGGTTCCTCTGGTTCCTCTGACGTGTGCTGTGTTGTGGGATATGGTTTGTGCCGGTAAGAAGTGACTACGTTTGTTAAGTGGTGACGTCGCAGATGTTCGAGAAACGACAAAAAACTCTTTAAAACCACAGTAAAACTCCACAGAGTGACTGAACAGACGTGTCAGAGCCATGAGCCGAACATGCTGCACCTGCTGCTGTAAAAGCCAGATTCATTTATATCCGGGTTAGCGAGAGAAATGCTAACGGCGCAGCAGCTAGGCTAGCCCCAGAAGACTTTAGTAAATCTGACAGTTTTAGCAGCAGGTGCAGCATGTTCGGCTCATGAGTCTGAGAAATAAGTCTGTTCAGTCACTCTCACTTGAGTTTTTTGTGTTTTTGTTCTCGCATGTTAGCCGGTATGCTAGGACCCGGGAGCGGAAGTCGTGACGACACACTTAACAATCGCCGACAGCTCATTGTGGATTAAAAGTGTTTAATAAAGCTCAGTGTGTGATCATCATGAAGGCGGATCTCTGTAGGAGCTGGATGCTAACTGAGCTAACTGAGCTAACTGAGCTAACTGAGCTAACGAGCTAACTGAGCTAACGAGCTAACTGAGCTAACTGAGCTAACGAGCTGGATGCTAACTGAGCTAACGAGCTAACTGAGCTAACTGAGCTAACGAGCTAACTGAGCTAATGAGCTAACTGAGCTAACGAGCTAACGGAGCTAACTGAGCTAACGAGCTAACGAGCTAACTGAGCTAACTGAGCTAACGAGCTAACTGAGCTAACTGAGCTAACGAGCTGGATGCTAACTGAGCTAACGAGCTAACTGAGCTAACGAGCTAACTGAGCTAACTGAGCTAACGAGCTGGATGCTAACTGAGCTAACGAGCTAACTGAGCTAACGAGCTAACTGAGCTAATGAGCTAACTGAACTAACTGAGCTAACTGAGCTAACTGAGCTAACAAGCTAACGAGCTAACTGAGCTAACA
Source organism: Gobius niger (assembly GCF_951799975.1). Taxonomy (NCBI): domain Eukaryota; kingdom Metazoa; phylum Chordata; class Actinopteri; order Gobiiformes; family Gobiidae; genus Gobius; species Gobius niger. The sequence goes on from NC_136866.1 coordinate 31,454,584, forward strand.
GGCTATGGCTTTCTCCCGGAGCTAACTGTAGATCATGTGACCAATAAAGCCCAGCTCAGTGTGTGATCTTTGTTAAACAACGCTTCATGTAGATGGTGTTTTTTGACTTGATATTTCTCGTTTTCACGTGAGGAGGTTTAGCTCGTAGCATTAGCTCGTAGCATTAGCTTTCTCCAGTGCTAATGCTACAACAGGCTCCTCGAGGCCCAAACACAGACTCCGCCTCTGAAGTCAGTTCTCCTGGTGTTTAGATAAAGAAACTCTGATGTGTCTTTGTCCCAGAGCTGCTGTAGCTCCGGGTCACATGAAGCTAAACCTCCGTTAGCACCAACGTCCATCTGTGACATGTGAGAGCCAAACGAACCAGCACAGAGTCAGGACTAAACACGCTGAGGCCAGAGCTCATCAGGCCTCAGAGTCAGAGTCAGAGTCAGGACTAAACACGCTGAGGCCACAGCTCATCAGGCCTCAGAGTCAGGGTCAGGGTCAGGGTCAGGGTCAGGGTCAGGCGAGGAAAGAGGAAACTGTACCTTATACTAACGTTAGAGCAACAGGAAAGTTGCAGGAACATGAGGTTAAATGAGGAAACTCCTGTTCTTTAGAATCACTTGTTCTCCCTGAGGTTTGGTGGAAGCTCGAGCTCATTTCCTTCTGATCGCCTAAAGTACAAATGAGAAATGTTGACAAGACTTTATCATCATTTATGTTTTATTCATTTGCCACATAAGCTGGTTCATCTTTCCTGAATAAATCTGGTTTTCTGTGTCTCGTGCACCTCAGAGTTCATTCTGAGGCCACACAGCACCTGCTTCTTTTCTCCCTCACATGTATACATATTTTTATCATAAACTTAATTTACTAATTTTATTCTCAAAAATCTGCTGTTCTTGTCTCTGTCACTAGATGGCCCCATTGCGCCGGCGCTTTACCAAGCCTCTGATCACGTGCCAGCGGAGATCACATGACCTGTCCAAGATGGCGGCGGTGCTGTCGGCGGAGCTGCGGCTCAGGGACGGACAGAGGAGGACGGTCCAGGCGCAGGCGGTCCAGACCTCCGGGACCTCCGGGACCTCCGGGACCTCCGGGACCACAGGGGGGGTCTCCTCTCTGATCTCTGCCGTGCGCGAGCTCAGCACCAGCGTCACGTGCTTACTGACTGAGCTCGTGCAGCAGGAGCAGGGCCGTGGCGCGCGCGCAGCAGGTGTGTTTATGTTCAGGATGAGCTGTAGCATCTGTGTAGCATCTGTGTCCCTGATTGTTTTGTTCTATTTTCATGCAACAATCTTAGTTTATTTAAATGTAAATGGTTAAAGACTCCACTTGTATCAGGCTCAAAGTGCTTTACAGTGAAGAGTGAGTCGCCCAGTCTCTCTCACTGCGGAGGGCTGGGTTTCCTCTTGTATTGTTTGGAATTAAAACATCAGAAACTGCGGCTTTAAGGAACAAAACAAGAATAAAGAGTCACTGTAATTCTGTAAAAGAGTACAGTTACTTCAAAACTAGGGCTGCTCGATTATAGAAAAAATAATAATCACGATTATTTTAGTAATAATTGAAATCACGATTATTCAAACGATTATTTGTTCCCTTAAAAAAAAATCTTTGTTTTATTTATTCATTTTTATTATTATTTTAAAAAAACAACTATGGACTACATTTTCGTTGGACAATAAAAACATTTTTTCTTTTTTTTTTTTTAACTTTTTAATATGTTCAGTTTCTAAACTAATCCTACAGGGACACCTGCCCCCTGCTGGCCTCACACCTGCCCCCTGCTGGCCACCCCTCACACCTGCCCCCTGCTGGCCTCACACCTGCCCCCTGCTGCCCTCACACCTGCCCCCTGCTGGCCGGCCCTCACACCTGTCCAACAGAGCGGCGCGGCCTGATGACGTCATCACACAGCGCTAATGTTTTCATGTCAGACTAAAGCCTGAGCCTTTAGTGAAATGTGAAGGAACAGAAACAATCATCTCAGCAGCTGAAGTAATAAGAGTTTGTTTGAGCTCCTTGATCTGCTCCTGAAGAAGAGTTTTAGACTTTTCTACTAAACTAAACCAGGGCCTGAGCAAAGGATGTGGAGGCTTCTGAAACAGCTGTTCCTTCAGCACAAGGTGAGCTCTGAACACAGGCTTTGTCTCAAGAGTTAGGTATAATAAATATTAGTCTGATGTTATTTACAGTTCTGTCGCTGCGCTGGTGTTTCAGTTGATCAGACGCGTCACACAAACCGCACAGGACGAGCAGGACGAGCGGGAGGGCATCCTTAGTAATCCTTTGTTCTCGATTATGCTATTTTTGTGGTCGTCTAGTGTAATAATCGAAATCGTAATCGAATATCGATTAATTGCACAGCCCTATCAAAAAGTACTCGAGTAAATGTAACAGAAGTACTTCCTGCTGCTACCCCCACTCACACAATCCAGACGGTCCATCCAAGTCCAGGCCAGGTCCTTCTGCTCAAGGCCGTGGGAACCCAGGGTGCTGAGGGCGCTGCAGCTCCCCCTGGCGGATAGTTTGTGAACTGAAGGCAATATTAACCCCTTAACTCCCGCCTGAACCGAGCACATGTTCTCCAGCTTTACCCCAATCCAAAAGCTTCTGGGAAAAAGGTGTGAAAATAGCAACAAAACTGAGACGAAAACAAGGATGAAAATGTGACAAAATGGAGAAAAAATTGACAAAAAAGTGACGAAGAATTGAGAAAAAATGGACGAAAATGTGATAAGAATTTGACCAAAAAAATCGGATAATTTGATGAAAAAGTGACAAAAAAGTCACGAAGATTTGATAAAAATGAGTCGACCGGCCGACAAAAAAAAGTGATGAAAAAAACCTGACATGAGGAAAAAGATCAGTTTAGTTTTGTAAGTCTTTCAAATGAGGCGTTACACTGGTCTACAGGATTTGGGTAAAGCTGAACTGGAGAAAATGCTCTGGGTTCAGGCGGGAGTTAAGAGGTTTTCTGGGGGTACATTTGGTCCCTCAGCGCCCCCTAAACTAAAACGTCTTCCCCCGGCTCTGCTTCTGCTCAGGAATCAGGCTGAGCTCAGGATTCTGCTCCAACTCACCACAAACTGTTGTTTTCTAGAGTCAGACGGAGAGGACGAAGACGAGGATGAAGACGAAGACAGCGAGGAAGAGGACGAAGATGAAGAGGACGACGATGAAGATGAGGAGAAACGTTGGAGGGATTCTGAACCAGATCCCAAACGGACTAAAGTCTGATCCAAACGGACGATACGTGTTTCCCGCATCACGGACGTTTTTCAAATAAAACTATTTTTTGCAGATCATTGAGTCAGATTCTGTCACGTTCTTCAGTCTGTGATGGTGGGGGGGGTCATGGAGGAGTCTGTGATGATATTACATCAAATATTAGTCGTCCAGAACCAGAAACCAGTGTGTGGAAGATCTGCACATTTACAGCATCAGGTTCATCTGCAATGACAAGCAATGTGGGAAAATGGGGAAGAAATTGTGGCCAAAAAGGAAGGAAAAAATAGCAAAAGATTAGGGAAACATGGGGGAAAGGTGTCAAAAGGGGAAATGGGACAAACTGAAAATATATATATTTCCTTTATAACGCTGCCTCTGGACCAACAGCATCGTTTCCAGACATTTGTATGAAATAAAGAGAAAAATATATATTAAAAACAATACAAAAAATATTGTAGTTGGATTTTTTATTACAACTGCAAATATAACATCCAAGTTTCATTTAATTTTTCCGCTTTTGTTTTTTGTTTTGTGATTAAAAATACGCAGGAAGTCCAGAAATAAAAAATCCGCCAAATTCGAGCCCCGGAAGTAAACCGGAAGTGCTCATTAGCATCAGAGCGGCTAACAGTGAAGCTAAGTTTCAGTGTATTTCCCGCTTTTTTGTGTTAAACGCTGATTCTAAAACCATCGTACGGGCTCCAGGCGGGACTCAGAGCCGGACCACGGCCAGGACCAGACCCGAACCGCCCGCTCAGACTCACAACAGAGGGCTAGCTTTAGCCCCGGAGCTAACGGTAGCTTTAGCCTCGCGCTACAACAACAACAACAACAACTGCCTATCTGCATCTGAGATAACCGACCACAGGAGGACCAGCCCACCGATAAAAGAGGACTAAACCAGGACTAAAGGTGGATAAACCACGTCTAAACCCAGGCTAACGGGAGTATTAAAGGAGGACTGAACCAGGGTCTGAACCAGAGCTAAAGTAGGTTTAAACCAGGACTAAACCAGGACCAAAAGAGTAAGTTACGTTTATTTCTTAAGTGCTTTTCACAGATAAAATCACCAAGTCCTGTAAAAAGGGACGTTTGTTTGTACATTCATTCATACACAAGGCAATTCCAAGTGCTAATATATAATATATAATATAACCCCAAGAAGAAACTGTAATCAATCCACAAAACAGCAACATATTAAATAATTACAGTTGTACAAGAGAATAGGTTTAAAAAGGAGGGTAAACTGGGGACTCTACTCTCTTTCCATAATTTAGCTGGCCACTGGCGTACATATATATCAGAGGTACTATTACTTTTTCTGTATGTATTGGTTTATTTGGCCGGGACAGTGGCTGCTGATGAACATACATGGGTCTCATGCATGTAAACGCGCCACACACTCTCAGACGCTCATTCCTCCTGACCTATTGTACGTGTTTTTAGCGGTAGGGGAAACCGGAGTACCCGGAGGAAACCTACACGGGGGGAACATGTAAACCCCACAGAAAGGCCCCGTCCAGGTGGGAATCGAACCCGGGCTCAACGGGCTCCAAATCCATCAAACCTGCGAAGTCTGTGCCGTTTGAGTGAACTGGAGGATCTGATAACATCTGTCCCTTTGTTAACGCTCAGTTCTTTCATCTTTGTTTTTCTGTACAATATTTACAATGACCATCAAGAGCCTGAGGACTAAAGGAAACCAGGGCCAAAGCTGCCGGTCAGACCTCACTGTGTCCAACACTGCCTTATTGTTGTGATGGTCTTTTCTAAAGCTCCAGAAAGATCCACTACTTTCCCTCCTCTTGGTTCCAGATGAAGAGAATTTGTTTCATTATTGAGAAAGTTTTGTTTGGTTAAAAAAGAGACTAGAGGGTGTATTGTGCTTGTTTCAGTCCCACAGCACCAGTCTATATCACACTACAATGATGACAAACCTTCTGTTGGTCTGTAAATGCAGTAAATTAGAATAACTGCCTTGTATAAAATGTCTCTCTCAAAATGGCTGTAGTGAATGTCTTGAAAATGGAAAAAAAATATGGAAAATTATGGAAATGTGACAAAAAAGTGAGAAAATATTGATGAAAAAATGAAATAAAATTTGACAAAAAAAGACAAAAATGTGACCAAAAAAAGACAAAAATTTGACAAAAAAATGATAAAAATGTGACAAAAAAATTATAAAATGTGATGAAAATTGACGAAAAAAATGGACAAAAAAGTTACAAAAATGAGTTGAAAACCCAACAAAAAACGATGGAAAAAAAAATCTGACGTGAGGAAAAAGATCCTCTCGGTTCAGGCGGGAGTTAAGAGGTTAAAGAGGGGGTGTTCTGCTTTTGTCAGTCCCATAGCACCAGTCTATATCACACTACTAAAATGTCTCTCTCAAAATGGCTGTAGTGAATGTCTTGAAATAGGCCTCTGTCTCTTTAAGAACCTCTGAGCCTTTAGACACGCCCCCTCCACACGCTGTCTGTGGCATCAGTGGGGAGGGGGTTCTGCTGAGGAGCAGTGGTTGGTTACTCGGCTGGTGACCAAAGCTCGGAGGCGTCTCCAGGAGGTGGGGGCGTTCCTAGGAGGACTCAGGCAAACCTATCCCTAAAATGGCCGCCATCAGAGTTTTTACAGATGACTCAGAAATACGTGAATGTGCCAAGGCAACACTTCAGCCATGTTTTTAATGAGGGAGTGACAGAATAACATGATGGAAAGCTTGAAAAGTCCATTTTGCAGAATACCCCCTTTAATGGTGTATTAATCATGTATCGCTGGTGTATCGATCGTGTATTATTAATCATGTATCGATGGTTCTGCTCAGATGTCGGAGGAGGAGGAGCACGTTGTGTCTCTGGTGGACGTTCTGGAGGAGGATGACGAGTTGGAGGAAGAGGCCAGTGCTGTTCTTGCAGCCAGCGACGCCGAGCACTGCTCCTACTCCCAGGTCCCGCCCTCACACGTGCACACAAACAGAAACATGTACATTAGGGGCAGCGATAAGGACGTGCAATATTATATCAATATTTATAATTCACCAAAAAATGAGATATAAACTCAGATATAAACTGAGATTTAAACTGAGATATTCTCTGTAACATCTTCAGAATGTTAAAAATACTATTCTTTGTTGATTTGGTCGAGACACTTGTTTATAACTTTGGTCAAACTTCACTGCCACCGGACTGGAGTCACCAATACACACTAATAGAATCATGAAGAAAAGCTCACAGGCTAACGGGCAAAGCTAACTCCAGCCAGCGCTACTTAAACAGTATTTACAGCCAAGTGTGAGTGAAAACAAAGATCTCCTTTGTGTAACTGGATGTAAATCTCCCTCTGTCCCTTTGTCTTTTCTGTCAGCGTAGGATTTACTCTCACGGACGATTAATAAGTTAAAAAAATCGCGATTTGCTACGACACCTGCACTTACACTTATGGCCTCTAGAGGCAAGAGTTACTTAGTGCTGCTTTAAGGCCAGAAAGCAACTGAATTATCGCACATGCTAATATCGCAAACAGGACCAGGCCCCGTGCTAATGCTATTACTGCAGTACTACTGTACTGCTGTAGTTCTACTGTAGTTCTACTGTAGTTCTACAGTAGTACTACTGTAGTTCTAATGTAGTTCTACTGCAGTACTACTGTAGTTCTACTGCAGTACTACAGTAGTACTGCTGCTCATACGTGTCTGTGACTCAGGGCTATGTGAAGCGCCAGGCCCTGTACGCCTGTGGAACCTGCTGTCCTCCAGGGGGCGCTGCGGCTGGAGTCTGTTTGGCCTGTTCCTACAAATGTCATGAAGGTCACCAGCTGTACGAGCTGTACACAAAGAGGTACTACTACTACTACTGCTACTTAGGGGTGTAACGGTTCACGGGGATGTATTGAACCGTTCGGTTCGGCCTGTTCGGTTCGGTCCACTTGCGTACCGTTTCGGTGTATTATTTTCATTAAATAATGTAAATTTATTATTAGCGTCATATTAAGTGCCGCGGAACAAAGTTCCTACGCGAGTGTCCGCGCGGACGCTATTGAGTGACGTACATTGAAGCTGCACGAGTAGCCGAGAGAAACTACAGGCGCTGACTTTAAGTATTTGATTAAAAGTCTTGAGCCTCGCTACAATATCCCGTCACGTCCGCACTTCAGCCAAAAAGTTACACCAGCGCTCAGAGCCGGTTCTTCCTATACGCAAACTACGTAGTGTTGTTTCACTGATTAATCAACGCGTTGTTGTTACGGGGACAGGCTCTTCCAGCGCGCACTCACTCTCCGCCTACTTCGCCACATAAAACACCAAAAAGGAGTAGTCTGGTGAAGTGAATGAGCAGGAGAGACCGACCGCCTTCCCCCTGTCTCTTCCAAAGCGCGAGTGTCCCGCTCGGCCGTCTGTCTCCCGGTGCTTCACCTCATACTCGGCTCCTCCGCGGCTGCATCACGTCACCCGTGTCCGGGCGCTGCTCTCATGTTTTCTCTGCGCAGACTCTGGGCTGCAGCTCTAGGCCTCTCTCTCATTTAAACTCTCTTCTTACTGTGTCTGGTGAGTCTAGAGTATCAGGACAGTAGTTTGGCGAGTAGACGAGAGTAAAAAGCCGTTCACTGTGGCCTTTTTGTTGAGTTGAATCCACATGGTTCTCATGAGTTACAGTAACTCTCATTATAAGAGTGCAATTTATTTAAAATATCACCCAAATGGGTCACTTTTATTTATTTTA
>NC_136866.1:31467517-31517517 GCF_951799975.1 Gobius niger
GACGTGTCCCTCAGCAGATGTTCCTCTGGGGTCTCACTGACGTGTCTAAATAAGTAAAGGCTTTTGTCCTGCAGCACCTGGGGGCCGAGGTCCCAGACTCTGTGGAGCTTCAGGAGATGATCTGTGAGTCCTGCATGAACCAGAACCAGTTCCTCTGGACCTACGCCCCCCACATGGCAGGTACAGACAAACACCCCCTCCCCCCCAGACAAACAACCCCCCCAGACAAACAAACCCCCCCCCAGTTTTATCGACTTATGCTCTTTTTTGTGTCTGATCCTGATGTTTCAGTTCCAGAAACTGAGCTTAAAACTGATCCAGACCAGACCAAACCCGGACCATCAGAGGTCAAATCAGAGGTCAAATCAGAGGTCAAATCAGAGGTCAAATCAGAGGTCAGTATCCAGGTCTTTAATCCAGGTGTTTCCAGGTCTTTAATCCAGGTGTTTCCAGGTGTTTCCAGGACGTCAGTTTTGAGTTTTCTCTTCATTTTCAGGCGGACGATGAACCGAGCAGCAAACGCCTTCGCCTCCAGGGGGAGCCAGAGGGGGAGGAGCCTAAAGGGGAGGAGCCTAAAGGGGCGGAGCCTAAAGGGGCATGTCGTCTGAAGGAACTGCAGCAGATTGGTCGGAGTCGGAGCCAATCAGGAGCCACATTCTGGCCCTCGGGCTGGAGGTCCCGCCTCTGCACATGCTCAGACTGTCAGGTATGAAAACCCGAGATCCGCCTCTTCACTCCTCCCATAAGGGCGGGATCTTCTCTGTAGACTCCGCCTCTTCACTCCTCCCATAAGGGCGGGATCTTCACTGTAGACTCCGCCTCTTCACTCCTCCCATAAGGGCGGGATCTTCTCTGTAGACTCCGCCTCTTCACTCCTCCCATAAGGGCGGGATCTTCACTGTAGACTCCGCCTCTTCACTCCTCCCATAAGGGCGGGATCTTCACTGTAGACTCCGCCTCTTCACTCCTCCCATAAAGGCGGGATCTTCTCTGTAGACTCCGCCCTAAAGGACTGTTGTTTTTCAGAAACTGGTGTCGGAGGCGGGAGCTCCGTTCCTATTGGACGAGACGGACACGGTTCTGGCCTATGAGACGAAGGGAAAGACTTTGGAACGGACCAATCAGAGCGCAGACCCTCTGATGTCAGCGCTCGACCGACTGAACCGAGTCCAACAGCTGGAGCTCATCCACGGTGAGCGCCCCCTACAGGAGACACAGGCCCTACAGGAGACACACATTACTACACCTGCCCCCTACAGGAGACACACATTACTACACCTGCCCCCTACAGGAGACACTCACCCCCTACAGGAGACACAGCCCCTACAGGAGACACACATTACTACACCTGCCCCCTACAGAGTTTATATTATTATATAATAAGTGGTTAGTGCTCTCGCTTCACAGCTAGAAGGTCCGGGTTCGATTCCCACCTGCACGAGGCCTTTCTGTGTGGAGTTTGCATGTTCTCCCCGTGTCTGCGTAGGTTTCCTCCGGGTTCTCCGGTTTCCCCGACCACTAAAAACATGTACAATAGGCCAGGATGAATGATGTGAGTGAGTGAATGGTGGTGTCAGAGGGTCCGTTGGCGCAGACGTGTGTAGTCGCGAAAGCGCCTCTGAGCTACAAACGTAGCTTTCCACCACTGAGTGTGGAGTGAATGTACAATTGTCTCATGTAAAGCGCTTTGTGACTATATGTCTGTGAAAGGCGCTGTATAAATAAAGATCTTCTTCTTCTATTAATATAAATGTTTCTGACACTGATCATTATTGTTGCAGAATACAACGACCTGAAGACGGAGCTGAAGGACTTCCTGCAGAGCTTCGCCTCCGAGGGAAAGGTCAGACTCACGGGGGCTCCTGGTGGCTCAGTGGTTAGTGTCTCTGCACATGAGGATCACACACGTTTGTTTGTTTCAGGTCGTGACTCCGGACGACATTCGACAGTTTTTTGAGCAGCAGCAAAGTCGCAAGAGACGCCGAGCCAACGGGCAGCTGTACGGCCCCTGACCCCGCCCCCAGACTCTGACCCCGCCCCCTGACCCCGCCCCCTGACTCTGACCCCGCCCCCAGACTCTGACCCCGCCCCCTGACCCCGCCCCCTGACCCTGACCCCGCCCCCTGACTCTGACCCCGCCCCCTGACTCCGACCCCGCCCCCTGACCCCGCCCCCTGACTCTGACCCCGCCCAGTGTCCAGTGTTTTTATCAGTTTCTTTTTGTGCAGAAACATTTTTCCAAAGTTTGATTCAATGTGAGGATTTAAATAAAGACGTGAAAGAACTCGGTTTGTTTTGTTTTAACTTTAACTAACGTTTTTTATTTAAATTAAAGCCACACATTTCAAGTCTCTTCAAACACATTTATTACAGATGTTTGATGTTACACAGTTACAGCATGAACAACAGCATGAATGAGCCACGCCCACAGGAAGGCGGGGCTTTGGGAACTCATTAAAGCGTCTGAGGTTAAAAACTGTTTATACGAAGGAAAAGAAGGCGGAGACTTTGTACGAGACGTTTCCTTCTAATACAGTGAATAATAATAATAATAATAATAATAATAACTCTGCTTTTATTCAACTGCAGTGGCTTTAGGAGCTGCTGAGGCTGAGGCTGAGGCTGAAGCTGCAGAGTCTGGAGTCTTTAACGTCCGTCAGTGCGAGCGGCGTCCGTCCTTTGGAAGATGGCGGAGGATCCAGGCCGCCGGACACAAAATGGCCGCCGCGAAGGCCGACAGCACGAGGGCGCTCTGCTGCAAAGACACATGGTTAATATACATGAGGCCTCCTGGACGAACGAGAGTCTCCACAAACTGAGCCCAAAAACCTAAAGTAACTCTTTTACTGAAGACGTTAACGAGACTAAAATATGAATCAGAAAACGATAACGTGAGGTGTTCAGGGTGTGGGGAAACTCCTTTATTTTAACTTTGGATCAAAGACAGATTTATTCTTTCGATACTTCCATGTTTTTGACCTGGTTTTGTTTAACGTTGCTCAGTCTCACTAAAGCACAACAGGAATATTCCACAAAATACTTCAGTGGTTTATTTGAGCTGAAACTTCTGTTCATTTTGACACATTTTAATTCAGATCTTTTGACAAAATAAATTTGAATTTTAGTTGAGATTTAGTTAAAAAACTCTCGTCAGTTCTAGATTCTCGTTTCCGACTTTGCCTTTATCACTTTGATCATATTTAACTGAGCTCCTCCTGATCAGAGCCTTCAGAGCCGGATCCTCAAATATCAAGCTCTTTTTCCTTTTTCTTATTTAGTCAGATTTTAGTCGACAAAAAATATCTGGGCATTTGAGTCACAGTTTTTGTCTCATAAAACACGTTTCATTTAGTTTTAGTCACAAACATATGATTATACTCGATATTTTAGTCGATGAAATGAAAAGTATCTGAAACAAAGAAGCAGCAGAACCGGAGTCTGAAGCAGGACGTCGTCTCCGAGCCCAGACTCCAGCCTCTCACCCCGGGGCCGACGTGCTCTCGCCGAGGTTTCCCGTCAATCCGGGCTCTGGCCTGGCTCCAGGTCCCGGTCCAGATCCTCGTCGTCGTGGAAACGGCCCGGAGCGACATCATCGGCTGGATCTGTGGCGGGTCTAAGGTCGCTCTCTGGTCTCTCTTTGGTCTCTCTCTGGTCTCTCTGGTCTCTCTCTGTGGTCTCTCTGTGGTCTCTCTGTGGTCTCTCTGTGGTCTCTCTCTGGTCTCTCTTTGGTCTCTCTCTGGTCTCTCTCTGGTCTCTCTCTGTGGTCTCTCTGTGGTCTCTCTGTGGTCTCTCTGTGGTCTCTCTCTGGTCTCTCTCTGGTCTCTCTCTGGTCTCTCTCTGTGGTCTCTCTCTGGTCTCCTGGTCTGACTGTGGTTTTGTTCCTGCTCCAGGTCCTGGTCTCTCTCTGGTCTCTCTTTGGTCTCTGGTCTCTCTGTGGTCTCGCTATGGTCTCCTGGACTGCTGCCGGTCTGACTGTGGTTTTGTTCCTTTGTTCCTGCTCCAGGTCCTGGTCTCTCTGTGGTCTCTCTGTGGTCTCTCTCTGGTCTCTCTCTGGTCTCTCTCTGGTCTCTCTCTGGTCTCTCTCTGGTCTCTCTTTGGTCTCTCTCTGGTCTCTTTGGTCTCTCTTTGGTCTCTCTGTGGTCTCTCTGTGGTCTCTCTCTGGTCTCTCTCTTTGGTCTCGCTCTGGTCTCTCTCTGGTCTCTCTCTGGTCTCCTGGTCTGCTCCGGGTCTGACTGTGGCTTCCTCCAGGTCTGGGTCCTGGTCCTGGGGGCGGAGCCTCCAGACCAGGCCCGTCTCTGTTATATATATATATATATATATAATGACATAAACCAGGCTGGGCGTTGGTTCCAATCATATTTATTTGTATTTTTCTTACATTTACAAACATCTGTAGTGATTCCGTCCAAAGCAGTAGTAGTTAGTGTCAGAGCACATGTGCAACAACAACAAACGAGCGTAAAAACTGTTCCTTTAATCAAAGCCGAGTCTAAAACAGCAGCACAAATAAAATCCTCCGTTATTTTACAAAAACATAGAAACTTTAAAAGCCGTTAGTGTTTGATAAACTTTCGGATATTTGCACTTTTCCTTCAGCAGCTTCAACACAAACCGGAAACTAAATAAAACCAAGAATAAATCATCGAGTAAATAAACCCGGGTCAGGGCGGCGGCTGCTGGGCGAGTATCGGCCGATCTCCGATATTCACCGATACCGAGAGACGCCTTTAAAGTGTCTGCTGTGAGTGAGAGAAGTGAGAAACTGGGACTAAATATCAGAAACTATCAGAGCTTTTTACACAGCAGTTAGTGAAGGCTCTCATTCATCCAGGAGCATCACAGAAAAGGTGAAGCCATCGACTGGACTGGGGTTTGCTAAAGTCCAGGACGTTTCTCTCTTTTACCCAAACTGGAGCTGAGTCTGAATAAGACCCAGAGGAAGTGAATACTAAACATCTGCAGGTCACATGACTCCGAGTCACATGACCCTTAAAGAGGGCGGTTCCCTGATCTGCACAGTCCTCTTTCGTATCATCTCGTTGTTCTTCTAAAGTGTGGTCCGTGTGTTTCAGACGGAGCCGACTGCGACGCTGCCGTTTCCCTGCGATGCTGATACATTCTTTTGAAGAGCGGCTGCTTGGTTTCCCCGATGTAGTGCTCACTGTAACCTCCCTGACACTGAACGACCTCGCTCTGCTCCGTGTCTTGGTACATTTTGTTTTTGTTTGTTTACTTTATTGTCCCCGTAGGGAAATGTGTCCTCGATGTCGCGCCCGGGGCCCGCCTCCATGATGTGGAGCCAGGCCGGTGGTCAGAATCACCTGGCTGGAGGATTCACCTATTGTACATGTTTTTAGTGGTAGGGGAGGAAACCTGCGCGGACACGGGGAGAACATGTAAGCTCCAGACAGGAAGAGCCCGTCCTGGTGGGAATCGAACCCGGGACCTTCCAGCTGTGAAGCGGAACCGTGACTTTTCAATCTTAACACTTCAGTAAAACTGCATTTGGTTCATAAACTTTCTGCACTTCGTAAGGACTTCCTGTCGCCCCAGCCCGGATAAACGTCCTCAGGTTCATGACGAGGTTCACGAATATAAACATTATTATCATCATCAGTTTCTGTCCCGGCTTTGATTACGTTGATTAAAAACACATTGCGATTAAAACTGAGCAGGTCCTTATTCACTGAAGTGTAGTCGGTCAAATTCGTGTTTTTAAAGCGGTCATGGCCAAACCTGGTATCGGATATTTGGAGTATCGGCTCCGGTATCCGATACCAGTGTGAGATCGGTGCCTCTCGAGCAGCTTTAGGGACTTCAGCTCGTCCCAAATGATGAAAAATACAGAATTTATCCACTTTTAAAGCCACTTCTTCTCTCAGACGATATAAAAAGGTTGTAAATAAAATATCCTAAATGTCAGTGTTTATGATCTGAAGCTGCTTTATAATAAAACACAATAGGAAACAGAACTGTAGTGTTCTAGAGTGAAATAAAGCAGCTCAGTTTGGCTTTAGACGATTTCCCAGCAGCCACTGCGTCTGACCCCACCTCTGACCCCGCCCCTGACCCCGCCCCTCGGCTTTGGCCTCAGTTCATTGGTGTTCCCTCAGAATAATCATTAGAATAATCATCAGAATGACCCCAGGTCTGCGCCCGGACCCGGCCCCGGTCTGAGCTTCAGCTGAAGTGGATGTGGTCCAGGTCCAGGTCCAGGTCCAGCGTTCGTGGCGGAGACATCGGGGACGTGTTGGAGCTGGTGGACGACAGTTTGACCGAGTCCGAGTCCTGAAAAACAAACACCACATGAAGAAGTCCTGAACACGAACCCGAGACTCGAGACCAAACACGAACCCGAGACTCGAGACCAAACACGAACCCGAGACTCGAGACCAAACACGAACCCGAGATCTGAGTCTCACCTCACGCTCCAGGTCCACGTCCAGCTCCAGCCGCGGCGACACTCCACCCCCGAAATCTACACCAATCAGAAAGAGAGACAGGTTTTTAAACCAAACTGTGACTCCGCCCCTAAGTCTCTTAATCCAAAACTGACCAAGAATATTTACTCCAGTTTTTATCAAAATCCAAAAGGTTCAATTTTAAAATTTCACATTTTGTTAATTTCACAATTTGTTTATTTCATAATTTAAAAATTTCACAATATCAACATTTCACATTTTGTTGATTTCACATTTTTTAAATTTCACATTTTGTTAATTTCACAATTTTTAAATTTCACATTTTGTTAATTTAACAATTTTTAATTTTCGTAATTTTAAAATTTCACATTTTGTTAATTTAACAATTTTAAAATTTCTCAATTCTTAAATTTCACAATTTTTAAGTTTCACATTTTGTTAATTCCGCATTTTGTTAATTTCACATTTAGTTTTCACAATTTGTTATTTTCACAATTTTTAAATTTCACATTTTTTTAATTAAACAACTTTAAAGTTTCACAATTTTTAAATTTGTTGATTTCACATTTTGTTAATTTCACAGTTTTTAAATTTCACAATTTTTAAATTTCACAATTTGTTAATTTCACAATTAAAAAATTTCACAATTGAAAAATTTCACATTTTGTTAATTTCACAATTTTGAAATTTCACCTTTTGTTAATTTCACATTTTGCTGGTTTCACAATTTTTAAATTTCACAATTTGTTAATTTCACAATTAAAAAATTTCACAATTTTTAAATTTCACAATTTGTTAATTTCACAATTTAAAAATTTCACAATTTAAAAATTTCACAATTTGTTAATTTCACATTTTGTTGATTTAACAACTTTAAAATTTCACAAATTTTAAATTTCTCAATTTTTAAGTTTCACAATTTTAAAATTTCACATTTTGCCAATTTCTAAATTTCACAATTTTTAAGTTTCACAATTTTTAAATTTCACATTTTGTTAATTCCACATTTTGTTAATTTCACATTTTGATTTCACAATTTGTTATTTTCACAATTTTAAAATTTCATTTTTTTTAATTGAACAACTTTAAAATTTCACAATTTTTAAGTTTCACAATTTTTAAATTTGTTGATTTCACATTTTGTTGATTTCACATTTTGTTAATTTCACAATTTTAAAATTTCACAATTTCAAAATTTCACATTTGGCTAATTTCACAATTTTAAAATATCACATTTAATTTCACAATGTGTTAATTTCACATTATGTTAATTTAACAATTTTTAAATTTCACATTTTGTTAATTTAACAACTTTAAAATTTCACAATTTTTTAATTTCACAATTTTTAAGTTTCACAATTTTTAAATTTCACATTTTGTTAATTTCACATTTTGTTAATTTCACAATTTGTTAATTTCACATTTTGTTGATATCACAATTTGTTAATTTCACAATTTGTTAATTTCACATTTTGTTAATTTAACAATTTTTAAATTTCACATTTTGTTGATTTAACAACTTTAAAATTTCACAAATTTTAAATTTCAAAATTTTTTAAATTTCACAATTTTTAATTTTCACATTTTTAATTTCACATTTTGTTAATTTCACATTTTGTTGATTTCACAATTTGTTAATTTCACAATTTTAAAATTTCACAATTTCAAAATTTCACATTTTGTTAATTTCACAATTTGTTAATTTCACAATTTGTTGATTTACAAATGAAAACATTTTGTAGTTTTACAAACTTACATGAAATCAACAAAACCACAATAAAAAATAAACCAAAAAGTGACAACAGCTAGTTCAGTTTTGTAGGTCTTAGCTTTCAAATGAGGCACTGGCCTATAGGCTGTAAGGAGCTTTTAGATTTGGGTAAAACCGAACTGCAGAAAATGTGCTCGGTTAAGGCGGGGTTAAAAGGTTGATCTACACCAATCACAGAGACACAGGTGGGTCGGGCGGCGCCGAACACCCTAAACTCTCCTCGTGGTAAAAAATATTTTCTCGCTTCCGTCACTTGGATAAACCTTAACCCTCGTGCTGAGTGAGGAGTCGAACCTGAGGACGTCCTGGTGATGTGGCTCTTGCTGCGCTGCTGGACTCTGGAAATGGCCGACAGAGGCCTGGACCGGACCGGCTCCTGCTCCGACGGGGACACGCTCTGGAACACACCGGGGGCAGGGTATGTGAGTGACGTTCTCCCCAGGGGCCGGGTGTGGACTGTAGGGTATGTGAGTGACGTTCTCCCCAGGGTGTGGACTGTAGGGTATGTGAGTGACGTTCTCCCAGGGGCAGGGTGTGGACTGTAGGGTGTGTGAGTGATGTTCCCCCCCCCTGTCCGGGTGTAGGGTGTGTGAGTGACGTCCCCCCCTGTCCGGGTGTAGGGTGTGTGAGTGACGTCCCCCCCTGTCCGGGTGTAGGGTGTGTGAGTGACGTCCCCCCCTGTCCGGGTGTAGGGTGTGTGAGTGACGTTCCCCCCCTGTCCGGGTGTAGGGTGTGTGAGTGACGTTCCCCCCCTGTCCGGGTGTAGGGTGTGTGAGTGATGTTCCCCCCCCTGTCCGGGTGTAGGGTGTGTGAGTGACGTTCCCCCCCTGTCCGGGTGTAGGGTGTGTGAGTGACGTCCTCCCCCGGGGCCGGGTGTAGGGTATGTGAGTGACGTCTCACCAGGGGCAGGTCTCGGAGGATCTGCATGCCGTCTCCGGGGCCCATGTGTGAGATGTGATTGAAGTTTGTTGGTCCTGAGATCATTTTGGAGCGAAGCCCCGGGTCTCGCAGCATGTCTCTGAAACACCACCACGTTAGGCTGAAGTAGTAGTAGTAGTAGTAGCAGTAGTAGTAGTACTTGTGGTAGTACTTCTAGTAGTAGTAGTAAAGTACCTCCGCTGCTGCTGACGCTCCTCCTCCGGGAGTTTGAACAGAAACTTCCTTTTGCTCCGAGTTCGAAGCATCAGTTTCCTGCTGCTCTCGGTCACCTCCGGGAACAGCAGCTCCCCCTCTGGACACAAGAGGAACTGCAGTCACACACACAGCCTCTGACCCCGCCCCCTGAGCTCCCTCTCCCCAGACGCCTCACCTGTCTTCTGGAGGTAGATGAGTCTGGAAGGGTCCGAGTGCAGCAGGTTCAGGGATCCGTCCGAGTTTAACGGACGCAGCTGAAACAAACACAGCATTAAACACGACAGTGGAGGAGCCACTAAAGGTCTGCACATTCTCCCGTCTTTAGCCGCTGTGTCTCCCACAAAGGAAACGCCCATATTTGGAGTCTTTCGTGCTACACGTGGATACCAAATATGTCAGTATTTGTGAATGAATAATCATGGGAAAGACCAGGGAGCGACACAGACATGTTGGACATTTTACAAACTTTTTAAAATCTTTCAAAACTTTGAAAATAAAAAAATAAATGAAAATGTAAAAAAACAAGTGTTTTTTTTTGTAATTTAATGATTGTAATAATAATTAAAGCCGCGCGCGGCGATAAAGGCCCTCGCCCCTGGCGCACTCCCCGCTCGCTCTCGTCCCTTGCGACCACTCTTCATCACACTAGGTCCTTGCGAGCCCCATGATTGAACTTGCTCATTTTGACGCGAAAATCCCTATTAAGTTGCATTATTCTGCTTTATATGCGAAAATCCCTATTAAGTTGCATTAAAGTGCATTATATGCGAAAGTGCCTTGAAGTTGCATTACAGAACATTATATGCGAAAGTCCCTTTAAGTAGCATTATACTGCTATTGTGAAAATCCCTATGTAGTGGCATAATTGTGTTGTAATTGCAAAAATCCCTATTTTGTTGCAGAAACTGTAAGAACTGTTGAAATTGCAGAAACTCTTAACACTGTTTAAACTGTTAAAATCACAGGCAGACTTCACTGTATCATAATCCTATTAAATTGCCGGCAAGAAAAGAGAAAGCATTAGAAAAGTGTCACAGCCATATTTGAACCAGCAACCTCCTACACCAAAGACAAGCTCACTATCACTGAGCTGCAGCTCCATGGTACTTGGACTGTGATGTGGGCTAGTTTTGTCTAAGTTATCGAGCAGAAGTTAGTTCCCAGCATCCCACTGGAGGAGAGAGGTAGCTTCAAGTCATGCCCCCCCCATACATTTCCTCGATTGTTTTCGACATTTTCCCTTGTGTTGCCTCAATTGTTTTACTACGATCCCCCCATTTCTAGCTCTTTAGTGACGCATATGAAAGCGTTTTTCATGAGAATGGGACCGTAGGTGCGGTTAAAAAAAAAAAAAAAGAGCAAAGGTCAAAATTGACCCAGCAATCTCATGGTTGGAAACCCAATGCACAAGCAATAACGCTACACAGGCACAGCAAATCTTATGAAACGTGCTGTACTCATGTGACAATGTGTGCAGTGGCCCATGTAAAAGGTGAAAGCAATAGAAAAGTGTCAAGGCTGTGCTTGGACTAGCAACCTCCTTCACTTGAAACATGGGCCTGTTGACAGCTTGGCTTATTTAAATTCCCAGGCTGCAATTTTGTACCAGCAACACACTGGAGGAGAGGTTTTTTTCCCCGTTTTTAATGAGTGTGGGACCATAGGCAATGATTCATGTTCTTACCGGAAGGTGCTGAGTCCAAAAGAAAAAGGAAATAAAAAACAGTTTAGGTTGGGAATTGATCCAGCAACCTCCTGCACACTAGCTCAGCACTCTACCAATGGAGCTACTCAGGTTGAGTGAACTGCTACGAAACGTCCCGCAATCATGTGTTTTAGGCTGTGATAATGTGTGCAGCGGGCAATGGAAAAGGTGAAGACAATATGAAAGTGTCAAGGTTGTGTTTGGACTAGCTACCTCCTTCACTTGAGACGAACATGCTATCACTGAGCTGTAATTCCAAGCAAACATGGGCTTGATGACTGCTTGGGTTTTCTAAATTCACAGGCTGAAATTTGATCCCAGCAACACACTGGAGGGGTAATTTCCCTGTTTTTAATGAGTGTGGAACCATCAACGACGATGCATGTTCTAACCAGAAAGTGCTGAGTCCAAAGAAAAAAAAAATGAAAAAGAGTCAAGGTCAGGTTTTTGATCCAGCAACCTCCTGTACACTAACCCAGCTCTCTACCAACGGAGCTACTTCGGCTGAGAAAAATATAGCAGATGTGAAATAAATGTCATGAGAGACTCCGCACTTGTGTGTTTGCAGGAAACGGATTAACAGCTTAGAAAATAATATATTGTATCATTTTGTAATTGGGGTACATTCCTGGCTGCCCAAAGAATCGTTGAGAGGGGGTTTCAGCCCTGCAGCACCCTCGATATTGAAGCAATTATTTGGTAAGACCCATATAGTATGAGGAACACACAGAGAGACGGACAGGAAACAGTCGAATTGAACTTCCTGTGATTGTACAGTTGAGAAAAACGTGAATTTGGAGGCAAAAACGTCCAAATTAAAGCTGATGTCTGTGACAGAGGGGTAGTATAAGTATATACGAGTCCAAAAGTGTAGCTTTTGTGAAGAAAGGGGGAAATTTGGAAAACTGGCGAATTTCAGGAGAAACCTCTGACAGAAGCCAGCATGCTGCCAGGCTAAGACCTCTGGCGATTTTCACGGAGGATGGGCGGGCCACTTACAAGCCACTTAAAAGCCACTTTAAAGGCTTTTTTGGCGATAGCGGCTGCGTGTGCACACCATTAGGTCCTGGTGGGGAATGTGCACGCGCGCCGGATTGGGTCCGTTCCAATCCGGCCAAGTCTGTGAAAGATATGAGGCTTTGAAATTTGCTGAAAATGGCCTCTCAGTTGCGGCCTTGTCATGACCACGCCCAATAATGGAACAAAATTTGAATTGATGATTTTGAAAGCCACATGGGTTGGGGACATGTTGGCCAAAATTGGAGGCTTTCCATAGAAAACTCGAGGATCAGGGACCAGAAGTTCAAGAGGTACGATTTTGAAGGTTTGAGGTTCGGGCCAAGATGGCCGACTTCCTGTAGCATTTAGGGCGGGGTCGTAATATCATTTTTGACATGTCCTGACGTGGTCTATGTCCTTGGCCAATGTCACTTTTGTACGATGATTTTTTTTGCCACCGGGCTCTCATTGACTCAATGTAAACTGCCTGCTTGAGGGGGCGCCACTGAGCCATATTTTATTATTTTCTCTCGCGAACCCCACCCAAAATTAGAGCTTGCGGAGCACTACGTTTTGACCCCTGTTACTTGCGAATCGGTTCACGTTTGCTACGTGAATTCTTGCGTTTTCGTCCCCCGTTAACGGTTTTAATTAGTCCCTCGCGGGACACTGCGTGTCCGTTGCTCGGGCCTAATAATAATAATAATAATAATAATAATAATAATAATATTAATAGAACAAAACATTTTCAAAACATTTCAAAATGTAAAAAAAAAAAAAAAAAAAAAATAAACATTTTGATTTGTTCTTTTGTTTTATTTAAAATGTAATAAAAATAATAATAAAGGAAAAAAAAACATTTTTAAAACATTTCCATTTGTAAAAAAGAAAAAAAAAATTGGATTTTTGGGTTTTTCTGAATTTCCAAATGTTAAAAATTTTGAAAATGGTGAAATTTAAAAATTGTTAAAGTAACAAATTGTGAAATTTTCACATTTTAGGCTTGATAAAGCGATTATAAAGCGGTTCTAAAGCGGTTCTAAAGCGGTTCTAAAGCAGTTATAAAGCAGTTATAAAGCCGCTATGATAAGTCCTGAGGGGGGGGGCTCCGTACCTTGCGGACCGGCAGCGTCTGGAGCCAGTCCGAGCTGTGCAGGTCGTAGATGTCGACGCCGTAGTCGGTGTAAACCGAGAGGTGAGTCTCACTGGAACCTGAGACACAGAGATGTCAGATGCCCTTCCATCCTCCTCACTGTTACACTGTTACACTGTCAGACTGTCAGACTGTCAGACTGTCACACTGTCACACTGTCACACTGTTATACTGTTACACTGTTATACTGTCAGACTGTTATACTGGCACTGAGAGTTTCTGAAGTGAATCCTCCTCAGTGAGATCAAAAGCTCATCTTCAGTCTCTGTTTCATCACACGGCTGTGATTTACTGTATCTTACTGTCATCCATATCATGTACATGTGTTATTCACCCTGCTGTCCCTGTGGCCCCGCCCTGTCCCTGTGGCCCCGCCCTTTCCCTGTGGCCCCACCCTGTCCCTGTGGCCCCGCCCTGTCCCTGTGGCCCCGCCCTGTCCCTGTGGCCCCACCCTGTCCCTGTGGCCCCGCCCTGTCCCTGTGGCCCCACCCTGTCCCTGTGGCCCCGCCCTATCGCCTTGCCCCATGGTACTCACTGAAGGCGGTGGGCGTGGCCTGTAATACTCACTGAAGGCGGTGGGCGTGGCCTGTAATACTCACTGAAGGCGGTGGGCGTGGCCTGTAATACTCACTGAAGGCGGTGGGCGGGGCCTGTAATACTCACTGAAGGCGGTGGGCGTGGCCTGTAATACTCACTGAAGGCGGTGGGCGTGGCGGCCCACATTAGCTCCCTGGTCCGGGAGCGGCGGCCCTGGTGGTCCACGTAGACTCCGGTGTGACTGAAGCACAGCAGTATTTCCTCCGAGCGGCTCAAGGGGGCGGCGTGGAGCGCGTCCAGGGGCGTGTGGGACAGGAAGACCAGGCTGGGATCCTGAGGCCAGACCAGACTGACCGGACTGGACTCTCCCTGAAGAGCCAGGAGAGCGAAACCTCCAGGAAACCCCACACAGATCCTCTCCAGAACCATCCCCAGCCACTGCACCGGCCCCGGGGCCTGGACCTCCCACAGGCGGCGGTGGAAGGGTTTGGACCGGGTCAGCTCCCAGCACTGGACCTGAGGGACCAGGGGGACCACAGGTTAGACCTCAGGTTAGACCTCAGGTTAGACCTCAGGTTAGACCTCAGGTTAGACCACAGAGACCACAGAGACCTCGGCGTGGTACCGCAGCGCCTCACACTGACCTGTCTCTTGACGGCGGAGATTAAGCAGGATGCCCCCCCCGGCCTCAGCGTCCCCGTGGTCAGGGCCTGACAGCCTTTCGTCTCCGTCAGCTTCACGTCGAAGCCGGACTCGGACCCGTCCAGCACCGCCCAGGACTGAAGGTGGACCTGCCTCGTCCGACCACAGACCAGGACCACCAGGTTCTCCCGGGGAACCAGCTCGATCTGGTGAACCTTCTTAGTGTCCGAGGCTCGCACGATCACTGGAGACCGGAGAACATGGAGAACATGAGGAACGTGAGGAACGTGAGGAACAAGAGGAACGTGAGGAACGTGAGGAACATGAGGAACATGAGGAACAAGAGGAACAAGAGGAACATGAGGAACATGAGGAACACGAGGAACACGAGGAACGTGAGGGACATGAGGAACACGAGGAACATGAGGAACGTGAGGAACATGAGGAACATGAGGAACGTGAGGAACATGAGGAACATGAGGAACGTGAGGAACATGAGGAACACGAGGAACACGAGGAACACGAGGAACACGAGGAACATGAGGAACATAATAATAATAATAATAATAATAATGCATTGGTTTTATAAAGCGCTTTTCTGGACACTCAAAGACGCTTTACATTGCACTATTCATTCACTCCATACTCGGTGGTGGTAAGCTACTATTGTAGCCACAGCTGCCCGGGGGTAGACTGACGGAAGCGAGGCAACCAGTCTGCGCCATCGGCCCCTCCGACCCCCACCAACCACTCACTCACTACATTCGCTAGGCTTCCTGGTGTTACTAAACGGTCTCCCATCCAAGCACCGACCAGGCCCTTCAGCTGAGCTTCCAAGGTCTGACGGGATTGGGCAGAGCAAAGGCGGTGTGACCACAACATGAGGAACACGAGGGACACGAGGAACCAGGGTTAGAATCGAACAGTCTGAGTGCGTCCCACATTACATACAAACACATCCAGGCAGTAAAGGAAAGAAAAAGGATCTGATGAAAAGTTCAAACTCACCGTCTCGAGTCAGATCCACCACGAACAGAGCCTCCTCCGTCCCCAACACCACCCGCTCCCGATCTGAGGAGAGACGCAGCATCAGTACATGCAGTACTGACCAGCATCAGTACATGCAGTACTGACCCGGCATCAGTACATGCAGTACTGACCCGGCATCAGTACATGCAGTACTGACCCGGTATCAGTACATGCAGTACTGACCCGGCATCAGTACATGCAGTACTGACCCGGCATCAGTACATGCAGTACTGACCCGGCATCAGTACATGCAGTACTGACCCGGCATCAGTACATGCAATACTGACACAGCATCAGTACATGCAGTACTGACCCAGCATCAGTACATGCAGTACTGAGCAGTATCAGTACATGCAGTACTGACCCGGGATCAGTACATGCAGTACTGACCCGGGATCAGTACATGCAGTACTGACCCGGGATCAGTACATGCAGTACTGACCCAGCATCAGTACATGCAGTACTGACCGGTATCAGTACATGCAGTACTGACCCGGTATGGCGGCGGACAGTATTTACAGTATTTGCAGTAGTATTCGCAGTAGTATTGCAGTAGTATTGGCAGTAGTATTGGCAGTATTCGCAGTAGTATCACAGTAGTATTGCAGTACTGACCCAGTATAGCGGCCGACAGTATTTACAGTATTTGCAGTAGTATTCGCAGTAGTATTCGCAGTAGTATTGCAGTAGTATCACAGTAGTACTGCAGTACTGACCCAGTATAGCGGCCGACAGTATATACAGTATTTGCAGTAGTATTCGCAGTAGTATTCGCAGTAGTACTCGCAGTAGTATTGCAGTAGTATTCGCAGTAGTACTCGCAGTAGTATTGCAGAAGTATTGCAGTAGTATTGCAGTAGTATCACAGTAGTATTTGCAGTACTGACCCAGTATAGCGGCCGACAGTATTTACAGTATTTGCAGTAGTATTCGCAGTAGTATTGGCAGTAGTATTGCAGTAGTATTGGCAGTAGTATTGCAGTAGTATTGCAGTAGTATTGCAGTAGTATTGGCAGTAGTATGCGCAGTAGTATCACAGTAGTATTGCAGTAGTATTCGCAGTAGTATTGGCAGTAGTATTGCAGTAGTATTGGCAGTAGTATTGCAGTAGTATTGCAGTAGTATTGGCAGTAGTATTGCAGTAGTATTGGCAGTAGTATTGCAGTAGTATTGCAGTAGTATTCGCAGTATTTGCAGTACTGACCCAGTATAGCGGCCGACAGCGTGCTCTTGATGAGGGGCAGGGCGGGGTCGTACACCTCCAGGGGGCGCTCCACTCTCTGCTCGTCCGTCACCAGGAGGAGGTTCTGCTTCAGGAGGCCGTGGAGACTCTCCAGGACCTTCAACCACTTCCTCTGCTCCTGCTCCGAGTCGGCCAGAACCAGGACCGAGACCGGGCCCAGGCTGGACTCACGGGACCCCACCTGCAGCACGAGACCGGGTCAGGACCAGAGGGTCAGAGCAGGGCAGGACCAGAGGGTCAGAGCAGGGCAGGACCAGAGGGTCAGAGCAGGGCAGGACCAGAGGGTGAGGACCAGAGGGTGAGGACCAGAGGGTCAGAGCAGGGCAGGACCAGAGGGTCAGAGCAGGGCAGGACCAGAGGGTCAGAGCAGGGCGGGACCAGAGGGGCAGAGCAGGGCAGGACCAGAGGGTCAGAGCAGGGCAGGACCAGAGGGTGAGGACCAGAGGGTCAGAGCAGGGCAGGACCAGAGGGTCAGAGCAGGGCAGGACCAGAGGGTCAGAGCAGGGCAGGACCAGAGGAACCAGGGCAGGACCAGAGGGTCAGAGCAGGGCAGGACCAGAGGGTCAGAGCAGGGCAGGACCAGAGGGTCAGAGCAGGGCAGGACCAGAGGGTCAGAGCAGGGCCGGACCAGAGGAACCAGGGCAGGACCAGAGGGTCAGAGCAGGGCAGGACCAGAGGGTCAGAGCAGGGCAGGACCAGAGGGTCAGAGCAGGGCAGGACCAGAGGGTCAGAGCAGGGCAGGACCAGAGGGTCAGAGCAGGGCAGGACCAGAGGGTCAGAGCAGGGCAGGACCAGAGGGTCAGAGCAGGGCAGGACCAGAGGGTCAGGACCAGAGGGTGAGGACCAGAGGGTGAGGACCAGAGGGTGAGGACCAGAGGGTCAGAGCAGGGCAGGACCAGAGGGTCAGAGCAGGGCAGGACCAGAGGGTGAGGACCAGAGGGTGAGGACCAGAGGGTGAGGACCAGAGGGTGAGGACCAGAGGGTGAGGACCAGAGGGTGAGGACCAGAGGGTCAGGACCAGAGGGTGAGGACCAGAGGGTGAGGACCAGAGGGTGAGGACCAGAGGGTCAAAGCAGGGCAGGACCAGAGGGTGAGGACCAGAGGGTCAGAGCAGGGCAGGACCAGAGGGTGAGGACCAGAGGGTGAGGACCAGAGGAACCAGGTCTGGACCAGAAGAACCGGGTCTGGACTCACCTGGACCTTGAAGATGCAGGGCACGTCTTTCCGCGGGGCGTGGATCACGTCAGACGGCAGCACCGACTGGACGGCAAAGAACTCGTCCCTGAAACAGAACCGGGTTAAAGGAGAGAGGACTTCCTGGAGCTGTTCCTCGCACTCACACACACACACGCACACGCACACACACACACACACACACACACACGCACACGCACACGCACACGCACACGCACACGCACACGCACACGCACACACACACACACACACACACGCACACGCACACGCACACACACACACACACACGCACAATCTTGGTCTTCTATCTTAGTGAGGACACTCATAGACATAATGTATTACCCAGACCTTAACCCTCGGGTCAGGTTCGGGCCCCTCACCCTAGAACCCCCTCGTGACCCTCAGAGATGAACCTGATGTTGTAAATGTGCAGATCTTCCACATTGTTCTGTTTTCTGGTTCTAGACAAATAAAGTTCTGCTCTTCACGCTCTCCACACTCTCCACATTCTCCACGCTCTTCACGCTCTTCACGCTCTTCACGCTCTTCACGCTCTTCACGCTCTTCACGCTCTTCACGCTCTTCACGCTCTTCACGCTCTCCACACTCTTCACGCTCGCAGGACTCACCTCAGGTCCAGGACTAAGGAGGCCGAGTTCCCGGGCTGCGTGGTCTTTCCTTCAGGAACGTCGTAGAAGAAAAGGCGACAGTCGGACACAACGGCCCAGACGCGCTGCCAGCCTCGCTTCACCCCGGTGGGCTTCGGGACCTGTCAGAGGTCAGAGGTCAGGGGTCAGGACCACAGGACCACAGGACCAGGGTCAGGACCAGGGTCAGGACCACAGGACCAGGGTCACACCGGGTCAAAACCGGAGTCAGAGTAAAATCGAGAGCAAAATCGAGAGTAAAATCGAGAGAAAAATCGAGAGAAAAATCGAGAGCAAAATCGAGAGAAAAATCGAGAGTAAAATCGAGAGAAAAATCGAGAGAAAAATCGAGAGTAAAATCGAGAGCAAAATCGAGAGAAAAATCGTGAGTAAAATCGAGAGAAAAATCGAGAGAAAAATCGAGAGTAAAATCGAGAGTATAATCGAGAGCAAAATCGAGAGTAAAATCGAGAGTAAAATCGAGAGTAAAATCGAGAGTAAAATCGAGAGAAAAACCGAGAGTAAAACCGAGAGTAAAATCGAGAGAAAAACCGAGAGTAAAATCGAGAGTAAAATCGAGAGTAAAATTGAGAGTAAAATCGAGAGAAAAACCGAGAGTAAAATCGAGAGTAAAATCGAGAGTAAAATCGAGAGTAAAATCGAGAGCAAAATCGAGAGTAAAATCGAGAGTAAAATCGAGAGTAAAATCGAGAGCAAAATCGAGAGTAAAATCGAGAGTAAAATCGAGAGTAAAAACGAGAGTAAAATCGAGAGTAAAGTCGAGAGTAAAGTCGAGAGTAAAATCGAGAGTAAAAAACGAGAGTAAAAACGAGAGTAAAATCGAGAGTAAAATCGAGAGTAAAATCGAGAGTAAAGTCGAGAGTAAAATCGAGAGTAAAGTCGAGAGTAAAATCGAGAGTAAAAAACGAGAGTAAAATCGAGAGTAAAATCGAGAGTAAAATCGAGAGCAAATTCGAGAGTAAAATCGAGAGTAAAAATCGAGAGCAAATTCGAGAGCAAAATCGAGAGTAAAATCGAGAGTAAAATCGAGAGTAAAAATCGAGAGCAAAATCGAGAGCAAAATCGAGAGTAAAAAACGAGAGCAAATTCGAGAGCAAAATCGAGAGTAAATCGAGAGCAAAATCGAGAGCAAATTCGAGAGCGAAATCGAGAGTAAATTCGAGAGTAAATTTGAGAGTAAAAATCGAGAGTAAAAAACGAAAGCAAATTTGAGAGCAAATTCGAGAGTAAAAAATCGAGAGTAAAATCGAGAGCAAAATCGAGAGTAAAAAATCGAGAGTAAAATCGAGAGTAAAATCGAGAGCAAAATCGAGAGTAAAAATCGAGAGCAAAATCGAGAGTAAAATCGAGAGCAAAATCGAGAGTAAAATCGAGAGTAAAATCGAGAGCAAATTCGAGAGTAAAATCGAGAGAAAAATCGAGAGCAAAATCGAGAGTAAAATCGAGAGTAAAATCGAGAGTAAAATCGAGAGTAAAATCGAGAGTAAAAACGAGAGTAAAATCTAGAGTAAAATCGAGAGTAAAATCGAGAGTAAAGTCGAGAGTAAAATCGAGAGTAAAATCGAGAGTAAAGTCGAGAGTAAAATCGAGAGTAAAATCGAGAGTAAAATCGAGAGCAAAATCGAGAGCAAAATCGAGAGCAAAATCGGCAGAGGGAGGGTCAGCTCTGACTCACCCGGACAGTTCCTTTGAAGGCGGGAGAGATAGGGAAGGGTTAGTGAGGGCGGGGTGAGTGAGGGGTGAGTGAGGGCGGGGTTAGTGAGGGCAGATGAGGACGGGGGAGGTCAGGGAGACTCACCCGCACGTATCCTTTGAAGGCGGTGCCGATGCCGCGCTGCACGTCGACGCCCGCTGGCCGCAGCTCCGTGGGGATTGGACAGATCTGAGGGGCGTGGTCTCGGCAGGTCACGTGACACACGAAGGAGCACACTGTGAACACACGGCGAGTGAGCGGCAGAGTAAAGGCGGGTCAAGGTAGGGCGGGTCTTACCCTCGCAGCCGTAGCCCTGCCGGGTCAGCCCCGTCATCAGAGCGCTGCAGTGACTGCACTGAGGCGCAGAGCTGAACGTCTTTATGCTGAGCTGGTGAGCGCGAGGCTGCGGAGAGAGGGCAAAGGTCAGCGCGAGGGCAAAGGTCAGCGCGAGGCTGAGGAGAGAGGGCAAAGGTCAGCGCGAGGGCAAAGGTCAGCGCGAGGCTGAGGAGAGAGGGCAAAGGTCAGCGCGAGGGCAAAGGTCAGCGCGAGGCTGAGGAGAGAGGGCAAAGGTCAGCGCGAGGGCAAAGGTCAGCGCGAGGCTGAGGAGAGAGGGCAAAGGTCAGCGCGAGGCTGAGGAGAGAGGGTAAAGGTCAGCGCGAGGGCAAAGGTCAGCGCGAGGCTGAGGAGAGAGGGTAAAGGTCAGCGCGAGGGCAAAGGTCAGAGCGAGGGCAAAGGTCAGCGCGAGGGCAAAGGTCAGCGCGAGGCTGAGGAGAGAGGGCAAAGGTCAGCGCGAGGCTGAGGAGAGAGGGCAAAGGTCAGCGCGAGGGCAAAGGTCAGCGCGAGGGCAAAGGTCAGCGCGAGGGCAAAGGTCAGCGCGAGGGCAAAGGTCAGCGCGAGGCTGAGGAGAGAGGGCAAAGGTCAGCGCGAGGCTGAGGAGAGAGGGCAAAGGTCAGCGCGAGGCTGAGGAGAGAGGGTAAAGGTCAGCGCGAGGCTGAGGAGAGAGGGCAAAGGTCAGCGCGAGGCTGAGGAGAGAGGGCAAAGGTCAGCGCGAGGCTGAGGAGAGAGGGTAAAGGTCAGCGCGAGGGCAAAGGTCAGCGCGAGGCTGAGGAGAGAGGGCAAAGGTCAGCGCGAGGGCAAAGGTCAGCGCGAGGCTGAGGAGAGAGGGCAAAGGTCAGCGCGAGGGCAAAGGTCAGCGCGAGGGCAAAGGTCAGCGCGAGGGCAAAGGTCAGTGTTAGGCTGAGGAGAGAGGGCAAAGGTCAGCGCGAGGGCAAAGGTCAGTGCGAGGCTGAGGAGAGAGGGCAAAGGTCAGCGCGAGGGCAAAGGTCAGCGCGAGGGCAAAGGTCAGCGCGAGGCTGAGGAGAGAGGGCAAAGGTCAGCGCGAGGGCAAAGGTCAGTGCGAGGCTGAGGAGAGAGGGCAAAGGTCAGCGCGAGGGCAAAGGTCAGCGCGAGGGCAAAGGTCAGCGCGAGGCTGAGGAGAGAGGGCAAAGGTCAGCGCGAGGGCAAAGGTCAGCGCGAGGGCAAAGGTCAGCGCGAGGCTGAGGAGAGAGGGCAAAGGTCAGCGCGAGGCTGAGGAGAGAGGGTAAAGGTCAGCGCGAGGCTGAGGAGAGAGGGCAAAGGTCAGCGCGAGGGCAAAGGTCAGCGCGAGGCTGAGGAGAGAGGGTAAAGGTCAGCGCGAGGCTGAGGAGAGAGGGTAAAGGTCAGCGCGAGGGCAAAGGTCAGCGCGAGGGCAAAGGTCAGCGCGAGGGCAAAGGTCAGCGCGAGGGCAAAGGTCAGCGCGAGGCTGAGGAGAGAGGGCAAAGGTCAGCGCGAGGCTGAGGAGAGAGGGCAAAGGTCAGCGCGAGGGCAAAGGTCAGCGCGAGGCTGAGGAGAGAGGGCAAAGGTCAGTGCGAGGCTGAGGAGAGAGGGCAAAGGTCAGCGCGAGGCTGAGGAGAGAGGGCAAAGGTCAGCGCGAGGCTGCGGAGAGAGGGCAAAGGTCAGCGCGAGGCTGAGGAGAGAGGGCAAAGGTCAGCGCGAGGGCAAAGGTCAGCGCGAGGCTGAGGAGAGAGGGCAAAGGTCAGCGCGAGGGCAAAGGTCAGCGCGAGGCTGAGGAGAGAGGGCAAAGGTCAGTGCGAGGCTGAGGAGAGAGGGCAAAGGTCAGCGCGAGGCTGAGGAGAGAGGGCAAAGGTCAGTGCGAGGCTGAGGAGAGAGGGCAAAGGTCAGCGCGAGGCTGAGGAGAGAGGGCAAAGGTCAGCGCGAGGGCAAAGGTCAGCGCGAGGCTGAGGAGAGAGGGTAAAGGTCAGCGCGAGGGCAAAGGTCAGCGCGAGGGTAAAGGTCAGCGCGAGGGCAAAGGTCAGCGCGAGGCTGAGAGGGTTTAAAGCAATGGCTGTAAGTTTAGGAATGAGCCTGTTTAACTCAGAGCTCTGTGTATTAGCATAGCCTTGCTGCTAAAGATCGAATTAGCATATGAAAAGATTGTGAAAATGTTCATTAGCAGCTAACAGCTAATGCTAACTTCATGCTGAGTTTCTGGTGCATTTATTTGTCATTAAAGCACATTTTATTTCTGTTTATTTTCAGTTTTCACTGAGCTCCGCTGTAGCCGTGAAGATGCTAACGGTTTCACACGTGTTGCTAACATTGCATCAGCTACACGCGTGTTTCAGACCTGACCCTCTGACCGGGCAAAGCTCCGGGCCGCCCCCCGGGTTGGGAACCTGCTTTACACGCTGTTTCCTGTTTCTCTCCACTCACCTGTGGGGAGGTGTGGCCTGTGATGGAAGGGGCGGGGCTGTCAGGGACCGGCTGTGACTTCACTTCCTGTTGCACGGGTGAGGCGGGCGTGGCCTCTTTCGGGGAGGAGTCCAGCTCTGACGGCTGAGGGCAAAGGTCACAGATTAAACCCGTCTCTAAATGCTTCAGTTGGAGGATTCGGACTCACCCTGAAGCTCAGGTCAGGACCCAGAGGAGACGTGTTGAAGTACTCGAAGATCGGGTCCTGGAAGTCCAGGTTCAGGCCTGAGGAAACACGGGAACAGGAACATGAACCTGAGTCCAGACAGAACCCTGACCACAACCCAGAGGAAACACAGGAACAGGAACATGAACCTGAGTCCAGACAGAACCCTGAGCACAACCCAGAGGAAACACGGGAACAGGAACATGACCCTGAGTCCAGACAGAACCCTGAGCACAACCCAGAGGAAACACGGGAACAGGAACATGAACCTGAGTCCAGACAGAACCCTGACCACAACCCAGAGGAAACACGGGAACAGGAACATGAACCTGAGTCCAGACAGAACCCTGACCACAACCCAGAGGAAACACGGGAACAGGAACATGAACCTGAGTCCAGACAGAACCCTGAGCACAACCCAGAGGAAACACGGGAACAGGAGCATGAACCTGAGTCCAGACAGAACCCTGACCACAACCCAGAGGAAACACAGGAACAGGAACATGAACCTGAGTCCAAACAGAACCCTGAGCACGACCCAGAGGAAACACGGGAACAGGAACATGAACCTGAGTCCAGACAGAACCCTGAGCACAACCCAGAGGAAACACGAGAACAGGAACATGAACCTGAGTCCAGACAGAACCCTGAGCACAACCCAGAGGAAACACGGGAACAGGAGCATGAACCTGAGTCCAGACAGAACCCTGAGCACAACCCAGAGGAAACACGGGAACAAGAACATGAACCTGAGTCCAGACAGAACCCTGAGCACAACCCAGAGGAAACACGGGAACAGGAACATGAACCTGAGTCCAGACAGAACCCTGAGCACAACCCAGAGGAAACACGGGAACAGGAGCATGAACCTGAGTCCAGACAGAACCCTGACCACAACCCAGAGGAAACACGGGAACAGGAACATGAACCTGAGTCCAGACAGAACCCTGAGCACAACCCAGAGGAAACACGGGAACAGGAACATGAACCTGAGTCCAGACAGAACCCTGAGCACGACCCAGAGGAAACACGGGAACAGGAACATGAACCTGAGTCCAGACAGAACCCTGACCACAACCCAGAGGAAACACGGGAACAGGAACATGAACCTGAGTCCAGACAGAACCCTGACCACAACCCAGAGGAAACACGGGAACAGGAACATGAACCTGAGTCCAGACAGAACCCTGAGCACGACCCAGAGGAAACACGGGAACAGGAACATGAACCTGAGTCCAGACAGAACCCTGAGCACAACCCAGAGGAAACACAGGAACAGGAACATGAACCTGAGTCCAGACAGAACCCTGAGCACAACCCAGAGGAAACACGGGAACAGGAACATGAACCTGAGTCCAGACAGAACCCTGAGCACAACCCAGAGGAAACACGGGAACAGGAACATGAACCTGAGTCCAGACAGAACCCTGAGCACAACCCAGAGGAAACACGGGAACAGGAACATAAACCTGAGTCCAGACAGAACCCTGAGCACAACCCAGAGGAAACACGGGAACAGGAACATGAACCTGAGTCCAGACAGAACCCTGAGCACAACCCAGAGGAAACACGGGAACAGGAGCATGAACCTGAGTCCAGACAGAACCCTGAGCACAACCCAGAGGAAACACGGGAACAGGAACATGAACCTGAGTCCAGACAGAACCCTGAGCACAACCCAGAGGAAACACGGGAACAGGAACATGAACCTGAGTCCAGACAGAACCCTGAGCACAACCCAGAGGAAACACGGGAACAGGAACATGAACCTGAGTCCAGACAGAACCCTGAGCACAACCCAGAGGAAACACGGGAACAGGAACATGAACCTGAGTCCAGACAGAACCCTGAGCACGACCCAGAGGAAACACGGGAACAAGAGACCAGGCAGAGAGAGGGCGGGGCTACAGGAAACCATCATGTGAGGAAGATCTGCACATGAACACCAGGTTCTTCTTCAAGATGTGGGAGGAACTACAGTATATTAAGGGAATGATTTGGGGTAAAAATGGGAGAAATTGTGGCAAAAAGAAGGTAAAAATAGGGAAGATTTGTAAAAATATTAGGGTGGAAAAGTTAGGGAATATAAAATAGGGAATATATTAGTCACATAAAATGGGGGGAAAAATGGGTGAAAATAGGAAGAAATAATAATAAAACAAATTGGGAAATAAAGTAATGAATTTGAGCTGAACAAAAGTCTCTTCCTTTAACGCTCTGTAAAGCTCTGATGCTTTCGTTCCCTCTCGTTCTTCCCCAGCTCTCTCTGACCCGGGCTCCAGGAGCTTCTCACCCGTCGTGGCCCGGTTCTGGTCCACCTCGCTCTGCAGGGAGTCCAGCTGCTCCTGAGTGTGTTGGTTTTTCTCCTGCAGATCCTTCACTTTACTGAAACACAGTTTGGCACCGCGTTACTACGGCAACACCGAGACAAACCTCTTGACGATGATGACGACCGTGACCTCTGACCTCTCCAGTCCGGCGCAGTGCCCTTTGACCTTCCGCAGCTCCTCCTGCAGCAGCTGCTTGGCTCTGATCTCCGCGTCCAAGGCCGACTGAAGCTCCAGACGCTGAGACATGTCCAGCTTCTGGTGACGCCGCACCTTCCACAGAGGGTCCTGGTGGGAAGATACATGTTTAACTCATGGAGGACCTGCCCCTCAGAAGATCAGACCTGAAGGACTGACTCAAGAGGACCCGCCCCTCAGAAGATCAGACCTGAAGGACTGACTCAGAGGACCTGCCCCTCAGATCAGACCTGAAGGACTGACTCAGAGGACCTGCCCCTCAGAAGATCAGACCTGAAGGACTGACTCAAGAGGACCTGCCCCTCAGAAGATCAGACCTGAAGGACTGACTCAGAGGACCTGACCCTCAGAAGATCAGACCTGAAGGACTGACTCAAGAGGACCTGCCCCTCAGAAGATCAGACCTGAAGGACTGACTCAGAGGACCTGTCCCTCAGAAGATCAGACCTGAAGGACTGACTCAAGAGGACCTGCCCCTCAGAAGATCAGACCTGAAGGACTGACTCAGAGGACCTGTCCCTCAGAAGATCAGACCTGAAGGACTGACTCAAGAGGACCTGCCCCTCAGAAGATCAGACCTGAAGGACTGACTCAAGAGGACCTGCCCCTCAGATCAGACCTGAAGGACTGACTAATCACAGACTGGACGAGGACCTGACCCTCAGAAGATCAGACCTGAAGGACTGACTAATCACAGACTGGACGAGGACCTGCCCCTCAGAAGATCAGACCTGAAGGACTGACTCATCACAGACTGGACGAGGACCTGACCCTCAGAAGATCAGACCTGAAGGACTGACTCAGAGGACCTGCGCCTCAGAAGATCAGACCTGAAGGACTGACTCAGAGGACCTGCCCCTCAGAAGATCAGACCTGAAGGACGTACCGTGTTCCTGGGGCCGAGGCTGGAGGTTTTCAGGGAGTCCAGTTCCTCGGTCATCTTTGAGGCCAGAGCCTGGAGGTATCCACGCGCGTCCTTCTCATCGCTCACCCTGGAACACACACATGTGACTCTCTCCCGCCCCTGTAGGGTAACTGTGAGGTTAAGCCGGATGCCCTCCCTCCGTGTGACGTACCACTGGATGATCTCGGCGATCTGAGCCTCCCAGTGACTCACGCTCTCCTTCTTCGCCGACAGCTCCTGTAGCTCCTCCTCCAGCCGCCGGTTCTGCTCCGTCAGGCGGTCCACGAAGGCGCACAGCTGGAACAAGACAAGGCATGGGTCTGGTTTAGGGTCTGGGTCTGGTTTAGGGTCTGGTTTAGGGTCTGGTTTAGGGTCTGGTTTAGGGTCTGGGTCTGGTTTAGGGTCAGGGTCTGGTTTAGGGTCTGGTTTAGGGTCTGGTTTAGGGTCAGGGTCTGGTTTAGGGTCTGGTTTAGGGTCTGGTTTAGGGTCTGGTTTAGGGTCTGGTTTAGGGTCTGGTTTAGGGTCTGGGTCAGGTTTAGGGTCTGGTTTAGGGTCTGGTTTAGGGTCAGGGTCTGGTTTAGGGTCTGGTTTAGGGTCTGGTTTAGGGTCTGGTTTAGGGTCTGGTTTAGGGTCTGGTTTAGGGTCAGGGTCTGGTTTAGGGTCTGGTTTAGGGTCTGGTTTAGGGTCAGGGTCTGGTTTAGGGTCTGGTTTAGGGTCTGGTTTAGGGTCTGGTTTAGGGTCTGGTTTAGGGTCTGGTTTAGGGTCTGGGTCAGGTTTAGGGTCTGGTTTAGGGTCTGGTTTAGGGTCAGGTTTAGGGTCAGGTTTAGGGTCTGGTTTAGGGTCTGGTTTAGGGTCTGGTTTAGGGTCTGGTTTAGGGTCTGGGTCTGGTTTAGGGTCTGGTTTAGGGTCTGGTTTAGGGTCTGGGTCAGGTTTAGGGTCTGGTTTAGGGTCTGGTTTAGGGTCTGGTTCTGGTTTAGGGTCTGGGTCTGGTTTAGGGTCTGGTTTAGGGTCTGGTTTAGGGTCTGGTTTAGGGTCTGGTTTAGGGTCTGGTTTAGGGTCTGGTTTAGGGTCTGGTTTAGGGTCTGGTTTAGGGTCTGGGTCTGGTTTAGGGTCTGGGTCTGGTTTAGGGTCTGGGTCTGGTTTAGGGTCTGGTTTAGGGTCTGGGTCTGGTTTAGGGTCTGGTTTAGGGTCAGGTTTAGGGTCTGGTTTAGGGTCAGGGTCTGGTTTAGGGTCTGGTTTAGGGTCTGGGTCTGGTTTAGGGTCTGGTTTAGGGTCTGGTTTAGGGTCAGGTTTAGGGTCTGGTTTAGGGTCTGGGTCTGGGTCTGGTTTAGGGTCTGGTTTAGGGTCTGGGTCTGGTTTAGGGTCTGGTTTAGGGTCTGGTTTAGGGTCTGGTTTAGGGTCTGGTTTAGTGTCTGGTTTAGGGTCTGGTTTAGGGTCTGGTTTAGGGTCTGGTTTAGGGTCTGGTTTAGGGTCTGGTTTAGGGTCTGGTTTAGGGTCAGGGTCTGGTTTAGGGTCTGGTTTAGGGTCTGGTTTAGGGTCTGGTTTAGGGTCTGGTTTAGGGTCTGGTTTAGGGTCTGGTTTAGGGTCTGGTTTAGGGTCTGGTTTAGGGTCTGGTTTAGGGTCTGGTTTAGGGTCAGGTTTAGGGTCTGGTTTAGGGTCTGGGTCTGGTTTAGGGTCTGGTTTAGGGTCTGGTTTAGGGTCTGGTTTAGGGTCTGGTTTAGGGTCTGGTTTAGGGTCTGGTTTAGGGTCAGGTTTAGGGTCTGGTTTAGGGTCTGGGTCTGGGTCTGGTTTAGGGTCTGGTTTAGGGTCTGGTTTAGGGTCTGGTTTAGGGTCTGGTTTAGGGTCTGGTTTAGGGTCTGGTTTAGGGTCTGGTTTAGGGTCTGGTTTAGGGTCTGGTTTAGGGTCTGGTTTAGGGTCTGGTTTAGGGTCTGGTTCAGGGTCTGGTTTAGGGTCTGGTTTAGGGTCTGGTTTAGGGTCTGGTTTAGGGTCTGGTTTAGGGTCTGGTTTAGGGTCTGGTTTAGGGTCAGGTTTAGGGTCTGGTTTAGGGTCTGGTTTAGGGTCTGGTTTAGGGTCTGGTTTAGGGTCTGGTTTAGGGTCTGGTTTAGGGTCAGGGTCTGGTTTAGGGTCTGGTTTAGGGTCTGGGTCTGGTTTAGGGTCAGGGTCTGGTTTAGGGTCTGGTTTAGGGTCAGGTTTAGGGTCTGGTTTAGGGTCTGGTTTAGGGTCTGGTTTAGGGTCTGGTTTAGGGTCTGGTTTAGGGTCAGGTTTAGGGTCAGGTTTAGGGTCTGGTTTAGGGTCTGGTTTAGGGTCTGGTTTAGGGTCTGGTTTAGGGTCTGGGTCTGGTTTAGGGTCTGGTTTAGGGTCTGGTTTAGGGTCTGGTTTAGGGTCTGGTTTAGGGTCTGGTTTAGGGTCTGGTTCAGGGTCTGGTTTAGGGTCTGGTTTAGGGTCTGGTTTAGGGTCTGGTTTAGGGTCTGGTTTAGGGTCTGGTTTAGGGTCTGGTTTAGGGTCTGGTTTAGGGTCTGGTTCAGGGTCTGGTTTAGGGTCTGGTTTAGGGTCTGGTTTAGGGTCTGGTTCTGGGTCTGGTTCTGGTTTAGGGTCTGGTTTAGGGTCTGGTTTAGGGTCTGGTTTAGGGTCTGGTTTAGGGTCTGGTTTAGGGTCTGGTTTAGGGTCTGGTTTAGGGTCTGGTTTAGGGTCAGGTTTAGGGTCTGGTTTAGGGTCTGGGTCTGGTTTAGGGTCTGGGTCTGGTTTAGGGTCTGGTTTAGGGTCTGGTTTAGGGTCTGGGTCTGGTTTAGGGTCTGGTTTAGGGTCAGGTTTAGGGTCTGGGTCTGGTTTAGGGTCTGGTTTAGGGTCTGGTTTAGGGTCTGGTTTAGGGTCTGGGTCTGGTTTAGGGTCTGGTTTAGGGTCTGGTTTAGGGTCTGGGTCTGGTTTAGGGTCTGGTTTAGGGTCTGGTTTAGGGTCTGGTTTAGGGTCTGGTTTAGGGTCTGGGTCTGGTTTAGGGTCTGGTTTAGGGTCTGGTTTAGGGTCTGGTTTAGGGTCTGGTTTAGGGTCAGGTTTAGGGTCTGGTTTAGGGTCTGGTTTAGGGTCTGGGTCTGGTTTAGGGTCTGGTTTAGGGTCTGGTTTAGGGTCTGGTTTAGGGTCTGGTTTAGGGTCTGGGTTAGGGTCTGGTTTAGGGTCTGGTTTAGGGTCTGGGTCTGGTTTAGGGTCTGGTTTAGGGTCTGGTTTAGGGTCTGGTTTAGGGTCTGGTTTAGGGTCTGGTTTAGGGTCTGGTTTAGGGTCTGGTTTAGGGTCTGGGTCTGGTTTAGGGTCTGGGTCTGGTTTAGGGTCTGGTTTAGGGTCTGGTTTAGGGTCTGGTTTAGGGTCTGGTTTAGGGTCTGGTTTAGGGTCAGGTTTAGGGTCTGGTTTAGGGTCTGGTTTAGGGTCTGGGTCTGGTTTAGGGTCTGGTTTAGGGTCTGGTTTAGGGTCTGGTTTAGGGTCTGGTTTAGGGTCCAGGTCCGGGTCCAGGTCCGGGTCCAGGTCCAGGTCCAGGTCCGGGTCCGGGTCAGCCTGTGCCGTACCTTGTCTGACTCTGTGGTGAGTTTGCGGTTTTCGTCCGTTAACAGACTCTTCTCTCTCTCGTATTTGTCCTTCAGAGCCGACAGCGCCTCCTCCTGGTCACTTTGTCTGCACACACGTGTTACATGTAAGACACACAGCTTATTCCTATTATTTGCGTCTCACACAGACCTGTCCTGATTGGCCAGCTCCAGACGCTCCCTCAGGCTGCGCAGCTCCTGATTGGCCGACAGCTGCCCGCTCTCTGATTGGTGGAGCTGGGAGCGTAATCCTTTGATCTCTGTGCAGTGGGCGGAGTCTCGCCTCTGCAGCTCCTCCTGATTGGCCAGAGTGCGGTCGAGCTCCGCCCTCAGCCGCCGCAGCTCCTGAAGGTCCGCCCCCTGTACCGGGTTAGGCTCCGCCCCCTGCGTCAAACAGAGAAGAAGTTTTGAGTGACCCTTCATGTTTCTGCAGATGTTTCTCTCTGACCTTTGACCCTTCATGTTTCTCACTGACCTTTGACCCTTCATGTTTCTCACTGACCTTTGACCCTTCATGTTTCTGCAGATGTTTCTCACTGACCTTTGACCCCTGCAGCTGGCGGCTGAACGCCTCACTGTTCTCCCGCAGCTTCTTCTCCTTCTGCGCCTCGGAGCGCGCCTCGTCCAACAGCGCCTCCAGCTGGACACACAGAGACAGGTCAGTGTGAGCTCGGACACTCTCACTCACTCTCTCACACACTGACCTCCCTGACCCGAGCCTGCCCCGCCCGCGCCTCCTCCGCGCCTCTCTGCAGGCTCTGCAGCGCCTCCTGCTGGTCCCTCACGGTGCGCGTCAGCTTCTTCTCATTGGTCCTCATCTGGTCCAGGGTCTCGGACAGATCCGAGAACTCGGTCACGGCCTGTTTCCTCAGACGGTTCGCCTCACGCAGCTCCTTACTGTGAGCGCGGAGTCGCTCCAGGGACTCCTGCAGCTGCTGTAGGAACATACCAGAAACACGTCACACGGAGCAACCAGAAACACGTCACACGGAGGAACCAGAAACACGTCACACGGAGGAACCAGAAACACGTCACACGGAGGAACCAGAAACACGTCATACAGAGGAACATACCAGAAACACGTCATACAGAGGAAACATACCAGAAACACGTCATACAGAGGAACAATACCAGAAACACGTCACACGGAGGAACCAGAAACACGTCACACGGAGAAACCATACCAGAAACACGTCACACGGAGGAACCAGAAACACGTCATACAGAGGAACATACCAGAAACACGTCACACGGAGGAACCAGAAACACGTCACACGGAGGAACCAGAAACACGTCACACGGAGGAACCAGAAACACGTCACACGGAGGAACCAGAAACACGTCATACAGAGGAACCATACCAGAAACACGTCATACGGAGGAACATACCAGAAACACGTCACACGGAGGAACCAGAAACACGTCACACGGAGGAACCAGAAACACGTCACACGGAGGAACCAGAAACACGTCACACGGAGGAACCAGAAACACGTCACACGGAGGAACCATACCAGAAACACGTCATACGGAGGAACCATACCAGAAACACGTCACACGGAGGAACCAGAAACACGTCACACGGAGGAACCAAACCAGAAACACGTCATACGGAGGAACCAGAAACACGTCATACGGAGGAACCAGAAACACGTCACACGGAGGAACCAGAAACACGTCACACGGAGGAACCAGAAACACGTCACACGGAGGAACCAAACCAGAAACACGTCATACAGAGGAACCAGAAACACGTCATACGGAGGAACCATACCAGAAACACGTCACACGGAGGAACCAGAAACACGTCACACGGAGAAACCATACCAGAAACACGTCACACGGAGGAACCAGAAACACGTCATACGGAGGAACCATACCAGAAACACGTCACACGGAGGAACCAGAAACACGTCATACGGAGGAACCATACCAGAAACACGTCATACGGAGGAACCATACCAGAAACACGTCATACGGAGAAACCAGAAACACGTCATACGGAGGAACCAGAAACACGTCATACGGAGAAACCATACCAGAAACACGTCACACGGAGGAACCAGAAACACGTCATACGGAGGAACCATACCAGAAACACGTCATACGGAGAAACCATACCAGAAACACGTCACACGGAGGAACCAGAAACACGTCATACGGAGGAACCATACCAGAAACACGTCATACGGAGGAACCATACCAGAAACACGTCACACGGAGGAACCAGAAACACGTCACACGGAGGAACCAAACCAGAAACACGTCATACAGAGGAACCAGAAACACGTCATACGGAGGAACCAGAAACACGTCACACGGAGGAACCATACCAGAAACACGTCATACGGAGAAACCATACCAGAAACACGTCACACGGAGGAACCAGAAACACGTCATACGGAGGAACCATACCAGAAACACGTCATACGGAGGAACCATACCAGAAACACGTCACACGGAGGAACCAGAAACACGTCACACGGAGGAACCAAACCAGAAACACGTCATACAGAGGAACCAGAAACACGTCACACGGAGGAACCATACCAGAAACACGTCATACAGAGGAACCAGAAACACGTCATACGGAGGAACCAGAAACACGTCACACGGAGGAACAATACCAGAAACACGTCACACGGAGGAACATACCAGAAACACGTCATACAGAGGAACCAGAAACACGTCATACAGAGGAACCAGAAACACGTCACACGGAGGAACCAGAAACACGTCACACGGAGGAACCATACCAGAAACACGTCATACAGAGGAACCAGAAACACGTCATACGGAGGAACCAGAAACACGTCACACGGAGGAACCAAACCAGAAACACGTCATACAGAGAAACCAGAAACACGTCACACGGAGGAACCAGAAACACGTCACACGGAGGAACCAGAAACACGTCACACGGAGGAACCATACCAGAAACACGTCATACAGAGGAACCAGAAACACGTCATACAGAGGAACCAGAAACACGTCATACAGAGGAACCAGAAACACGTCACACGGAGGAACCAGAAACACGTCACACGGAGGAACCATACCAGAAACACGTCATACAGAGGAACCAGAAACACGTCATACGGAGGAACCAGAAACACGTCACACGGAGGAACCAGAAACACGTCACACGGAGGAACCAGAAACACGTCACACGGAGGAACCAGAAACACGTCATACAGAGGAACCAGAAACACGTCATACGGAGGAACCAGAAACACGTCACACGGAGGAACCATACCAGAAACACGTCATACAGAGGAACCAGAAACACGTCATACAGAGGAACCAGAAACACGTCATACGGAGGAACCAGAAACACGTCACACGGAGGAACATACCAGAAACACGTCATACAGAGGAACCAGAAACACGTCACACGGAGGAACATACCAGAAACACGTCATACAGAGGAACCAGAAACACGTCATACAGAGGAACCAGAAACACGTCACACGGAGGAACCATACCAGAAACACGTCACACGGAGGAACCAGAAACACGTCACACGGAGGAACCAGAAACACGTCATACAGAGGAACCAGAAACACGTCATACAGAGGAACCAGAAACACGTCACACGTAGGAACCAGAAACACGTCACACGGAGGAACCATACCAGAAACACGTCACACGGAGGAACCAGAAACACGTCACACGGAGGAACCAGAAACACGTCACACGGAGGAACCATACCAGAAACACGTCACACGGAGGAACCATACCAGAAACACGTCACACGGAGGAACCAGAAACACGTCACACGGAGGAACCAGAAACACGTCATACAGAGGAACCAGAAACACGTCATACGGAGAAACCAGAAACACGTCACACGGAGGAACCAGAAACACGTCATACAGAGGAACCAGAAACACGTCACACGGAGAAACCAGAAACACGTCACACGGAGGAACCAGAAACACGTCATACAGAGGAACCAGAAACACGTCAAACGGAGGAACCAGAAACACGTCACACGGAGGAACCATACCAGAAACACGTCATACGGAGGAACCAGAAACACGTCATACAGAGGAACCAGAAACACGTCATACGGAGGAACCAGAAACACGTCACACGGAGGAACCAGAAACACGTCATACAGAGGAACCAGAAACACGTCACACGGAGGAACCATACCAGAAACACGTCATACGGAGGAACCAGAAACACGTCACACGGAGGAACCAGAAACACGTCATACGGAGGAACCAGAAACACGTCACACGGAGGAACCATACCAGAAACACGTCACACGGAGGAACCAGAAACACGTCATACGGAGGAACCAGAAACACGTCACACGGAGGAACCATACCAGAAACACGTCACACGGAGGAACCAGAAACACGTCACACGGAGGAACCAGAAACACGTCATACAGAGGAACCAGAAACACGTCATACGGAGAAACCAGAAACACGTCACACGGAGGAACCATACCAGAAACATGTCACACGGAGGAACCAGAAACACGTCATACAGAGGAACCAGAAACACGTCATACAGAGGAACCAGAAACACGTCACACGGAGAAACCAGAAACACGTCACACGGAGGAACCAGAAACACGTCATACAGAGGAACCAGAAACACGTCATACGGAGAAACCAGAAACACGTCACACGGAGGAACCAGAAACACGTCATACAGAGGAACCAGAAACACGTCATACGGAGGAACCATACCAGAAACACGTCATACGGAGGAACCAGAAACACGTCACACGGAGGAACCATACCAGAAACACGTCACACGGAGGAACCAGAAACACGTCATACGGAGGAACCAGAAACACGTCACACGGAGGAACCATACCAGAAACACGTCACACGGAGGAACCAGAAACACGTCACACGGAGGAACCAGAAACACGTCACACGGAGGAACCATACCAGAAACACGTCACACGGAGGAACCAGAAACACGTCACACGGAGGAACTAGAAACACGTCACACGGAGGAACCAGAAACACGTCATACAGAGGAACCAGAAACACGTCATACAGAGGAACCAGAAACACGTCACACGGAGGAACCAGAAACACGTCACACGGAGGAACCAGAAACACGTCACACGGAGGAACCAGAAACACGTCACACGGAGGAACCAGAAACACGTCACACGGAGGAACCAGAAACACGTCACACGGAGGAACCATACCAGAAACACGTCATACAGAGGAACCAGAAACACGTCACACGGAGGAACCAGAAACACGTCATACAGAGGAACCATACCAGAAACACGTCACACGGAGGAACCATACCAGAAACACGTCACACGGAGGAACATACCAGAAACACGTCATACGGAGGAACATACCAGAAACACGTCACACGGAGGAACATACCAGAAACACGTCACACGGAGGAACATACCAGGAACACGTCATACGGAGGAAACATACCAGAAACACGTCACACGGAGGAACCAGAAACACGTCACACGGAGGAACATACCAGAAACACGTCATACGGAGGAACCAGAAACACGTCATACGGAGGAACATACCAGAAACACGTCATACGGAGGAACCAGAAACACGTCATACGGAGGAACATACCAGAAACACGTCATACGGAGGAACATACCAGAAACACGTCACACGGAGGAACCATACCAGAAACACGTCACACGGAGGAACCAGAAACACGTCACACGGAGGAACATACCAGAAACACGTCATACAGAGGAACATACCAGAAACACGTCACACGGAGGAACCATACCAGAAACACGTCACACGGAGGAACCATACCAGAAACACGTCACACGGAGGAACCATACCAGAAACACGTCATACAGAGGAACATACCAGAAACACGTCACACGGAGGAACATACCAGGAACACGTCATACGGAGGAAACATACCAGAAACACGTCACACGGAGGAACCAGAAACACGTCACACGGAGGAACCAGAAACACGTCACACGGAGGAACCAGAAACACGTCACACGGAGGAACCAGAAACACGTCACACGGAGGAACCAGAAACACGTCACACGGAGGAACCAGAAACACGTCACACGGAGGAACCAGAAACACGTCACACAGAGGAACCATACCAGAAACACGTCACACGGAGGAACATACCAGAAACACGTCACACGGAGGAACCATACCAGAAACACGTCACACGGAGGAACCAGAAACACGTCACACGGAGGAACCAGAAACACGTCACACAGAGGAACCAGAAACACGTCACACGGAGGAACCAGAAACACGTCATACAGAGGAACATACCAGAAACACGTCACACGGAGGAACCAAACCAGAAACACGTCATACAGAGGAACATACCAGAAACACGTCATACGGAGGAACCATACCAGAAACACGTCACACGGAGGAACCAGAAACACGTCACACAGAGGAACCATACCAGAAACACGTCATACGGAGGAACCATACCAGAAACACGTCATACAGAGGAACATACCAGAAACACGTCACACGGAGGAACCAAACCAGAAACACGTCACACGGAGGAACCATACCAGAAACACGTCACACGGAGGAACCAGAAACACGTCATACAGAGGAACCAGAAACACGTCATACAGAGGAACCAGAAACACGTCATACAGAGGAACCAGAAA
This sequence comes from Gobius niger, assembly GCF_951799975.1. Taxonomy (NCBI): domain Eukaryota; kingdom Metazoa; phylum Chordata; class Actinopteri; order Gobiiformes; family Gobiidae; genus Gobius; species Gobius niger. The sequence continues at coordinate 31,504,269 of NC_136866.1, forward strand.
CACGTCATACAGAGGAACCAGAAACACGTCATACAGAGGAACCAGAAACACGTCATACAGAGGAACCAGAAACACGTCATACAGAGGAACATACCAGAAACACGTCACACGGAGGAACCATACCAGAAACACGTCACACGGAGGAACCAGAAACACGTCACACGGAGGAACCAGAAACACGTCATACAGAGGAACCAGAAACACGTCATACAGAGGAACCATACCAGAAACACGTCATACAGAGGAACCATACCAGAAACACGTCACACGGAGGAACCATACCAGAAACACGTCACACGGAGGAACCAGAAACACGTCATACAGAGGAACCAGAAACACGTCACACGGAGGAACCATACCAGAAACACGTCACACGGAGGAACCAGAAACACGTCACACGGAGGAACCAGAAACACGTCATAATGAGGAACCAAACCAGAAACACGTCACACGGAGGAACAATACCAGAAACACGTCACACGGAGGAACCATACCAGAAACACGTCATACGGAGGAACAAACATGTCAGGTGTGTCAGGGTCAGGTGTGTCAGGGTCAGGTGTGTCAGGTGTGTCAGGGTCAGGTGTGTCAGGGTCAGGAGTGTCAGGGTCAGGTGTGTCAGGTGTGTCAGGTGTGTCAGGGTCAGGTGTGTCAGGGTCAGGAGTGTCAGGGTCAGGTGTGTCAGGTGTGTCAGGGTCAGGTGTGTCAGGTGTGTCAGGTGTGTCAGGTGTGTCAGGGTCAGGTGTGTCAGGTGTGTCAGGTGTGTCAGGTGTGTCAGGTGTGTCAGGTGTGTCAGGTGTGTCAGGTGTGTCAGGGTCAGGAGTGTCAGGGTCAGGTGTGTCAGGTGTGTCAGGTGTGTCAGGTGTGTCAGGTGTGTCAGGTGTGTCAGGTGTGTCAGGGTCAGGTGTGTCAGGTGTGTCAGGTGTGTCAGGTGTGTCAGGTGTGTCAGGTGTGTCAGGGTCAGGTGTGTCAGGTGTGTCAGGTGTGTCAGGGTCAGGTGCGTCAGGTGTGTCAGGTGCGTCAGGGTCAGGTGCGTCAGGTGCGTCAGGTGCTGTGGGACATATTCGTACCTTGTGCGTCTCGTCCTTCTCCTGCCTCAGACTCTTCACTTGTTTTTCCAGGGTTTGCAGTTTGGCGGCGGAGCTTTCGTCCTGGCGCAGAGAGACCGCCTCCTCCAGCTGCTTCTCCAGCCTATCAGACTCTGCGGGACGTTCAAATGGACCAATCAGAGAAGAGAGCAGCGCTTTATACATGATCCAGGCTTTAAACGGACCCATCAGAGCTCAGGACACAAGGCCCGGCTTTAAACGGACCAATCAGAGCTCAGAACACAAGGCTCGGCTTTAAACGGACCAATCAGAGCTCAGGACACAAGGCCCGGCTTTAAACGGACCAATCAGAGCATGGGACACTCACCTGCCAGTTTCTTCTTGAGGCGCTCGATTTCCTCGTTGAGTTTTTTCACCTCTTTTTCTCGGGACAGAGTTCCGGCTCGACTCGGTGGCGCCCCCTCTGTACAAACAACAGTCACACATGAGACTCTGTTTGCTGTGGTTTTGGTGATGGAGGAATTATGAAGATCATGACTGTGTTGTAGGTGTTGTGTCAGATGTTGCTCCATGACTGATCAGGTCCTGTAGTGATCATGACTGTGTTGTAGGTGTTGTGTCAGATGTTGCTCCTGACTGATCAGGTCCTGTAGTGATCATGACTGTGTTGTAGGTGTTGTGTCAGATGTTGCTCCTGACTGATCAGGTCCTGTAGTGATCATGACTGTGTTGTAGGTGTTGTGTCAGATGTTGCTCCTGACTGATCAGGTCCTGTAGTGATCATGACTGTGTTGTAGGTGTTGTGTCAGATGTTGCTCCCTGACTGATCAGGTCCTGTAGTGATCATGACTGTGTTGTAGGTGTTGTGTCAGATGTTGCTCCTGACTGATCAGGTCCTGTAGTGATCATGACTGTGTTGTAGGTGTTGTGTCAGATGTTGCTCCTGACTGATCAGGTCCTGTAGTGATCATGACTGTGTTGTAGGTGTGTCAGATGTTGCTCCTGACTGATAAGGTCCTGTAGTGATCATGACTGTGTTGTAGGTGTTGTGTCAGATGTTGCTCCTGACTGATAAGGTCCTGTAGTGATCATGACTGTGTTGTAGGTGTTGTGTCAGATGTTGCTCCTGACTGATAAGGTCCTGTAGTGATCATGACTGTGTTGTAGGTGTTGTGTCAGATGTTGCTCCTGACTGATAAGGTCCTGTAGTGATCATGACTGTGTTGTAGGTGTTGTGTCAGATGTTGCTCCTGACTGATCAGGTCCTGTAGTGATCATGACTGTGTTGTAGGTGTTGTGTCAGATGTTGCTCCTGACTGATCAGGTCCTGTAGTGATCATGACTGTGTTGTAGGTGTGTCAGATGTTGCTACTGACTGATCAGGTCCTGTAGTGATCATGACTGTGTTGTAGGTGTGTCAGATGTTGCTCCCTGACTGATCAGGTCCTGTAGTGATCATGACTGTGTTGTAGGTGTTGTGTCAGATGTTGCTCCTGACTGATTAGGTCCTGTAGTGATCATGACTGTGTTGTAGGTGTTGTGTCAGATGTTGCTCCTGACTGATCAGGTCCTGTAGTGATCATGACTGTGTTGTAGGTGTGTCAGATGTTGCTCCCTGACTGATCAGGTCCTGTAGTGATCATGACTGTGTTGTAGGTGTTGTGTCAGATGTTGCTCCTGACTGATCAGGTCCTGTAGTGATCATGACTGTGTTGTAGGTGTTGTGTCAGATGTTGCTCCTGACTGATCAGGTCCTGTAGTGATCATGACTGTGTTGTAGGTGTGTCAGATGTTGCTCCCTGACTGATCAGGTCCTGTAGTGATCATGACTGTGTTGTAGGTGTGTCAGATGTTGCTCCTGACTGATAAGGTCCTGTAGTGATCATGATTGTGTTGTAGGTGTGTCAGATGTTGCTCCTGACTGATCAGGTCCTGTAGTGATCATGACTGTGTTGTAGGTGTGTCAGATGTTGCTCCTGACTGATCAGGTCCTGTAGTGATCATGACTGTGTTGTAGGTGTTGTGTCAGATGTTGCTCCCTGACTGATAAGGTCCTGTAGTGATCATGACTGTGTTGTAGGTGTTGTGTCAGATGTTGCTTCCTGACTGATAAGGTCCTGTAGTGATCATGACTGTGTTGTAGGTGTGTCAGATGTTGCTCCTGACTGATCAGGTCCTGTAGTGATCATGACTGTGTTGTAGGTGTGTCAGATGTTGCTCCTGACTGATCAGGTCCTGTAGTGATCATGACTGTGTTGTAGGTGTGTCAGATGTTGCTCCTGACTGATCAGGTCCTGTAGTGATCATGACTGTGTTGTAGGTGTTGTGTCAGATGTTGCTTCCTGACTGATCAGGTCCTGTAGTGATCATGACTGTGTTGTAGGTGTGTCAGATGTTGCTCCTGACTGATCAGGTCCTGTAGTGATCATGACTGTGTTGTAGGTGTTGTGTCAGATGTTGCTCCCTGACTGATAAGGTCCTGTAGTGATCATGACTGTGTTGTAGGTGTTGTGTCAGATGTTGCTCCTGACTGATCAGGTCCTGTAGTGATCATGACTGTGTTGTAGGTGTTGTGTCAGATGTTGCTCCTGACTGATCAGGTCCTGTAGTGATCATGACTGTGTTGTAGGTGTTGTGTCAGATGTTGCTCCTGACTGATCAGGTCCTGTAGTGATCATGACTGTGTTGTAGGTGTGTCAGATGTTGCTCCCTGACTGATAAGGTCCTGTAGTGATCATGACTGTGTTGTAGGTGTGTCAGATGTTGCTCCCTGACTGATTAGGTCCTGTAGTGATCATGACTGTGTTGTAGGTGTGTCAGATGTTGCTCCCTGACTGATAAGGTCCTGTAGTGATCATGACTGTGTTGTAGGTGTGTCAGATGTTGCTCCTGACTGATCAGGTCCTGTAGTGATCATGACTGTGTTGTAGGTGTTGTGTCAGATGTTGCTCCCTGACTGATCAGGTCCTGTAGTGATCATGACTGTGTTGTAGGTGTTGTGTCAGATGTTGCTCCTGACTGATCAGGTCCTGTAGTGATCATGACTGTGTTGTAGGTGTGTCAGATGTTGCTCCCTGACTGATCAGGTCCTGTAGTGATCATGACTGTGTTGTAGGTGTTGTGTCAGATTAAGTCACCTGACAGTTTACGCTGTAGTTCCTGGTTTTCTCGCTCCAGTTTCTGGATCTTCTCCTCCAGCCCGGCCTCTTCGCCGTCCCCGAGGCCCCGCCCCTCGCCGCCCCCGAGGCCCCGCCCCTCGCCGCCCCCGAGGCCCCGCCCGCTGGGACAGGTGTAGGTGAAGCCCACAAAGGGCAGCTGCTGCCCGCTGAAGCTGCTGAGAGCTCCGGGCGTCGACACCTCCGGGTTCTTCAGCGTGTCGTCGTCCACGTCGAAGTTGGACGTGTCGGTGGGCGAGCAGACGTCGGGGATGTACGGCGCCGCGGTGGACCGGAGGCGGTCCCAGTCCACGCCCAAGAAGAAGGGGTGGTCCTTAAAGTCCTGGATCGCCTCATCGCCGTGACGACGAGAGCCCAGTCTGGACTCACGAGGACAAAGCAGGCGCTGGATCAGGTCCCGGGCGGAGTCCGAGACATCGGAGACGTGAGCGGGAAACACCAGGCGGTCCTGAGGGAGGCAGAGGGGTTAGAGCGGCAGCACATGTGCACTAACGAGACACCAGGCGGTCCTACAGGGAGGCAGAGGGGTTAGAGCGGCAGCACATGTGCACTAACGAGACACCAGGCGGTCCTGAGGGAGGCAGAGGGGTTAGAGCAGCAGCACATGTGCACTAACGAGACACCAGGCGGTCCTGAGGGAGGCAGAGGGGTTAGAGGTACTGCACATGTGCACTAACGAGACACCAGGCGGTCCTGAGGGAGGCAGAGGGGTTAGAGGTACTGCACATGTGCACTAACGAGACACCAGGCGGTCCTGAGGGAGGCAGAGGGGTTAGAGGTACTGCACATGTACACTAACGAGACACCAGGCGGTCCTGAGGGAGGCAGAGGGGTTAGAGGTACTGCACATGTGCACTAACGAGACACCAGGCGGTCCTGAGGGAGGCAGAGGGGTTAGAGCAGCAGCACATGTGCACTAACGAGACACCAGGCGGTCCTGAGGGAGGCAGAGGGGTTAGAGCGGCAGCACATGTGCACTAACGAGACACCAGGCGGTCCTGAGGGAGGCAGAGGGGTTAGAGCGGCAGCACATCTACAGGGATCTCCACAGAGACCGGACCTGGTCCAGATTTAGACTGAAGTGGGGCAGACGCTTCGGGAGCGACCCAGAAAACGCTGCTTCTGGATCTGAAAAATATCCCTGATTCACTGAACCTTTGAGGAGCTCGATTTACGTCGAGACGCTGCAGATTCATGTTTAAAGCACCTGGTGGTTCATGATCCGGGCAGGGTCGGGTCACACGTACCTGGTGGCCCCTGATCCGGGCAGGGTCGGGTCACACGTACCTGGTGGCCCCTGATCCGGGCAGGGTCGGGTCTAAAGTACCTGGTGGCCCCTGATCCGGGCAGGGTCGGGTCTTAAGTACCTGGTGGTTCCTGATCCGGGCAGGGTCGGGTCACACGTACCTGGTGGCCCCTGATCCGGGCAGGGTCGGGTCACACGTACCTGGTGGCCCGTGACCTGGTAGCGTTGGGTCACACGTACCTGGTGGCCCGTGACCTGGTAGCGTTGGGTCACACGTACCTGGTGGCCCGTGACCTGGTAGCGTCGGGTCACACGTACCTGGTGGTTCATGATCTTGCCGTACGTCTCCAGCAGAGACTCGGCGTAGAACGGCGTTTCTCCGTAGAGCATCTCGTAGACGCACACGCCCAGCGACCACCAGTCGCACTCGGGGCCGTAGCGCCCGCGCCCCGCCTCCATCGCCTGAAGGATCTCCGGGGAGATGTAGTCGGGCGTTCCCACGGCGACAGACGACTGGACCTGAGGCGTAAAGTCAGAGTCAGCGTGTCCTCTTAAAGGGAGTGTCCTCTTAAAGGGAGTGTCCTCTTAAAGGGAGTGTCCTCTTAGAGGGAGTGTCCTCTTAGAGGGAGTGTCCTCTTAAAGGGAGTGTCCTGTTAAAGGGAGTGTCCTCTTAGAGGGAGTGTCCTCTTAAAGGGAGTGTCCTGTTAAAGGGAGTGTCCTCTTAGAGGGAGTGTCCTCTTAAAGGGAGTGTCCTCTTAGAGGGAGTGTCCTCTTAAAGGGAGTGTCCTGTTAAAGGGAGTGTCCTGTTAAAGGGAGTGTCCTGTTAAAGGGAGTGTCCTCTTAAAGGGAGTGTCCTCTTAAAGGGAGTGTCCTCTTAGAGGGAGTGTCCTCTTAAAGGGAGTGTCCTGTTAAAGGGAGTGTCCTCTTAGAGGGAGTGTCCTCTTAAAGGGAGTGTCCTCTTAGAGGGAGTGTCCTCTTAAAGGGAGTGTCCTCTTAAAGGGAGTGTCCTCTTAAAGGGAGTGTCCTCTTAAAAGGAGCGTCCTCTTAAAGGGAGTGTCCTCTTAAAGGGAGTGTCCTCTTAAAGGGAGTGTCCTCTTAGAGGGAGTGTCCTCTTAAAGGGAGTGTCCTGTTAAAGGGAGTGTCCTGTTAAAGGGAGTGTCCTCTTAAAGGGAGTGTCCTCTTAAAGGGAATGTCCTCTTAAAGGGAGTGTCCTCTTAAAGGGAGTGTCCTGTTAAAGGGAGTGTCCTCTTAGAGGGAGTGTCCTCTTAAAGGGAGTGTCCTCTTAAAGGGAGTGTCCTCTTAAAGGGAGTGTCCTGTTAAAGGGAGTGTCCTCTTAAAGGGAGTGTCCTCTTAAAGGGAGTGTCCTCTTAAAGGGAGTGTCCTCTTAAAGGGAGTGTCCTCTTAAAGGGAGTGTCCTCTTAAAGGGAGTGTCCTCTTAAAGGGAGTCTGCTCAAACACACAGCCCGGACTGAAGGTCCAGCCCTGAGGAGGAACCTTCCATCGGGACCGGGAACTACTTTAGCTTTAGTCTCAGCCCTGACCAGGAGGGGGCGCCGTCTCACCGTTCCGTCCGGGAGCATGCGCAGGCAGGAGCCGAAGTCGGCCAATCGGATGTGTCCGTTGACGTCCAGCAGAACGTTGTCCGGTTTGATGTCCCTGAGAAACATCATAATCAATAATAACACTGTGACATGTCCCGCCTCCAGCCGCCTCCCACAAAGGAAACGACCATGTGTGGATTCGGGGGGGCATGTTGGAGCGGGTGGCGTTCGGGCCGTGGTTGCCGTGGTTACCTGTGCACGTAGCCCTGCTGGTGGATGGAGCTGATGGCGAGGACCATCTCGGCCACGTAGAACTTGGCCATGTCCTCGGGAAGTCTGTCCTCGAACTTACTCAGCAGCGTCAGCAGGTCCCCGCCCACGTAGTAGTCCATCACCAGGTACTGAGGGGGGGCAGAGGGGAGAGGGGGGGGGTTACTGACCTCAGGAGTGTCCAGGAGGTGCAGCGAGACGTGGGCTCGGGTTCGAGTCCTGGTCTGGACTCTCTGCTTTACGTTTTACAGAAGCTGAACTCTCTCCCCTCCCTGACCTCTGAGTTTGAGCTCTGAGTGGAAACAGAAATCATGTGGAACCTCTGGAACCTCTGGGGCCCTCATGATACGATACGATACGATACGATTCGATACAGGGCTGACGATAACGATTATCTCACGATACGCCGATACTACAATAATCGGGATATTGCACAAAAATAACCTACGATATATCACGACTAAAAACATGCTACTTTTAACCTTCATTTGAACATACCAAATATTATTCATCATTTACATTTCTTTTCCTGCTTTGTTCCTCTTTATAAAAGACTCACAGACTGAAAATGTAGATCTGTGACATTTACGTTTAAATAAACCAGAAGCAAAGTCCTGTTTAAAAAGGAATAAATCAACCTCAAATGAATCTTGTTTTCATTCATTTGTGTAAAACTGTAGTGCTGCCCCCTGCTGGTCTGACCGAAGTCTTGATTATTGTTCCTCTATTGACTGTGAAAACAGTGGAGCACTGCTGCCTCATTAATATGCGTGACGTTGCTCATTAATATGCGTGACGTTGCTCATTAATATGCGTGACGTTGCTCATTAATATGCGTGACGTTGCTCATTAATATGCGTGACGTTGCCTCATTAATATGCGTGATGCTGCTCATTAATATGCGTGACGTCATCAAAAGTATCGATATCGTATCGTCCCGCAAAATATCGCAATATATTGGAAAATCAAATATATTGTCAAACTCCAAATATAAAGGATTTCTGTTTCCACTCGGCTGTTTGTAACTCATTACTTTGTCCAGTAACATCACAACTACTACAGTAGTATTGCAGTAGTATTGCAGTAGTATGTGTAGTAGTATTGCAGTAGTATGTGCAGTAGTATTGCAGTAGTATTGTAGTAGTATTGCAGTAGTATGTGTAGTAGTATTGCAGTAGTATTGCAGTAGTATTGCAGTAGTATTGCAGTAGTATTGCAGTAGTATGTGCAGTAGTATGTGCAGTAGTATTGCAGTAGTATTGCAGTACCAGGTAGTTGTCGTCCTGGAAGGCGTAGTGAAGCGTGGTGATCCACTGAGAGTCGCCTTTGACCAAAACGTCGCGCTCTTCTTTAAAACACGCCGTCTGTGAAACAAACATGTTAATGTTCAGGTCCGTGTTCAGCCTGAAGGTGGCGCCGTCTGTGAAACAAGCACACGTTAATGTTCAGGTCCGTGTTCAGCCTGAAGGTGGCGCCGTCTGTGAAACAAGCACACGTTAATGTTCAGGTCCGTGTTCGGCCTGAAGGTGGCGCCGTCTGTGAAACAAACACGTTAATGTTCAGGTCCGTGTTCAGCCTGAAGGTGGCGCCGTCTGTGAAACAAGCACATGTTAATGTTCAGGTCCGTGTTCAGCCTGAAGGTGGCGCCGTCTGTGAAACAAGCACATGTTAATGTTCAGGTCCGTGTTCAGCCTGAAGGTGGCGCCGTCTCAGTTTAGTCTCAGTTTAGTCTTAGTTTCGTCTCAGTTTCGTCTCAGTTTCGTCTCAGTTTCGTCTCAGTTTCGTCTCAGTCTAGTCTCAGTCTAGTCTCAGTTTAGTCTCAGTTTAGTCTCAGTTTCGTCTCAGTTTCGTCTCAGTTTAGTCTCAGTCTAGTCTCAGTCTAGTCTCAGTTTCGTCTCAGTCTAGTCTCAGTCTAGTCTCAGTCTAGTCTCAGTCTAGTCTCAGTTTCGTCTCAGTCTAGTCTCAGTCTAGTCTCAGTCTAGTCTCAGTTTAGTCTCAGTTTCGTCTCAGTTTCGTCTCAGTTTAGTCTCAGTTTAGTCTCAGTTTCGTCTCAGTTTAGTCTCAGTCTAGTCTCAGTTTAGTCTCAGTTTCGTCTCAGTTTCGTCTCAGTTTAGTCTCAGTTTCGTCTCAGTTTAGTCTCAGTTTAGTCTCAGTTTAGTCTCAGTCTAGTCTCAGTTTAGTCTCAGTTTAGTCTCAGTTTAGTCTCAGTTTCGTCTCAGTTTCGTCTCAGTTTAGTCTCAGTCTAGTCTCAGTCTAGTCTCAGTTTAGTCTCAGTTTAGTCTCACTTTAGTCTCAGTTTAGTCTCAGTCTAGTCTCAGTTCCGTCTCAGTTCAGTCTCAGTTTAGTCTCAGTTTCGTCTCAGTTTCGTCTCAGTTTCGTCTCAGTTTAGTCTCAGTTTCGTCTCAGTCTAGTCTCAGTTTAGTCTCAGTTTAGTCTCAGTTTAGTCTCAGTTTAGTCTCAGTCTAGTCTCAGTTTAGTCTCAGTTTAGTCTCAGTTTAGTCTCAGTTTAGTCTCAGTTTAGTCTCAGTTCAGTCTCAGTTTAGTCTCAGTTTAGTCTCAGTTTAGTCTCAGTTTAGTCTCAGTTTAGTCTCAGTTCAGTCTCAGTTTAGTCTCAGTTTAGTCTCAGTTTAGTCTCAGTTTAGTCTCAGTTTAGTCTCAGTCTAGTCTCAGTTTCGTCTCAGTTTCGTCTCAGTCTAGTCTCAGTCTAGTCTCAGTCTAGTCTCAGTTTAGTCTCAGTCTAGTCTCAGTTTAGTCTCAGTCTAGTCTCAGTTTAGTCTCAGTTTAGTCTCAGTTTAGTCTCAGTCTAGTCTCAGTTTCGTCTCAGTTTCGTCTCAGTCTAGTCTCAGTCTAGTCTCAGTTTAGTCTCAGTTTAGTCTCAGTCTAGTCTCAGTTTCGTCTCAGTTTCGTCTCAGTCTAGTCTCAGTCTAGTCTCAGTTTAGTCTCAGTTTAGTCTCAGTCTAGTCTCAGTTTAGTCTCAGTCTAGTCTCAGTTTAGTCTCAGTCTAGTCTCAGTCTAGTCTCAGTCTAGTCTCAGTCTAGTCTCAGTTTAGTCTCAGTCTAGTCTCAGTCTAGTCTCAGTTTAGTCTCAGTCTAGTCTCAGTCTAGTCTCAGTTTAGTCTCAGTTCAGTCTCAGTCTAGTCTCAGTTCAGTCTCAGTCTAGTCTCAGTCTAGTCTCAGTTTCGTCTCAGTCTAGTCTCAGTCTAGTCTCAGTTTAGTCTCAGTTTAGTCTCAGTTTAGTCTCAGTTTAGTCTCAGTTTAGTCTCAGTTTAGTCTCAGTCTAGTCTCAGTCTAGTCTCAGTTTAGTCTCAGTTCAGTCTCAGTCTAGTCTCAGTTCAGTCTCAGTCTAGTCTCAGTCTAGTCTCAGTTTCGTCTCAGTCTAGTCTCAGTCTAGTCTCAGTTTAGTCTCAGTTTAGTCTCAGTTTAGTCTCAGTCTAGTCTCAGTCTAGTCTCAGTTTAGTCTCAGTCTAGTCTCAGTCTAGTCTCAGTTTAGTCTCAGTCTAATCTTAGATTAGTCTCAGTTTCGTCTCAGTTTCGTCTCAGTTTCGTCTCAGTCTAGTCTCAGTCTAGTCTCAGTCTAGTCTCAGTCTAGTCTCAGTTTAGTCTCAGTTTAGTCTCAGTTTAGTCTCAGTCTAGTCTCAGTCTAGTCTCAGTCTAGTCTCAGTCTAGTCTCAGTCTAGTCTCAGTCTAGTCTCAGTCTAGTCTCAGTTTAGTCTCAGTTTAGTCTCAGTTTAGTCTCAGTCTAGTCTCAGTCTAGTCTCAGTTTAGTCTCAGTTTAGTCTCAGTTTAGTCTCAGTCTAGTCTCAGTCTAGTCTCAGTTTAGTCTCAGTCTAGTCTCAGTCTAGTCTCAGTTTAGTCTCAGTCTAGTCTCAGTCTAGTCTCAGTCTAGTCTCAGTTTAGTCTCAGTTTAGTCTCAGTCTAGTCTCAGTCTAGTCTCAGTCTAGTCTCAGTTTAGTCTCAGTCTAGTCTCAGTTTAGTCTCAGTCTAGTCTCAGTCTAGTCTCAGTCTAGTCTCAGTTTAGTCTCAGTCTAGTCTCAGTCTAGTCTCAGTCTAGTCTCAGTTTAGTCTCAGTCTAATCTTAGATTAGTCTCAGTCTAGTCTCAGTTTAGTCTCAGTTTAGTCTCAGTCTAATCTTAGATTAGTCTCAGTTTCGTCTCAGTTTCGTCTCAGTCTAGTCTCAGTCTAGTCTCAGTCTAGTCTCAGTCTAGTCTCAGTCTAGTCTCAGTTTAGTCTCAGTCTAGTCTCAGTTTAGTCTCAGTTTAGTCTCAGTCTAGTCTCAGTCTAGTCTCAGTTTAGTCTCAGTTTAGTCTCAGTCTAGTCTCAGTTTAGTCTCAGTCTAGTCTCAGTCTAGTCTCAGTCTAGTCTCAGTTTAGTCTCAGTCTAGTCTCAGTCTAGTCTCAGTCTAGTCTCAGTTTAGTCTCAGTCTAATCTTAGATTAGTCTCAGTTTCGTCTCAGTTTCGTCTCAGTTTAGTCTCAGTCTAGTCTCAGTTTCGTCTCAGTTTCGTCTCAGTTTCGTCTCAGTCTAGTCTCAGTCTAGTCTCAGTCTAGTCTCAGTCTAGTCTCAGTCTAGTCTCAGTTTAGTCTCAGTCTAGTCTCAGTTTAGTCTCAGTTTAGTCTCAGTCTAGTCTCAGTCTAGTCTCAGTTTAGTCTCAGTTTAGTCTCAGTCTAGTCTCAGTTTAGTCTCAGTTTAGTCTCAGTTTAGTCTCAGTTTAGTCTCAGTTTAGTCTCAGTTTAGTCTCAGTTCAGTCTCAGTTTAGTCTCAGTCTAGTCTCAGTTTAGTCTCAGTTTAGTCTCAGTTTAGTCTCAGTTTAGTCTCAGTTTCGTCTCAGTTTTGTCTCAGTTTAGTCTCAGTCTAGTCTCAGTTTCGTCTCAGTTTTGTCTCAGTTTAGTCTCAGTCTAGTCTCAGTTTAGTCTCAGTTTCGTCTCAGTTTTGTCTCAGTTTAGTCTCAGTTTAGTCTCAGTTTAGTCTCAGTTTAGTCTCAGTTTAGTCTCAGTTTAGTCTCAAACACGAACCTCTGCTCGCTTTAACATCTCCCACTTGTTGAGGATCTTCATGGCGAAAACTTGCTCAGTTTCCTTCAGCTTCACCACCGCCACCTGCACAGACCACCAGGGGGCGCTTTGTAAGTAAACCCACAGTAAACCCAGAGTAACCCCACAGTAAACCCGGAGTAACCCTACAGTAAACCCAGAGTAACCCTACAGTAAACCCAGAGTAACCCTACAGTAAACCCAGAGTAAACCCAGAGTGACCCTACAGTAAACCCAGAGTGACCCTACAGTAAACCCAGAGTAACCCTACAGTAAACCCAGAGTAACCCTACAGTAAACCCAGAGTAACCCTACAGTAAACCCAGAGTAACCCTACAGTAAACCCAGAGTAACCGTACAGTAAACCCAGAGTAACCCTACAGTAAACCCAGAGTAACCCCACAGTAAACCCGGAGTAACCCTACAGTAAACCCAAAGTAACCCCACAGTAAACCCGGAGTAACCCCACAGTAAACCCGGAGTAACCCTACAGTAAACCCAAAGTAACCCTACAGTAAACCCGGAGTAACCCCATAGTAAACCCAGAGTAACCCTACAGTAAACCCAGAGTAACTCTACAGTAAACCCAGAGTAACCCCACAGTAAACCCAGAGTAACCCCACAGTAAACCCAGAGTAACCCTACAGTAAACCCAAAGTAACCCTACAGTAAACCCGGAGTAACCCTACAGTAAACCCAGAGTAACTCCACAGTAAACCCGGAGTAACCCTACAGTAAACCCAGAGTAACTCCACAGTAAACCCAGAGTAACCCTACAGTAAACCCAGAGTAACTCCACAGTAAACCCAGAGTAACCCCACAGTAAACCCGGAGTAACCCCATAGTAAACCCAGAGTAACCCTACAGTAAACCCAGAGTAACTACAGTAAACCCAGAGTAACTCTACAGTAAACCCAGAGTAACCCCACAGTAAACCCA
>NC_136866.1:31522517-31577517 GCF_951799975.1 Gobius niger
AGGACTAAACCAGGTCTAAACCAGGTCTAAACCAGGACTAAACCAGGACTAAACCAGGACTAAACCAGGACTAAACCAGGTCTAAACCAGGTCTAAACCAGGACTTAATCTGGACTAAACCTGGACTAAACCAGGACTAAACCAGGTCTAAACCAGGTCTAAACCAGGTCTAAACCAGGACTAAACCAGGACTAAACCAGGACTAAACCAGGTCTAAACCAGGACTTAATCTGGACTAAACCTGGACTAAACCAGGACTAAACCAGGTCTAAACCAGGTCTAAACCAGGACTAAACCAGGACTAAACCAGGACTAAACCAGGTCTAAACCAGGTCTAAACCAGGACTAAACCAGGTCTAAACCAGGTCTAAACCAGGACTAAACCAGGTCTAAACCAGGTCTAAACCAGGACTAAACCAGGACTAAACCAGGGCTAAACCAGGACTAAACCTGGTCTAAACCAGGGCTAAACCAGGACTTAATCTGGACTAAACCAGGACTAAACCAGGACTAAACCAGGACTAAACCAGGTCTAAACCAGGACTTAATCTGGACTAAACCTGGACTAAACCAGGACTTAATCTGGACTAAACCAGGACTAAACCAGGACTAAACCAGGACTAAACCAGGACTAAACCAGGGCTAAACCAGGACTTAATCTGGACTAAACCAGGACTAAACCAGGTCTAAACCAGGACTAAACCAGGACTAAACCAGGACTAAACCAGGACTAAACCAGGACTAAACCAGGACTAAAGCAGGACTAAACCGGGTCTAAACCAGGTCTAAACCAGGACTAAACCAGGACTAAACCAGGACTAAACCAGGACTAAACCAGGGCTAAACCAGGACTAAATCTGGACTAAACCAGGACTAAACCAGGACTAAACCAGGGCTAAACCAGGTCTAAACCAGGACTAAATCTGGACTAAACCAGGACTAAACCAGGACTAAACCAGGGCTAAACCAGGACTAAACCAGGGCTAAACCAGGACTAAACCAGGTCTAAACCAGGACTAAACCAGGACTAAATCTGGACTAAACCAGGACTAAACCAGGACTAAACCAGGGCTAAACCAGGACTAAACCAGGGCTAAACCAGGACTAAACCAGGTCTAAACCAGGACTAAACCAGGACTAAACCAGGACTAAACCAGGTCTAAACCAGGACTAAACCAGGGCTAAACCAGGTCTAAACCAGGACTTAATCTGGACTAAACCAGGACTAAACCAGGACTAAACCAGGACTAAACCAGGACTAAACCAGGACTAAACCAGGTCTAAACCAGGACTAAACCAGGACTAAACCAGGACTAAACCAAGACTAAACCAGGGCTAAACCAGGGTTAAATCTGGACTAACCGGGGCAGGTCTGAGTCAGAGCCGGACAGGTCGCTGCGGGAGGGGCGGCACTTCCTGACCTCACAGTCCGCGGAGGGAGCGTGTTTTCCGGCCGTAGATCGGGGCCGGGCCGCTGGTCCCGCTGGTCCCGCTGGGTCCTGGTCCGGGTCCGGGTTTAGTCCTGGTCCGGGTCCTGGTCCGGGTCTGAGCTGGAGCTGCTTTTAGGTCAATCCCGGAACTGGACTCAGACTAATCCAGGGCTGGACCGGGGCTAGGCCGTGCGTAAGGCCGGCGCGCGCGGCTCCATGGCACAGATTGGAGTGCGCGCGGCCGGGACACGCGCACGGAGGTTCGGTTCTGGTCAAACCCGGATCAGCGCCGGGATCTGGGCCTGAGTCCGCGGAGACTCGGGGAGACTCGGCGGAGACTCGGGAAATGGCCGACTCCCGGAGCGCGCGACAAGCTGCCAACACGCACGCGCACCACCGCCGCGTCCCTTTCAAAATAAAACTAAATAATAATAATAATAAAAATAATTAAAGCCCAAACGGCATTAAAATATGTAATAAACGTATGTGTTCCTGCGTCATTACGCACGTGTGCCAAACCGGGTCGTTTCCACGGCAACACCATGGGAGATGGGGCGTGGCCAACATTGACTTTTTTGCTCGGGGTCATGTGACGGATGTCTGTGCCAAATTATTCTAGTCTACGATAAAGTTCATTTTTATTTGGTATCACCGGACACACGCCTGAATCACACGCCTGTAACACACGCCTGTAACACACGCCTGTAACACACGCCTGTAACACACGCCTGTATCACCGGACACACGCCTGTATCACATGCCTGTATCACCGGACACACGCCTGTAACACACGCATGTATCACCGGACACACGCCTGTAACACACGCATGTATCACCGGACACACGCCTGTAACACACGCATGTATCACCGGACACACGCCTGTAACACACGCATGTATCACCGGACACACGCCTGTAACACACGCATGTATCACCGGACACACGCCTGTATCACCGGACACACGCCTGTATCACCGGACACACGCCTGTATCACACGCATGTATCACCGGACACACGCCTGTATCACACGCCTGTATCACCGGACACACGCCTGTATCACACGCCTGTATCACCGGACACACGCCTGTATCACACGCCTGTATCACCGGACACACGCATGTATCACACGCCTGTAACACCGGACACACGCATGTATCACACGCCTGTATCACCGGACACACGCCTCTATCACACGCCTGTATCACCGGACACACGCATGTATCACACGCCTGTATCACCGGACACACGCCTGTATCACACGCCTGTATCACCGGACACACGCCTGTATCACCGGACACACGCCTGTATCACCGGACACACGCCTCTATCACACGCCTGTATCACCGGACACACGCATGTATCACACGCCTGTATCACCGGACACACGCCTGTATCACACGCCTGTATCACCGGACACACGCCTGTATCACACGCCTGTATCACCGGACACACGCCTGTATCACATGCCTGTAACACCGGACACACGCCTGTATCACACGCCTGTATCACCGGACACACGCCTGTATCACACGCCTGTATCACCGGACACACGCCTGTATCACACGCCTGTATCACCGGACACACGCCTGTATCACAGGACACACGCCTGTATCACACGCCTGTATCACCGGACACACGCATGTATCACACGCCTGTATCACCGGACACACGCCTGTATCACACGCCTGTATCACCGGACACACGCCTGTATCACACGCCTGTATCACCGGACACACGCCTGTATCACACGCCTGTATCACCGGACACACGCATGTATCACATGCCTGTAACACCGGACACACGCCTGTATCACATGCCTGTAACACCGGACACACGCCTGTATCACACGCCTGTATCACCGGACACAATCATGTGAGTTGTTTGTGCTGTTTTGTGCTGTAAGAGTCTTGGTTTGGCTGTTACGGTTTGTAGATATTAATGATGTTTCTGGGTCAGATCTGAGGTCACGCTCGTTATAAATATCTAACACGGGTAAAATGGCGTCACCGCTTCTTACATGTGTCGGAGGCGCTCGGCAACACACACTGCATTAAAAAACAATATCTCAAAACGGTAACAGCACAAACGAAGACTTTTACAGCACAAAGCGGCACAAACGCTGGACATATTTGGGGGCAGCTTCTCTCTAATACGGACACCGGGCTTTTATTGTGAAGGGGCCTCTTCTCAGACCGGAAGTGTGTCCGTGCTGCCGTGCGCGCGCCTGACTCTCGGGAACACGCGCGCCCCGCCCCCTTTAAGTCCGGAAACGGAAGGGAGGGTGACGTCACGGCGCCAGTGAGTGACAGCTCCAGATTTTAGTCCAGAAACAAAAACACACCAGAAACACAAAGCCTGAGTCGCTCGGACTCGTTTCCTCAGATAAACCTGCCTCTGTTTGGCGGCTTTATCCCAATCGCTCTGGGACACTGTGGTCTCTGCTTTATGTTTGTGTCAGAAACATTTTTACTGCATTAACGTCCACCAGGGGGCGCCACTGCAGCAGGAGTTAATGATTACAGCGGGTCCGGAGGTCACTCAGTCAAACCCCGCCTGAACCCGCTGGGCTTTACCTAAATCTAAAAGCTCCTGGAGACAAGTGTGGATGAAAATGAGACAAAACAAGGATGAAAATGAGACAAAACAAGGACGAAAATGAGACAAAACAAGGATGAAAATGAGACAAAACAAGGATGAAAATGAGACAAAACCAAAGCTCTGCTGTGGATCAACGACATGAACAAAGAGGAGTCGGTTTAAATGGGTTTTATTTTGGAGGTGCATCAGACACGGCGCCCTCTGCTCCTGACACACATCAGTCTCTCGTTACAAACTCTGGGTAAAAACGGTTGATTGTCACAGCTGGGGGCGGGGTCAGTGCCAGGGGGCGGGGTCAGTGCCAGGGGGCGGGGTCAGACCCTCTTGTGGTGGGTGGCGTGGTAGTGGCTCCTCATGTCCTTCCTCAGCCTGAACTTCTCGCCGCAGACGGAGCAGACGTACAGGTGAACCTCCATGTGCTGCTCCAGAGGCTCCGCCCCCGGGAACATCTGGAAGCACACCTGGAAACACGGCCAATCAGAGTCACAGGTGTGAGGGGAGGGGTTTCTGATTGGCTGGTGTCACATGGTGATGAGGGGGGCGGGGCTTACCTGGCAGATGGTTTCCCCCGGCGACAGGTGTGAGATCATGTGACGCACGTGGTCCTGCTTCAGGAAGGTCCCCTGTTCACAGACGGGACACACGTACCTGGCCACGCCTTCAACACAAAACATGTACAACAGCTTCATTCACACGGGAGAGACAGGACCAGGAACGTGTTTGTCCAGGACAGAAGGTTTTAACGTCTTCTCGTGTGGCCTTCGCGGGTCATTACGTTCCAGGCATTTGTACGCGAGGTGACACCAGGGGGCGCTCTTCCCTCCTCAGTGTAAATGTTCTTTCTTCAGAGAGACTTTAGGTCAGACATGAGTGACAGTAACATGAGGCTAAACACAGTGAGCTCTTTGTTTCCTCATTGCTCTTCAGGCACAGACTGAGAAGTGAAGAAGGAAGTCATGGAGCTTCTGCTTTAGACAGAACTTCAGACTCTGCTGCAGGTAAGAGTCACATCATATTCTGAAACTCACATATGTAGTAAAAACATAATATATGGAAAATTATTATTACAATTACAAAAAGAAAAATATTTGAAAAAACTGTATCAGATCAAAAAAATAGTTTTTTAATTTACTCTAATTCTAAAAACAAACAAAAAACAAACCCAGGTCATTTGTATCTGCTGTAGGTCATAAGATAAGATAAGATAAGATAAGATGATACTTTATTGATCTCACAGATGGAGAAATTGCGTTCGATGAGAGAGCATCCGGCAGCAGCACCCATTCAGTGCACCACTCTTTTTCCACTCTCTTTGTCCTTTGGTGAAAGATGGTTGTGTCGCGGCCGCCATCTTCACTGTTTTGGTCACAGGAGGAGCACTGGTTGATGGGAAATCCGTAGACGATGACCACGGCGGTGGAGCTCTTGCGCTTGGCCACGATGTTCTTGGCCACACAGGTGTAGTTGGCCGTGTGGGACAGACGCGCCTGCTTGATGATCAGGTTCACGGTGATGTAGAAGTTCCTGTCCTCGGCCGGGTCCATGATCTCGTTGTCCTTCAGCCACTCCACCCGCATGACCTTGGAGGATGGAGAAACTGTAGCTCTGTCTCCTCTGATCATCTGAAACGGTGCACCGCCTCCTCAGAGCGTGGTGTCCTGCACTGGTCAGCTCCACCTCGTCCTTCCTCTTCCTCCTGCACAGCTCCCTCCACAGTCTATCACCATCTCCTCGTTGGTCCCTTTTGTTGTTTCCTGTAGCTCCTCTTGTGACGCCTCCTCCGTGCTGCAGGTGTGGGGGCTCTTGGTGCCTCTTCACTGTTCAGTGTCTCAGAAGAAGATGTTTGTAGATCTCAAATGGGTTTAGCTGATAAGCTAGCAGTTTGTTTACCTTCAAAAAGCTGCTTTGTTCAGTAAACAAATCCACCAAACCTCCACAAAAACACGGTAAAGATGTACAAAAGTATCCAGAAAAACAACGTGGTTCGCTGAAAAAGGCAAACAATTCTGTTCATGTTTGACCCAGTTCCTCTGAGTCGAGGTGGGTCATGGTGGACCATGACAGATGTGGACCATGACAGATGTGGACCATGACAGATGTGGACCGTGACAGATGTGGACCGTGACAGATGTGGACCGTGACAGATGTGGACCGTGACAGATGTGGACCGTGACAGATGTGGACCGTGACAGATGTGGACCGTGACAGATGTGGACAGGACTGTGGTAGATCTACTTTTACTTTGGAGAAAATAGTTACTATAGTAACTGTTGAAGAACTGAAGCTCATGAGCTTCTTCTGTAACATCTGTCCACATCAGTCCTGCTGCACCACGACTCAGAGGAACTGGGACACACATGACCTACAGCAGATACACATGAAGGGTTTGTTTTTTGTTTGTTTTTAGAATTAGAGTAAATTAAAGAACAATTTTTTTGATCAAATACAGTTTTTTCAAATATTTTTCTTTTTGTAATTGTAATAATAATTTTCCATTTATTATGTTTTTACTACATATTTGAGTTTCAGAATATGACATGACTCTTACCTGCAGCAGAGTCTGAAGTTGTGTCTAAAGCAGAAGCTCCATAACTTCCTTCTTCACTTCTCTGTGACTGAAGAGCAATGAGGAAACAAAGAGCTCAGTGTGTTTAGCCTCATGTTCCTGTCACTCATGTCTGACCTAAAGTCTCTCTGAAGAAAGAACATTTACACTGAGGAGGGAAGAGCGCCCCCTGGTGTCACCTCGCGTACAAATGCCTGGAACATGACAGCGTCAAAATGACCCGCGAAGGCCACACAAATAGGGATCGGTGTCCCGGAGGGGGGTGTTTTAAAAATCGACCCCCCTTTTTAAAATCTAACTATAAACAGGTACGAGAATCAGGGTAAGAAGAAAGAAGAGAGAATAAAGAAGAAAGAAAAAAGAAGAAAGAAGACACCCAAGGCCGTCTTTGTTTTGTGGACAAACCTATACATGCAATGCTTTACATGTCCATGAGAGGTCGCCAATGTACATGTACTATTACTGTGGAGAGAGCGCCCCCCCCTGGCTGTGGTTCCTCGGTGCATGTGTAGAGAGCGCCCCCTGTGGTACCTCGGTGCATGTATAGAGAGCGCCCCCTGTGGTACCTCGGTGCATGTGTACAGAGCGCCCCCTGGCTGTGGTTCCTCGGTGCATGTGTAGAGCGCCCCCTGTGGTACCTCGCCCCCCCCGGCTGTGGTACCTCGGTGCATGTACAGAGCGCCCCCTGTGGTACCTCGGTGCATGTGTAGAGCGCCCCCTGTGGTACCTCGGTGCATGTACAGAGCGCCCCCTGTGGTACCTCGGTGCATGTACAGAGCGCCCCCTGTGGTACCTCGGTGCATGTACAGAGCCCCCCCTGGCTGTGGTACCTCGGCCCCTGTGTAGAGCGCCCCCCCTGGCTGTGGTACCTCGGCCCCTGTGTAGAGCGCCCCCCCTGGCTGTGGTACCTCGCCCCCCCTGGCTGTGGTACCTCGGCCCCTGTGTAGCGCCCCCTGTGGTACCTCGGTGCATGTAGAGCGCCCCCTGGCTGTGGTTCCTCGGTGCATGTGTAGAGCGCCCCCCCCTGGCTGTGGTACCTCGGCCCCTGTGTAGCGCCCCCCCTGGCTGTGGTACCTCGGTGCATGTGTAGAGCGCCCCCCCCTGGCTGTGGTACCTCGGTGCATGTGTAGAGCGCCCCCCCCTGGCTGTGGTACCTCGGCCCCTGTGTAGCGCCCCCCCTGGCTGTGGTTCCTCGGTGCATGTACAGAGCGCCCCCTGTGGTACCTCGCCCCCCCCTGGCTGTGGTACCTCGGCCCCTGTGTAGAGCGCCCCCTGTGGTACCTCGGTGCATGTGTAGCGCCCCCCCCTGGCTGTGGTACCTCGGCCCCTGTGTAGAGCCCCCCCCTGGCTGTGGTACCTCGGTGCCTGTGTAGAGAGCGCCCCTCCCTGGCTGTGGTACCTCGGTGCATGTGTAGCGCCCCCCCCTGGCTGTGGTACCTCGGTGCATGTGTAGCGCCCCCCCCCTGGCTGTGGTACCTCGGTGCATGTACAGAGCGCCCCCCTGTGGTACCTCGGTGCATGTACAGAGCGCCCCCCCCGGCTGTGGTACCTCGGCCCCTGTGTAAAGAGCGCCCCCTGTGGTACCTCGGTGCATGTGTAGAGCGCCCCCCTGTGGTACCTCGGTGCATGTGTAGAGCGCCCCCCTGTGGTACCTCGGTGCATATGTAGAGTGCCCCCCCTGGCTGTGGTACCTCGGCCCCCCTGGCTGTGGTACCTCGGCCCCCCCGGCTGTGGTACCTCGGTGCATGTATAGAGAGCGCCCCCCTGTGGTACCTCGGTGCATGTCCTGGTGCAGCCGCAGCTGGCGTTGCCGTAGGAACCCCTTGCCGCAGGTGGCGCAGGTGAACTGCTTGTGTTTGGTGTGGACCGTGTAGTGCTCGCGCAGGTGGCAGCGCTGGAAGAACCCGCGGCCGCAGATCCCACAGAAGTGTCGGCGCCGCGGCTCGTCCAACGGGAACGCGGCGGGCGCCAGGCCGGCCAATGAGGCGCCGGCGTTCTGCGGAGGGCGGGATAAAGGCAGGATCAGATCTGTTATTAACAAGAACCTCCTGACTCTCAGAGGCGTCCCCCAGGGCTGTGTGCTGGGACCCACTCTGTTCTCCTCTGCACTGGCCACGCCCACCTCTACTGGAGCCACGCCCACTTCTACTGCACACACTGGAGCCACGCCCACCTCTACTGCACACACTGGAGCCACGCCCACCTCTACTGCACACACACTGGAGCCACGCCCACCTCTACTGCACACACACTGGAGCCACGCCCACCTCTACTGCTCACACTGGAGCCACGCCCACCTCTACTGGAGCCACGCCCACCTCTACTGGAGCCACGCCCACCTCTACTGCTCACACTGGAGCCACGCCCACCTCTACTGGAGCCACGCCCACCTCTACTGGAGCCACGCCCACCTCTACTGGAGCCACGCCCACCTCTACTGGAGCCACGCCCACCTCTACTGGAGCCACGCCCACTTCTACTGCACACACTGGAGCCACGCCCACTTCTACTGCTCACACTGGAGCCACGCCCACCTCTACTGCTCACACTGGAGCCACGCCCACCTCTACTGGAGCCACGCCCACTTCTACTGCTCACACTGGAGCCACGCCCACCTCTACTGGAGTCACGCCCACTTCTACTGCACACACTTGAGCCACGCCCACTTCTACTGCTCACACTGGAGCCACGCCCACCTCTACTGCTCACACTGGAGCCACGCCCACCTCTACTGGAGCCACGCCCACCTCTACTGGAGCCACGCCCACCTCTACTGGAGCCACGCCCACCTCTACTGGAGCCACGCCCACTTCTACTGCACACACTGGAGCCACGCCCACTTCTACTGCTCACACTGGAGCCACGCCCACCTCTACTGCTCACACTGGAGCCACGCCCACCTCTACTGGAGCCACGCCCACTTCTACTGCTCACACTGGAGCCACGCCCACCTCTACTGGAGTCACGCCCACTTCTACTGCACACACTTGAGCCACGCCCACTTCTACTGCTCACACTGGAGCCACGCCCACCTCTACTGCTCACACTGGAGCCACGCCCACCTCTACTGGAGCCACGCCCACTTCTACTGCACACACACTGGAGCCACGCCCACCTCTACTGCACACACTGGAGCCACGCCCACCTCTACTGCTCACACTGGAGCCACGCCCACCTCTACTGCTCACACTGGAGCCACGCCCACCTCTACTGGAGCCACGCCCACCTCTACTGCTCACACTGGAGCCACGCCCACTTCTACTGCACACACTGGAGCCACGCCCACTTCTACTGCTCACACTGGAGCCACGCCCACTTCTACTGCACACACTGGAGCCACGCCCACTTCTACTGCTCACACTGGAGCCACGCCCACTTCTACTGCACACACTGGAGCCACGCCCACCTCTACTGCTCACACTGGAGCCACGCCCACTTCTACTGCACACACTGGAGCCACGCCCACTTCTACTGCACACACTGGAGCCACGCCCACTTCTACTGCTCACACTGGAGCCACGCCCACTTCTACTGCACACACTGGAGCCACGCCCACTTCTACTGCACACACTGGAGCCACGCCCACTTCTACTGCACACACTGGAGCCACGCCCACCTCTACTGCACACACACTGGAGCCACGCCCACCTCTACTGGAGCCACGCCCACCTCTACTGGAGCCACGCCCACTTCTACTGCACACACTGGAGCCACGCCCACCTCTACTGCTCACACTGGAGCCACGCCCACTTCTACTGCACACACTGGAGCCACGCCCACTTCTACTGCACACACTGGAGCCACGCCCACTTCTACTGCTCACACTGGAGCCACGCCCACTTCTACTGCACACACTGGAGCCACGCCCACTTCTACTGCTCACACTGGAGCCACGCCCACTTCTACTGCACACACACTGGAGCCACGCCCACTTCTACTGCTCACACTGGAGCCACGCCCACTTCTACTGCACACACTGGAGCCACGCCCACCTCTACTGCTCACACTGGAGCCACGCCCACCTCTACTGCACACACTGGAGCCACGCCCACTTCTACTGCACACACTGGAGCCACGCCCACTTCTACTGGAGCCACGCCCACTTCTACTGCACACACTGGAGCCACGCCCACTTCTACTGCACACACTGGAGCCACGCCCACCTCTACTGCACACACTGGAGCCACGCCCACTTCTACTGCACACACTGGAGCCACGCCCACTTCTACTGCACACACTGGAGCCACGCCCACCTCTACTGCACACACTGGAGCCACGCCCACTTCTACTGCACACACTGGAGCCACGCCCACCTCCACTGCTCACACTGGAGCCACGCCCACCTCCACTGCTCACACTGGAGCCACGCCCACTTCTACTGCACACACTGGAGCCACGCCCACCTCTACTGCTCCTATGACTCCATGACCCGTGAAAGCTTATGGAAAAAACATCAATGTGGCGTCAAAACAGTGACAAAAACATGATTTAAAAAAACGACGAAAAAGCCACAAAAGACGACAAAACAAAACAACACAAGGAAAGGATCAGTTTTGTGGGTCTTAGCTTTCAAATGAGTCACTGTCTTAAAGGCTGAGAAGCTTTTAGATTTGGGTGAAGCCGTCTCTGTCTGACCTCGGCCGTGTCCAGCAGGGGGCAGCCCTCCATCTCCTCCTCCTCGTGGTCCTCGTGGTCCTCGTCGTCGGACTCGTCCTCGGGGTTCTCGGGGTGGTCCTGGAGGGGCGGGGTGTGGTCTGGGGGCGGGGTCTCGTCCTGGGTGGGCCCTGATTGGTTCTGGGCGCAGCGTTGGGCGTGTTCCTGGAGTCTCCGCCCCTTCGGCAGCACCTGTCCGCACCTGCCGCAGGCGCACATGTGACTGGTGTGGTCGGACAGGTAGTGGGCCGCCAGGTCTCCGCCCTGAGGGGTCAAACAGTTACCACGGTGACCACAACAGCAGCCGCTCACCTGTGGAGAGTGTGAGGTCATGTGACCACGCCTCATGGCACTCACTGAGCTCTCGTTATCATAATAACTCTGCGAGCTAGCTGCGCCGCGCGATGCTAAGGAAGTAGCCAAACCGCTCGTCCCGTTTCGCACTGACCTGTCCTGCCTCTGATCGTCTGACTGAGCGTCAGCTGCTGCCGAAAGGTAAACAGGACTCGATGGTGCGGCGATGCTAACGTGGCTAACGTGGCTAACGTGGCTAACGAGGCTAATGTCGCTAACGTGGCTAACGAGGCTAACGTGGCAAACGAGGCTACCGTGGCTAACGTGGCTAACGTGGCTAACGAGGCTAACGAGGCTAACGTGGCTAACGTGGCTAACGAGGCTAATGTCGCTAACGTGGCTAACGTGGCTAACGAAGCTAACGTCGCTAACGTGGCTAACGTGGCAAACGTGGCTAACGTGGCTAACGTGGCTAACGTGGCTAACGTGGCTAACGTGGCTAACGTGGCTAACGAGGCTAACGTGGCTAACGTGGCTAACGTGGCTAACGAAGCTAACGTCGCTAACGTGGCTAACGTGGCAAACGTGGCTAACGTGGCTAACGTGGCTAACGTGGCTAACGAGACTAACATGGCTAACGTGGCTAACATGGCTAACGTGGCTAACGTGGCTAACGTGGCTAACGAAGCTAACGTCGCTAACGTGGCTAACGTGGCAAACGTGGCTAACGTGGCTAACGTGGCTAACGTGGCTAACGAGACTAACGTGGCTAACGTGGCTAACGTGGCTAACGTGGCTAACATGGCTAACATGGCTAACGTGGCTAACATGGCTAACGTGGCTAACGGTGTCTTCAAGTGCTTCACCAGGCTCTGATCCTCGCCTTGTTATAAACCAAGCCTGGCCTGTCCACCCTGCTCCGACTGTCCCACGCTGTAATAACCAGTTACTACAGCTGTAATAACTGGTTACTACAGCTGTCTGTTTAATGATGAGGATGTGACTATGATCCTGTTGGGACTGTAACCCGGTCCAGTCGCTCCTCGTGTTTGTGTCTCACCTTCAGCTCGAGTCCACACAGCTCACAGTGGGACTCGTCCGGGTCCGGGTCCTGGTCCGGGTCCTGGTCCGGGTCCTGGTCCGGGTCCTGGTCCGGGTCCTGGTCCGGGTCCTGGTCCGGGTCCGGTCCGGGCTCCAGTTTGATGCGTTTGGCCGAGTCCGGGTTCTGCTCCTGGTTTTGGGAGCCGCCAGGTTCCGTGTCCTGTGGTTCTGTTTTGACCGTTACCGTGGCCACGCCGGGCTCCGCCCAGTCCTCGGGCTCCGCCTTGACGATGACGTCGTCGGACTCGGAGCTGAGGGGGCGGGGCTGGGGGCGGGGCTGGCCCTCGTCTCGGGGCGGGTTGCGGCGGTTGGTGCAGGTCAGGATGTGTTCGATCAGGAGTTTCTCGCAGCTGAAGACGAAGCCGCAGTCGTCGCAGGTGAAGGTTCTGCCGAAGCGCGGGCGCTCCTTCAGGCGCTCCGACGTCTTACGGAGAGAGCGCCGCAGGTCACACGGCTCCTCCCCCACAGGGGGCGCTATGAGGACGGGCAGCTCCTCCACCGACAGCGGCCGACTGTGGAGAACAAGAGGCAGGATTCAGGAACTCGTGCCTGACCTGAAGGAGACTCGTGTGACTCTGACCTGTTCCCCGTGGAGCTGCCGGTCTCCGGTCCTAACCCGGGGCCCAGAGCGGGGCCGGGGCCCAGGGCGGGGCCCAGTCCCGGGCCGGCCCTGGTGGGGAACATCCGGACCCCGAACATGAGTTTGGTCCCGGAGCCCGATCCCTGGACCCGGCCCAGCTCCTCCAGAGTCTCAGGGACGAAATCCATCTGTAGCTGCTGCATGGAGGACTTCAGCTCCTCGAACTCCACACTGTGGATATACAAACATATATATATGTTATATATATAACATATAAAACATATATATATACTATCTATAAGCACATCAATAACACAAGATATATACAGTATAATCTAGTACAAAAGAGAGAGACATCTGTAGCTGCTGCATGGACGACTTCAGCTCCTCGAACTCCACACTGTGGATATACAAGCACACAATAATCTCCTGGAGAGAGGCTGGACTCTCCATGTTTCTGGAGTTGCCCGCGGGGAGAGGCGGCGGGCTGGGGTGGGTTTGCTCATATCCCCCCAGCTCAGCCGCCACGTGTTGGAGTTCACCCCGGTGGACGAGAGGGTCGCGTCCCTACGCCTCCGGGTCGGGGACAGGTCTCTCACCGTTGTCTCGGCCTACGGGCCCAACATCGGTGCAGAGTACCCGGCCTTCTTGGAGTCCCTGGGAGGGGTACTAGATAGTGCTCCGACTGGGGACTCCATTGTTCTGCTGGGTATCAGTATTACCTGTCCGCAGTACTGTGTGTGTGGTACATGTACTGCAGTATTAGTGGTACATGTACTGCAGTATTAGTGGTACATGTACTGCAGTATTAGTGGTACATGTACTGCAGTATTAGTGGTACATGTACTGCAGTATTAGTGGTACATGTACTGCAGTATTACCTGTCCGCAGTGCTGTGTCCGTGGTACATGTACTGCAGTATTAGTGGTACATGTACTGCAGTATTAGTGGTACATGTACTGCAGTATTAGTGGTACATGTACTGCAGTATTAGTGGTACATGTACTGCAGTATTAGTGGTACATGTACTGCAGTATTAGTGGTACATGTACTGCAGTATTACCTGTCCGCAGTGCTGTGTCCGTGGTACATGTACTGCAGTATTAGTGGTACATGTACTGCAGTATTAGTGGTGCATGTACTGCAGTATTAGTGGTACATGTACTGCAGTATTAGTGGTACATGTACTGCAGTATTACCTGTCCGCAGTACTGTGTGTGTGGTACATGTACTGCAGTATTAGTGGTACATGTACTGCAGTATTACCTGTCCGCAGTACTGTGTCCGTGGTACATGTACTGCAGTATTCGGTCGAAGTTGTGGGCGCTGACCCCCGTGTGGCTGAGGTCGACGCTCTGCTGCCCCCTGCTGTCCTGGATGAAGATCATCCTGAAGAGGGCGCTGCAGGCGGCCAGGACGGCCCGGTGAGCCCGGAACTGGGTGTCCCCGATGGTCACGAGGCAGTCGCAGAGGAACCCCCAGTGTCTCTGAGAGGACAGCTGCTGCAGCACGTGCTCCGCGTGGGAGGGCATCTGAGGCACAAAACATGTATAACAGGAGCTGCTGAGGCACAAAACATGTATAACAGGAGCATCTGAGGCACAAAACATGTATAACAGGAGCATCTGAGGCACAAAACATGTATAACAGGAGCATCTGAGGCACAAAACATGTATAACAGGAGCTGCTGCAGCACGTGCTCCGCGTGGGAGGGCATCTGAGGCACAAAACATGTATAACAGGAGCATCTGAGGCAAAAACATGTATAACAGGAGCCTCTGAGGCACAAAACATGTATAACAGGAGCATCTGAGGCACAAAACATGTATAACAGGAGCGTCTGAGGCACAAAACATGTATAACAGGAGCTGCTGCAGCACGTGCTCGGCGTGGGAGGGCATCTGAGGCACAAAACATGTATAACAGGAGCTGCTGCAGCACGTGCTCCGCGTGGGAGGGCATCTGAGGCACAAAACATGTATAACAGGAGCGTCTGAGGCACAAAACATGTATAACAGGAGCTGCTGCAGCACGTGCTCGGCGTGGGAGGGCATCTGAGGCACAAAACATGTATAACAGGAGCTGCTGCAGCACGTGGTCCGCGTGGGAGGGCATCTGAGGCACAAAACATGTATAACAGGAGCTGCTGCAGCACGTGCTCCGCGTGGGAGGGCATCTGAGGCACAAAACATGTATAACAGGAGCATCTGAGGCACAAAACATGTATAACAGGAGCATCTGAGGCACAAAACATGTATAACAGGAGCTGCTGCAGCACGTGCTCCGCGTGGGAGGGCATCTGAGGCACAAAACATGTATAACAGGAGCTGCTGCAGCACGTGCTCCGCGTGGGAGGGCATCTGAGGCACAAAACATGTATAACAGGAGCATCTGAGGCAAAAACATGTATAACAGGAGCATCTGAGGCACAAAACATGTATAACAGGAGCATCTGAGGCACAAAACATGTATAACAGGAGCATCTGAGGCACAAAACATGTATAACAGGAGCCTCTGAGGCACAAAACATGTATAACAGGAGCATCTGAGGCACAAAACATGTATAACAGGAGCATCTGAGGCACAAAACATGTATAACAGGAGCCTCTGAGGCACAAAACATGTATAACAGGAGCCTCTGAGGCACAAAACATGTATAACAGGAGCATCTGAGGCACAAAACATGTATAACAGGAGCATCTGAGGCACAAAACATGTATAACAGGAGCCTCTGAGGCACAAAACATGTATAACAGGAGCATCTGAGACACAAAACATGTATAACAGGAGCATCTGAGACATAAAACATGTATAACAGGAGCATCTGAGGCACAAAACATGTATAACAGGAGCATCTGAGGCACAAAACATGTATAACAGGAGCCACAGGTGGCAGTTTACACCCTGACAGCCGTCAGGGAGATCATTTATGTACATTGAAAACAGTAACGGTCCTAGGACTGACCCTTGAGGCACTCCTAAATCATTTGGATTTAACACTTCCTACTTTCACACATTGTTCTCTGCCCTCCAGGTAGGACTTAAACATGACAGAGCTGCAGCTGAAAGTTGAAATTGCTGTAATTTCTGCAATAAGACACAAAGGTCCACTTAGGTCTAAAAACACAGCGCCGACAACATCCCCTTTATCCAGTGAACCTTTGATCTGTTCTGTTTCTGTTTCTGTCTGAACCCAAACTGTTGGAGATGCAACAGCTGGTTATTTTCAAGATGTTCTATTAATTGCCAGCACTTTGGAGACGACAGGGAGGAAATAGGCCTGGAGTTGCAGGCTTGTCTTTGTCGCCTGACTTATGGATTGGAGTGATTACAGCAAATCTTCCAGCTCTGTGGGAAAGTGTTTGTTTGTATTGACAGCTTTACAAGGTAAGTTATAGGATCAAGTAAACTGCTTAGATGCTTTTTAATTAGAGCTACATTAATATTATGTATGTCTCTCGATGTAGAATTCTTCATATTTACGATGATTTTCCTTCATCGTGTAGAACTTCCCTGATTTTAAAATGATCTGTGCTGCGACGCTGAACTTTGTTCTCAGGAGGCAATTTGCCCTTGAAAGGCTTGGCTGGATCGTTAGCAATAGACTCATTTCCATTAACATAATTATCATTAATTTTGAGGCAATCTGTCATTTGATGGTTTTTCCGATTAGAATTTGTCAGTTTGTTGATCTGTTGCCATAGTTTGGAGCTGCTTCCATTTGCTTCTTCTCTCATGTTTATAAAGTATTTAGTTTTAGCTTTGCGCAGCTCACTTGTGACTTTATTCCTGAGACCAGTGAAAATGAGATGGTCGGTTTCATTCCTAGATTTTAAGAACTTTTTGAGTGAAAGGTCACGATTTTTAGCCATTCGCCAGATGTCGCAACTGAACCACGGGAGAGAAAACCTTCTTGGTCCAGGTTTTAGTGAGTTTATTTAATACATCATTTCATTTAGGAACAAAATTGGAAGCACTCACATTTAAAGACTCAGCAGTAACACTGTTCCAACTCATTTTCAAACCTTTTATTTTTGCTTTAGGAATTCCTGTTGTTTTCATTTTGTTCTGCTTTGTTATGATTAATGAGACGCTTTTTAATTAACTTTCTGAAAACTGATGTCATGTTGTGGTCGGTAAGTCCTGTTATCAAGTTATACCTTTTAGTTTTTCTTTCTGGTCTATTTACAAAAATCAAGTCAATCAATGTTTCGCTTTGTCTGGTGATTCTCTAGGTTTGTTTATATTTGAATGTCTTTGTTCTGCTGTTTTTATATTATCATAATTATACATGCAGGAGACTCTGAATCCTCACAGACATCGGCTCCATGTGAGGGTGGACTGTATAAAACATCAATGTAAATCTGAGGCACATAAAACATGTATAACAGGAGCCGCTCTCACCTCTGCCCTTTTATTATTGTTTTGATTTTATATCTTATATAGTTATTTATTACTTTATATAGTTTCGGTGCTCGGGTTCGAGGCTGAGCTCCTGAATGTTTGTAGGAAACACTTGAACTTAAAGCAGAAAATCAAATCTAAACTATTCCCAGAACAAACTACAGTCTGAGCTCTTATTGTGAAAGGTCGCCGCCTGATGACGCACTGTGCGTGGTGACGCTCTGTACGTGCTCTGCGTAATGCGTGCGTCCCGCACAGCCCGCCACCCCCGCGCGCCCCGCACGTTCACGCGGCCTGTCCCCGCGCGCGGCCTGCGCCATAAACCGGGACTAAACCGGGTTCAAACCGGGACTAAACCGGGACTAACCCAGACTCACCTCCGCTCCCGGGGCTCCCGCGGCTCCCGCTGCTCCCTGCCCGGCTCCTGCGCTCCTGAGGCGGCCTGAGCGGAGGCTTTAGCCCGGACTCTCGGAGCGGGGCAGAGCTCAGGCTGCGGGGCGCACTTCCGCACCAGGCGCGTCAAACACGCACCGAACACGCACCAGACACGCACCACACACGCACTTCCCGCAGCACCTTCAAAATAACAACCTCCGGCCCCCGGTGTGTCCCCCCCCGGTGTCCCCCCCCCGGTGTGTCCCCCCCCAGTGTGTCCCCCCCCCCCCGGCCCGCGCAGGGACAGGACAGGACTCTCTGCGCTTCATGTTTACATGTGTTACACACGAGTCTGAGACAGAGGCGTGAGTGAGGAAGAGGAGGGGGGAGGAAGAGGAGGAAGAGGAGGGGGGGAGGAGGAAGAGGAGGGGGGAGGAGGAAGAGGAGGGGGGGAGGAAGAGGAGGGGGGGGGGAGGAAGAGGAGGGGGGAGGGGGGGGGAGAGGAGGAAGAGGAGGGGGGGAGGAGCCTATAGGACGCTTTGGCTCCGCACGTGCGCCTGTTGTAAAGCGCTGCGGCCTGACTGAGACGCAGCCCTGACGCTGGGAGGGCATCTGACTGAACCAGGTCCAGCTCCAGCTCTGCCCACGTGACCCTCTTTCTCTGACTTCTCGCGGGACTTGCCGCTGTGGAGCCGTGCTCTCGCGAGGCTTGAGCCGCTGTGATCTGCTGCCTCTCTGCGCGGAGCTCCATCAGGTCAGTCCCGGCTTCTCTTCAGTCTCTGCGGGTCCAGACCGGGCCCAGACCCGGTCCAGACCCGGTCCAGACCCGGTCCAGACCCGGTCCAGACCCGGGCCAGACCCGGCTCAGGGCCCGGCGCGTGTGTGAGCGCGTGTGTGAGCGTGTGTGTGTGTATGTGCGCGTGTGTCTCTGCAGACTCCTCTGTTTCTGTCTCATCTCTCTCACGCGCGCGCGCTCTGGCGGCTCTCTTTGATGTCTGAGGAGGCGCGCGGCCTCCACCTGTCCGTGCGCGTGAAGGAGTGGGCGGGGCCTGCCTCTGTCTCCATGGAAACGGTCAGGGTTGTTAGGGTTCGGTTTGAGTTTGTGACTTTAAAAGCAGAGTCTTTGTTATTGAATCAGAGGAGGAGCTTTATGCAAATACTTAGATACAGATAATACATCAATTAATCAATTAATCAAGTGATTTTCTTCTAATCAGAGCTTGTTTTTGTGGCAGTGTCAGTTTATCATCACTAAGGCTGTGACTAACGATTATCTTTACGATGAATCGATGACTCGATGAATCTCTCTGCTGTGAATGGTATCTCACATGAAGCTGACGTGGATCATCTGAGGACGTGTTGGAGGAAACTGAAGTGTTTCTGCTGATTCTGCTTCATGATCGGACGAGAAACAAACAGATGTTTATGAAATGTTCAAAACACTGCAGACCCGAACAGAGAAACAGCAGCTCCATCAGAAATAAAAACACGTAATTTTGCTCTTTTTAAGTCTGTGTTTGTTAGAAAACGATTCATCGATTATTCAAATGGTGAAAACTATTTCAACAATCGATTAATCGTTTCAGCCCCAAAGCAGCTCCAGCTCCTGCAGATGTTCCTCACACAGATGTTTCCCTGATCGTTTAGGACTGAGGGCTTTAACCAGAGGAGCCTGGGCTGATGTTCCAGATGTAATGAAGGAACACAAATAGTTTCTCTCTAACAGGAGGTCCAGGAGACGATGGAGGTCCAGGCTCACAGTCCTCATGTGTTTCTCTAACAGGAGGTCCAGGAGACGATGGAGGTCCAGGCCCACAGTCCTCATGTGTTTCTCTCTAACAGGAGGTCCAGGAGACGATGGAGGTCCAGGCTCTCAGTCCTCATGTGTTTCTCTCTAACAGGAGGTCCAGGAGACGATGGAGGTCCAGGCCCACAGTCCTCATGTGTTTCTCTAACAGGAGGTCCAGGAGACGATGGAGGTCCAGGCTCACAGTCCTCATGTGTTTCTCTCTAACAGGAGGTCCAGGAGACGATGGAGGTCCAGGCTCACAGTCCTCATGTGTTTCTCTCTAACAGGAGGTCCAGGAGACGATGGAGGTCCAGGCTCACAGTCCTCATGTGTTTCTCTCTAACAGGAGGTCCAGGAGACGATGGAGGTCCAGGCTCACAGTCCTCATGTGTTTCTCTCTAACAGGAGGCCCAGGAGACGATGGAGGTCCAGGCTCTCAGTCCTCATGTGTTTCTCTAACAGGAGGTCCAGGAGACGATGGAGGTCCAGGCTCTCAGTCCTCATGTGTTTCTCTCTAACAGGAGGTCCAGGAGACGATGGAGGTCCAGGCTCTCAGTCCTCATGTGTTTCTCTCTAACAGGAGGTCCAGGAGACGATGGAGGTCCAGGCTCACAGTCCTCATGTGTTTCTCTAACAGGAGGTCCAGGAGACGATGGAGGTCCAGGCTCACAGTCCTCATGTGTTTCTCTCTAACAGGAGGTCCAGGAGACGATGGAGGTCCAGGCTCACAGTCCTCATGTGTTTCTCTCTAACAGGAGGTCCAGGAGACGATGGAGGTCCAGGCTCACAGTCCTCATGTGTTTCTCTCTAACAGGAGGTCCAGGAGACGATGGAGGTCCAGGCTCACAGTCCTCATGTGTTTCTCTCTAACAGGAGGTCCAGGAGACGATGGAGGTCCAGGCTCACAGTCCTCATGTGTTTCTCTCTAACAGGAGGTCCAGGAGACGATGGAGGTCCAGGCTCTCAGTCCTCATGTGTTTCTCTCTGACAGGAGGTCCAGGAGACGATGGAGGTCCAGGCCCACAGTCCTCATGTGTTTCTCTAACAGGAGGTCCAGGAGACGATGGAGGTCCAGGCTCACAGTCCTGATGTGTTTCTCTCTAACAGGAGGTCCAGGAGACGATGGAGGTCCAGGCTCTCAGTCCTCATGTGTTTCTCTCTAACAGGAGGTCCAGGAGACGATGGAGGTCCAGGCTCACAGTCCTCATGTGTTTCTCTAACAGGAGGTCCAGGAGACGATGGAGGTCCAGGCTCACAGTCCTCATGTGTTTCTCTCTAACAGGAGGTCCAGGAGACGATGGAGGTCCAGGCTCACAGTCCTCATGTGTTTCTCTCTGACAGGAGGTCCAGGAGACGATGGAGGTCCAGGCTCTCAGTCCTCATGTGTTTCTCTCTGACAGGAGGTCCAGGAGACGATGGAGGTCCAGGCTCACAGTCCTCATGTGTTTCTCTCTGACAGGAGGTCCAGGAGACGATGGAGGTCCAGGCTCACAGTCCTCATGTGTTTCTCTCTGACAGGAGGTCCAGGAGACGATGGAGGTCCAGGCTCACAGTCCTCATGTGTTTCTCTCTAACAGGAGGTCCAGGAGACGATGGAGGTCCAGGCTCACAGTCCTCATGTGTTTCTCTCTGACAGGAGGTCCAGGAGACGATGGAGGTCCAGGCTCACAGTCCTCATGTGTTTCTCTCTAACAGGAGGTCCAGGAGACGATGGAGGTCCAGGCTCACAGTCCTCATGTGTTTCTCTCTAACAGGAGGTCCAGGAGACGATGGAGGTCCAGGCTCACAGTCCTCATGTGTTTCTCTCTAACAGGAGGTCCAGGAGACGATGGAGGTCCAGGCCCACAGTCCTCATGTGTTTCTCTGACAGGAGGTCCAGGAGACGATGGAGGTCCAGGCTCACAGTCCTCATGTGTTTCTCTCTAACAGGAGGTCCAGGAGACGATGGAGGTCCAGGCTCTCAGTCCTCATGTGTTTCTCTCTAACAGGAGGTCCAGGAGACGATGGAGGTCCAGGCTCTCAGTCCTCATGTGTTTCTCTCTGACAGGAGGTCCAGGAGACGATGGAGGTCCAGGCTCTCAGTCCTCATGTGTTTCTCTCTAACAGGAGGTCCAGGAGACGATGGAGGTCCAGGCTCACAGTCCTCATGTGTTTCTCTCTGACAGGAGGTCCAGGAGACGATGGAGGTCCAGGCTCTCAGTCCTCATGTGTTTCTCTAACAGGAGGTCCAGGAGACGATGGAGGTCCAGGCTCACAGTCCTCATGTGTTTCTCTAACAGGAGGTCCAGGAGACGATGGAGGTCCAGGCTCACAGTCCTCATGTGTTTCTCTGACAGGAGGTCCAGGAGACGATGGAGGTCCAGGCTCTCAGTCCTCATGTGTTTCTCTCTAACAGGAGGTCCAGGAGACGATGGAGGTCCAGGCTCACAGTCCTCATGTGTTTCTCTCTAACAGGAGGTCCAGGAGACGATGGAGGTCCAGGCTCACAGTCCTCATGTGTTTCTCTGACAGGAGGTCCAGGAGACGATGGAGGTCCAGGCTCTCAGTCCTCATGTGTTTCTCTCTAACAGGAGGTCCAGGAGACGATGGAGGTCCAGGCTCACAGTCCTCATGTGTTTCTCTAACAGGAGGTCCAGGAGACGATGGAGGTCCAGGCTCTCAGTCCTCATGTGTTTCTCTAACAGGAGGTCCAGGAGACGATGGAGGTCCAGGCCCACAGTCCTCATGTGTTTCTCTAACAGGAGGTCCAGGAGACGATGGAGGTCCAGGCTCACAGTCCTCATGTGTTTCTCTCTAACAGGAGGTCCAGGAGACGATGGAGGTCCAGGCTCTCAGTCCTCATGTGTTTCTCTCTAACAGGAGGTCCAGGAGACGATGGAGGTCCAGGCTCTCAGTCCTCATGTGTTTCTCTCTAACAGGAGGTCCAGGAGACGATGGAGGTCCAGGCTCTCAGTCCTCATGTGTTTCTCTCTAACAGGAGGTCCAGGAGACGATGGAGGTCCAGGCTCACAGTCCTCATGTGTTTCTCTAACAGGAGGTCCAGGAGACGATGGAGGTCCAGGCCCACAGTCCTCATGTGTTTCTCTCTAACAGGAGGTCCAGGAGACGATGGAGGTCCAGGCTCACAGTCCTCATGTGTTTCTCTAACAGGAGGTCCAGGAGACGATGGAGGTCCAGGCCCACAGTCCTCATGTGTTTCTCTAACAGGAGGTCAAGGAGACGATGGAGGTCCAGGCTCACAGTCCTCATGTGTTTCTCTCTGACAGGAGGTCCAGGAGACGATGGAGGTCCAGGCTCTCAGTCCTCATGTGTTTCTCTCTGACAGGAGGTCCAGGAGACGATGGAGGTCCAGGCTCACAGTCCTCATGTGTTTCTCTAACAGGAGGTCCAGGAGACGATGGAGGTCCAGGCTCACAGTCCTCATGTGTTTCTCTCTAACAGGAGGTCCAGGAGACGATGGAGGTCCAGGCCCACAGTCCTCATGTGTTTCTCTCTAACAGGAGGTCCAGGAGACGATGGAGGTCCAGGCTCTCAGTCCTCATGTGTTTCTCTAACAGGAGGTCCAGGAGACGATGGAGGTCCAGGCTCTCAGTCCTCATGTGTTTCTCTAACAGGAGGTCCAGGAGACGATGGAGGTCCAGGCTCTCAGTCCTCATGTGTTTCTCTCTAACAGGAGGTCCAGGAGACGATGGAGGTTCAGGCTCTCAGTCCTCATGTGTTTCTCTCTAACAGGAGGTCCAGGAGACGATGGAGGTCCAGGCTCACAGTCCTCATGTGTTTCTCTCTAACAGGAGGTCCAGGAGACGATGGAGGTCCAGGCCCACAGTCCTCATGTGTTTCTCTCTAACAGGAGGTCCAGGAGACGATGGAGGTCCAGGCTCACAGTCCTCATGTGTTTCTCTCTAACAGGAGGTCCAGGAGACGATGGAGGTCCAGGCTCACAGTCCTCATGTGTTTCTCTCTAACAGGAGGTCCAGGAGACGATGGAGGTCCAGGCTCACAGTCCTCATGTGTTTCTCTCTAACAGGAGGTCCAGGAGACGATGGAGGTCCAGGCTCACAGTCTCCTCCTGCTGCAGCAGCTCAACGTTCAGAGAGAGTTCGGGTTCCTCTGTGACTGCACCGTCGCCATCGGTAACGTGTTCTTCAAGGCTCACCGCGCCGTCCTCGCCGCCTTCTCCAACTACTTCAAGATGATCTTCATCCACCAGTCCAGGTACGAGCCTCGTCTTCAGAGACTGTTCAAAAAGAAGCGTCCTGAACAGAAGACGTTTATTCGCCCAGTTGTGCCGAGAACTTCGCTCCCCCTGGTGGATGAAAACACAAACACTTGTTCTTCACTCATGGTCAGAGGTTTTGTGAAGCCGTTTATTTAACTCATTCCAAGTCACCAAAACAAAATCAAACCCCTAAAGTTCCCTCTCCCCAGTCCCTAAAGCTGAGGACTGAAAGTGCCTCATACTGGGAAACCTGGAGATGTTTCTCTGATGCTCCAGCAGAATGAAGTGAAGGTCCTGATAGGTCCATCTCAGTGTGACCTCAGTGTCCTGGAGCCCCTGTGGGAGATCTCAAACAGTTCATGAAGACAGACCAGGAACCTCCAGGAACTGGAGGCTTTAAGAAGAATGAGCCGCTTCACCTTCACATAAACAGAACCTCCACAAAGACTCAGAGCTTCACTGATGCTGAAGGAAACACACGGCAATAGGACCTTTCCTACAGGCTCATGTAGGTGTTTTACTTTGTGATGGTGATTTCACACGTGAAGTTCACACGTTTTTTTCCCACAATTAACGACTTCACAACATCACTGACATCACAGTTTCATTCATGGTCTTTGTGAAATGGTTAAAAAATCCAGAATCCACCAGATGTGTGAACCTCCCGGCACAGCTGTGTTTCCTTGTGGTTCTTTTATTGTTTCCCACCTTCCCCTTGGAGATGAGCTCCATGTTAGCCCTGTAGATTAGCCCTGTGATGTTTGCAGAGTGTCTCTCTGATGAGCTCCATGTTAGCCCTGTAGATTAGCCCTGTGACGTTTGCAGAGTGTCTCTCCCCTGCTCAGCGAGTGCATAAAGATCCAGCCGTCCGACATCCAGCCGGACGTCTTCTCGTACCTGCTGCACGTCATGTACACCGGCATGAGCCCCAAGCAGCCGGTGGACCACGCCCGCCTGCAGGAGGGCATCCGCTTCCTCCACGCCTACCACCTGACCACGCGTCGCCAAGACGACCCCAAACTGACCCCGCGCCACTCCGACGACCCCGGCGACGACCCCGCCCTCCCCAAACACCCCGACGACCCCGGCACCAGCGCCTCGGCGGCAGAGGACCTGCGGCAGAGCAACCTGTACGGCATCCAGATCTCCTCCCAGATCAGCGCGGGGAGCAAGGAGGTAACGCACCGAAACGTCTGCTAAACGTCAGCTAAACGTCTGCTAAACATAAGCTAAACATAAGCTAAACGTCTGCTAAACTTCAGCTAAACTTCAGCTAAACGTCTGCTAAACGTCTGCTAAACGTCTGCTAAACGTCTGCTAAACATCTGCTAAACATCAGCTAAACGTCTGCTAAACGTCAGCTAAACATCACCGAAACGTCTGCTAAACGTCTGCTAAACTTCAGCTAAACTTCAGCTAAACTTCAGCTAAACTTCAGCTAAACGTCTGCTAAACGTCTGCTAAACATCTGCTAAACATCAGCTAAACGTCTGCTAAACGTCTGCTAAACATCTGCTAAACATCAGCTAAACGTCTGCTAAACGTCAGCTAAACGTCTGCTAAACGTCAGCTAAACGTCAGCTAAACTTCAGCTAAACTTCAGCTAAACGTCTGCTAAACGTCTGCTAAACGTCTGCTAAACGTCTGCTAAACATCTGCTAAACATCACCTAAACGTCTGCTAAACGTCAGCTAAACATCTGCTAAACGTCTGCTAAACGTCAGCTAAACGTCAGCTAAACGTCTGCTAAACATCTGCTAAACATCTGCTAAACATCTGCTAAACATCAGCTAAACGTCAGCTAAACGTCTGCTAAACGTCAGCTAAACGTCTGCTAAACGTCAGCTAAACGTCAGCTAAACGTCAGCTAAACGTCAGCTAAACGTCAGCTAAACGTCAGCTAAACGTCTGCTAAACGTCTGCTAAACGTCAGCTAAACGTCTGCTAAACGTCAGCTAAACGTCTGCTAAACGTCAGCTAAACGTCTGCTAAACGTCAGCTAAACGTCAGCTAAACGTCAGCTAAACGTCTGCTAAACGTCAGCTAAACGTCTGCTAAACGTCAGCTAAACGTCAGCTAAACGTCAGCTAAACATCAGCTAAACATCAGCTAAACGTCTGCTAAACGTCAGCTAAACGTCAGCTAAACGTCTGCTAAACGTCTGCTAAACGTCAGCTAAACGTCAGCTAAACGTCTGCTAAACGTCTGCTAAACGTCAGCTAAACGTCTGCTAAACGTCTGCTAAACGTCAGCTAAACGTCAGCTAAACGTCT
The DNA here is from genome assembly GCF_951799975.1 of Gobius niger. Taxonomy (NCBI): domain Eukaryota; kingdom Metazoa; phylum Chordata; class Actinopteri; order Gobiiformes; family Gobiidae; genus Gobius; species Gobius niger. The sequence goes on from NC_136866.1 coordinate 31,548,801, forward strand.
GCTAAACATCTGCTAAACATCTGCTAAACATCACCGAAACATCAGCTAAACGTCTGCTAAACATCTGCTAAACATCAGCTAAACGTCAGCTAAACGTCAGCTAAACGTCAGCTAAACATCTGCTAAACATCAGCTAAACATCTGCTAAACATCAGCTAAACATCAGCTAAACGTCTGCTAAACGTCAGCTAAACGTCAGCTAAACGTCAGCTAAACGTCAGCTAAACGTCTGCTAAACGTCTGCTAAACGTCAGCTAAACGTCTGCTAAACGTCAGCTAAACGTCTGCTAAACGTCAGCTAAACGTCAGCTAAACGTCAGCTAAACGTCTGCTAAACGTCAGCTAAACGTCAGCTAAACGTCAGCTAAACGTCAGCTAAACGTCAGCTAAACATCTGCTAAACATCAGCTAAACGTCTGCTAAACGTCAGCTAAACGTCTGCTAAACGTCAGCTAAACGTCAGCTAAACGTCAGCTAAACGTCAGCTAAACGTCTGCTAAACGTCAGCTAAACGTCTGCTAAACGTCAGCTAAACGTCAGCTAAACGTCAGCTAAACATCAGCTAAACATCAGCTAAACGTCTGCTAAACGTCAGCTAAACGTCAGCTAAACGTCTGCTAAACGTCTGCTAAACGTCAGCTAAACGTCAGCTAAACGTCTGCTAAACGTCTGCTAAACGTCAGCTAAACGTCTGCTAAACGTCTGCTAAACGTCAGCTAAACGTCTGCTAAACGTCAGCTAAACGTCTGCTAAACGTCAGCTAAACGTCTGCTAAACGTCAGCTAAACGTCTGCTAAACGTCAGCTAAACGTCTGCTAAACGTCAGCTAAACGTCAGCTAAACGTCAGCTAAACGTCAGCTAAACGTCAGCTAAACATCTGCTAAACATCAGCTAAACATCTGCTAAACGTCAGCTAAACGTCAGCTAAACGTCAGCTAAACGTCTGCTAAACGTCTGCTAAACGTCTGCTAAACGTCTGCTAAACGTCAGCTAAACGTCTGCTAAACGTCAGCTAAACGTCAGCTAAACGTCAGCTAAACGTCAGCTAAACGTCAGCTAAACGTCAGCTAAACGTCTGCTAAACGTCAGCTAAACGTCTGCTAAACGTCAGCTAAACGTCTGCTAAACGTCAGCTAAACGTCTGCTAAACGTCAGCTAAACGTCAGCTAAACGTCAGCTAAACGTCAGCTAAACGTCAGCTAAACGTCAGCTAAACGTCTGCTAAACGTCAGCTAAACGTCTGCTAAACGTCAGCTAAACGTCAGCTAAACGTCAGCTAAACGTCTGCTAAACGTCAGCTAAACGTCAGCTAAACGTCAGCTAAACGTCTGCTAAACGTCAGCTAAACGTCAGCTAAACGTCAGCTAAACGTCAGCTAAACGTCTGCTAAACGTCAGCTAAACGTCAGCTAAACGTCAGCTAAACGTCTGCTAAACGTCAGCTAAACGTCTGCTAAACGTCAGCTAAACGTCAGCTAAACGTCAGCTAAACGTCAGCTAAACGTCAGCTAAACGTCTGCTAAACGTCTGCTAAACGTCAGCTAAACGTCAGCTAAACGTCTGCTAAACGTCTGCTAAACGTCAGCTAAACGTCAGCTAAACGTCTGCTAAACGTCTGCTAAACGTCAGCTAAACGTCAGCTAAACGTCTGCTAAACGTCAGCTAAACGTCAGCTAAACGTCAGCTAAACGTCTGCTAAACGTCAGCTAAACGTCAGCTAAACGTCAGCTAAACGTCTGCTAAACGTCAGCTAAACGTCAGCTAAACGTCAGCTAAACGTCAGCTAAACGTCTGCTAAACGTCAGCTAAACGTCAGCTAAACGTCAGCTAAACGTCTGCTAAACGTCAGCTAAACGTCTGCTAAACGTCAGCTAAACGTCAGCTAAACGTCAGCTAAACGTCAGCTAAACGTCAGCTAAACGTCTGCTAAACGTCTGCTAAACGTCAGCTAAACGTCAGCTAAACGTCTGCTAAACGTCTGCTAAACGTCAGCTAAACGTCAGCTAAACGTCTGCTAAACGTCTGCTAAACGTCAGCTAAACGTCAGCTAAACGTCTGCTAAACGTCAGCTAAACGTCAGCTAAACGTCAGCTAAACGTCAGCTAAACGTCTGCTAAACGTCAGCTAAACGTCAGCTAAACGTCTGCTAAACGTCTGCTAAACGTCTGCTAAACGTCAGCTAAACGTCAGCTAAACGTCAGCTAAACGTCTGCTAAACGTCTGCTAAACGTCTGCTAAACGTCAGCTAAACGTCAGCTAAACGTCTGCTAAACGTCAGCTAAACGTCAGCTAAACGTCAGCTAAACGTCTGCTAAACGTCTGCTAAACGTCTGCTAAACGTCTGCTAAACGTCTGCTAAACGTCAGCTAAACGTCTGCTAAACGTCAGCTAAACGTCTGCTAAACGTCAGCTAAACGTCTGCTAAACGTCAGCTAAACGTCAGCTAAACGTCAGCTAAACGTCTGCTAAACGTCAGCTAAAGGTCAGCTAAACGTCAGCTAAACGTCAGCTAAACGTCAGCTAAACGTCTGCTAAACGTCTGCTAAACGTCTCCTAAACGTCAGCTAAACGTCTGCTAAACGTCTCCTAAACGTCTGCTAAACATCAGCTAAACATCTGCTAAACGTCTGCTAAACGTCTCCTAAACGTCAGCTAAACATCAGCTAAACGTCTGCTAAACGTCTGCTAAACGTCTCCTAAACGTCAGCTAAACGTCAGGTAAACGTCAGCTAAACGTCTGCTAAACGTCTGCTAAACATCTGCTAAACGTCAGCTAAAGTCTGCTAAACGTCAGCTAAACGTCAGCTAAACGTCAGCTAAACGTCTGCTAAACATCAGCTAAACGTCAGCTAAAGTCTGCTAAACGTCTGCTAAACGTCAGCTAAACGTCAGCTAAACGTCAGCTAAACGTCTGCTAAACATCAGCTAAACGTCAGCTAAAGTCTGCTAAACGTCAGCTAAACGTCAGCTAAACGTCAGCTAAACGTCTGCTAAACATCAGCTAAACGTCTGCTAAACGTCAGCTAAACGTCAGCTAAACGTCAGCTAAACGTCAGCTAAACGTCTGCTAAACGTCTGCTAAACGTCAGCTAAACGTCTGCTAAACATCAGCTAAACGTCAGCTAAACGTCAGCTAAACGTCTGCTAAACATCAGCTAAACATCAGCTAAAGGTCTACTAAACGTCAGCTAAACGTCTGCTAAACATCTGCTAAACGTCAGCTAAACATCAGCTAAACGTCAGCTGAACGTCAGCTAAACGTCAGCTAAACGTCAGCTAAACGTCAGCTAAACATCAGCTAAACGTCAGCTAAACGTCAGCTACACGTCAGCTAAACGTCAGCTAAACGTCAGCTAAACGTCAGCTAAACGACAGCTAAACGTCAGCTAAACGTCTGCTAAACGTCAGCTAAACGTCAGCTAAACGTCAGCTAAACGTCAGCTAAACGTCAGCTAAACGTCTGCTAAACGTCAGCTAAACGTCAGCTAAACGTCAGCTAAACGTCAGCTAAACGTCAGCTAAACGTCAGCTAAACGTCAGCTAAACGTCAGCTAAACGTCAGCTAAACGTCTGCTAAACGTCTGCTAAACGTCAGCTAAACGTCAGCTAAACGTCAGCTAAACGTCAGCTAAACGTCAGCTAAACGTCTGCTAAACGTCTGCTAAACGTCAGCTAAACGTCAGCTAAACGTCAGCTAAACGTCAGCTAAACGTCAGCTAAACGTCTGCTAAACGTCTGCTAAACGTCTGCTAAACGTCTGCTAAACGTCAGCTAAACGTCTGCTAAACGTCTGCTAAACGTCTGCTAAACGTCAGCTAAACGTCAGCTAAACGTCAGCTAAACGTCAGCTAAACGTCAGCTAAACGTCAGCTAAACGTCAGCTAAACGTCAGCTAAACGTCAGCTAAACGTCAGCTAAACGTCTGCTAAACTTCAGCTAAACGTCAGCTAAACGTCAGCTAAACGTCAGCTAAACGTCAGCTAAACGTCAGCTAAACTTCAGCTAAACATCAGCTAAACGTCTGCTAAACTTCAGCTAAACGTCCCTAAACGTCTGCGAAACGTCAGCTAAACGTCTGCTAAACGTCTGCTAAACGTCAGCTAAACGTCTGCTAAACGTCTGCTTAACGTCAGCTAAACGTCAGCTAAACGTCAGCTAAACGTCAGCTAAACGTCAGCTAAACGTCAGCTAAACGTCAGCTAAACGTCAGCTAAACTTCAGCTAAACGTCAGCTAAACGTCTGCTAAACTTCAGCTAAACGTCAGCTAAACGTCAGCTAAACGTCAGCTAAACGTCAGCTAAACGTCAGCTAAACTTCAGCTAAACGTCAGCTAAACGTCAGCTAAACGTCTGCTAAACGTCTGCTAAACGTCTGCTAAACGTCAGCTAAACTTCAGCTAAACGTCCCTAAACGTCTGCGAAACGTCAGCTAAACGTCTGCTAAACGTCAGCTAAACGTCTGCTAAACATCAGCTAAACGTCAGCTAAATGTCTGCTAAACGTCAGCTAAATGTCTGCTAAACGTCTGCTAAACGTTTGCTAAACGTCTGCTAAACGTCTGCTAAACGTCAGCTAAACGTCAGCTAAACGTCAGCTAAACGTCTGCTAAACGTCAGCTAAACGTCTGCTAAACGTCTGCTAAACGTCTGCTAAACGTCTGCTAAACGTCTGCTAAACGTCAGCTAAACGTCAGCTAAACGTCAGCTAAACGTCAGCTAAACGTCAGCTAAACGTCAGCTAAACGTCAGCTAAACGTCAGCTAAACGTCTGCTAAACGTCAGCTAAACGTCAGCTAAACGTCTGCTAAACGTCTGCTAAACGTCAGCTAAACGTCAGCTAAACGTCAGCTAAACATCTGCTAAACGTTTGCTAAACGTCTGCTAAACGTCTGCTAAACGTCAGCTAAACTTCAGCTAAACGTCAGCTAAACGTCAGCTAAACGTCAGCTAAACGTCTGCTAAACGTCTGCTAAACGTCTGCTAAACGTCAGCTAAACGTCAGCTAAACGTCAGCTAAACGTCAGCTAAACGTCAGCTAAACGTCAGCTAAACGTCTGCTAAACGTCAGCTAAACGTCTGCTAAACGTCTGCTAAACGTCTGCTAAACGTCAGCTAAACGTGTGCTAAACGTCAGCTAAACGTCAGCTAAACGTCAGCTAAACGTCTGCTAAACGTCAGCTAAACGTCAGCTAAACGTCTGCTAAACGTCTGCTAAACGTCAGCTAAACGTCAGCTAAACATCAGCTAAACATCAGCTAAAGGTCTACTAAACGTCAGCTAAACGTCTGCTAAACATCTGCTAAACGTCAGCTAAACATCAGCTAAACGTCAGCTGAACGTCAGCTAAACGTCAGCTAAACGTCAGCTAAACGTCAGCTAAACATCAGCTAAACGTCAGCTAAACGTCAGCTACACGTCAGCTAAACGTCAGCTAAACGTCAGCTAAACGTCAGCTAAACGACAGCTAAACGTCAGCTAAACGTCTGCTAAACGTCAGCTAAACGTCAGCTAAACGTCAGCTAAACGTCAGCTAAACGTCAGCTAAACGTCTGCTAAACGTCAGCTAAACGTCAGCTAAACGTCAGCTAAACGTCAGCTAAACGTCAGCTAAACGTCAGCTAAACGTCAGCTAAACGTCAGCTAAACGTCAGCTAAACGTCTGCTAAACGTCTGCTAAACGTCAGCTAAACGTCAGCTAAACGTCAGCTAAACGTCAGCTAAACGTCAGCTAAACGTCTGCTAAACGTCTGCTAAACGTCAGCTAAACGTCAGCTAAACGTCAGCTAAACGTCAGCTAAACGTCAGCTAAACGTCTGCTAAACGTCTGCTAAACGTCTGCTAAACGTCTGCTAAACGTCAGCTAAACGTCTGCTAAACGTCTGCTAAACGTCTGCTAAACGTCAGCTAAACGTCAGCTAAACGTCAGCTAAACGTCAGCTAAACGTCAGCTAAACGTCAGCTAAACGTCAGCTAAACGTCAGCTAAACGTCAGCTAAACGTCAGCTAAACGTCTGCTAAACTTCAGCTAAACGTCAGCTAAACGTCAGCTAAACGTCAGCTAAACGTCAGCTAAACGTCAGCTAAACTTCAGCTAAACATCAGCTAAACGTCTGCTAAACTTCAGCTAAACGTCCCTAAACGTCTGCGAAACGTCAGCTAAACGTCTGCTAAACGTCTGCTAAACGTCAGCTAAACGTCTGCTAAACGTCTGCTTAACGTCAGCTAAACGTCAGCTAAACGTCAGCTAAACGTCAGCTAAACGTCAGCTAAACGTCAGCTAAACGTCAGCTAAACGTCAGCTAAACTTCAGCTAAACGTCAGCTAAACGTCTGCTAAACTTCAGCTAAACGTCAGCTAAACGTCAGCTAAACGTCAGCTAAACGTCAGCTAAACGTCAGCTAAACTTCAGCTAAACGTCAGCTAAACGTCAGCTAAACGTCTGCTAAACGTCTGCTAAACGTCTGCTAAACGTCAGCTAAACTTCAGCTAAACGTCCCTAAACGTCTGCGAAACGTCAGCTAAACGTCTGCTAAACGTCAGCTAAACGTCTGCTAAACATCAGCTAAACGTCAGCTAAATGTCTGCTAAACGTCAGCTAAATGTCTGCTAAACGTCTGCTAAACGTTTGCTAAACGTCTGCTAAACGTCTGCTAAACGTCAGCTAAACGTCAGCTAAACGTCAGCTAAACGTCTGCTAAACGTCAGCTAAACGTCTGCTAAACGTCTGCTAAACGTCTGCTAAACGTCTGCTAAACGTCAGCTAAACGTCAGCTAAACGTCAGCTAAACGTCAGCTAAACGTCAGCTAAACGTCAGCTAAACGTCAGCTAAACGTCAGCTAAACGTCAGCTAAACGTCTGCTAAACGTCAGCTAAACGTCAGCTAAACGTCTGCTAAACGTCTGCTAAACGTCAGCTAAACGTCAGCTAAACGTCAGCTAAACGTCTGCTAAACGTCAGCTAAACGTCAGCTAAACGTCTGCTAAACATCAGCTAAACGTCTGCTAAACATCAGCTAAACGTCAGCTAAACGTCAGGTAAACGTCAGGTAAACGTCTGCTAAACGTCAGCTAAACGTCAGCTAAACGTCAGCTAAACGTCAGCTAAACGTCTGCTAAACATCAGCTAAACGTCAGCTAAAGTCTGCTAAACGTCAGCTAAACGTCAGCTAAACGTCAGCTAAACGTCAGCTAAACGTCTGCTAAACATCAGCTAAACGTCTGCTAAACGTCAGCTAAACGTCTGCTAAACGTCAGCTAAACGTCTGCTAAACGTCAGCTAAACGTCAGCTAAACGTCAGCTAAACGTCAGCTAAACGTCAGCTAAACGTCAGCTAAACGTCAGCTAAACGTCAGCTAAACGTCTGCTAAACGTCAGCTAAACGTCAGCTAAACGTCTGCTAAACGTCTGCTAAACGTCAGCTAAACGTCAGCTAAACGTCAGCTAAACGTCAGCTAAACTTCAGCTAAACGTCAGCTAAACGTCAGCTAAACGTCTGCTAAACGTCAGCTAAACGTCAGCTAAACGTCAGCTAAACGTCAGCTAAACGTCAGCTAAACGTCAGCTAAACTTCAGCTAAACGTCAGCTAAACGTCTGCTAAACGTCTGCTAAACGTCTGCTAAACGTCTGCTAAACGTCAGCTAAACTTCAGCTAAACGTCCCTAAACGTCTGCGAAACGTCAGCTAAACGTCTGCTAAACGTCAGCTAAACGTCTGCTAAACGTCTGCTAAACGTCAGCTAAACGTCAGCTAAACGTCAGCTAAACGTCAGCTAAACGTCAGCTAAATGTCTGCTAAACGTCTGCTAAACGTTTGCTAAACGTCTGCTAAACGTCTGCTAAACGTCAGCTAAACGTCAGCTAAACGTCAGCTAAACGTCTGCTAAACGTCAGCTAAACATCTGCTAAACGTTTGCTAAACGTCTGCTAAACGTCTGCTAAACGTCAGCTAAACTTCAGCTAAACGTCAGCTAAACGTCAGCTAAACGTCAGCTAAACGTCTGCTAAACGTCTGCTAAACGTCTGCTAAACGTCAGCTAAACGTCAGCTAAACGTCAGCTAAACGTCAGCTAAACGTCAGCTAAACGTCAGCTAAACGTCTGCTAAACGTCAGCTAAACGTCTGCTAAACGTCTGCTAAACGTCTGCTAAACGTCAGCTAAACGTGTGCTAAACGTCAGCTAAACGTCAGCTAAACGTCAGCTAAACGTCTGCTAAACGTCAGCTAAACGTCAGCTAAACGTCTGCTAAACGTCTGCTAAACGTCAGCTAAACGTCAGCTAAACGTCAGCTAAACGTCTGCTAAACGTCAGCTAAACGTCAGCTAAATGTCTGCTAAACATCAGCTAAACGTCTGCTAAACATCAGCTAAACGTCAGCTAAACGTCAGGTAAACGTCAGGTAAACGTCTGCTAAACGTCAGCTAAACGTCAGCTAAACGTCAGCTAAACGTCTGCTGAACATCAGCTAAACGTCAGCTAAAGTCTGCTAAACGTCAGCTAAACATCAGCTAAACGTCTGCTAAACGTCAGCTAAACATCAGCTAAACGTCAGCTAAACGTCAGCTAAACGTCTGCTAAACATCAGCTAAACGTCTGCTAAACGTCAGCTAAACGTCAGCTAAACGTCTGCTAAACATCAGCTAAACGTCTGCTAAACGTCAGCTAAACGTCAGCTAAACGTCAGCTAAACGTCAGCTAAACGTCTGCTAAACGTCAGCTAAACGTCAGCTAAACGTCAGCTAAACGTCTGCTAAACATCTGCTAAACGTCAGCTAAACGTCAGGTAAACGTCAGCTAAACGTCAGGTAAACGTCAGGTAAACGTCTGCTAAACGTCTGCTAAACGTCAGCTAAACGTCAGCTAAACGTCAGGTAAACGTCAGGTAAACGTCTGCTAAACGTCAGCTAAACGTCAGCTAAGCGTCAGCTAAACGTCTGCTAAACATCAGCTAAACGTCTGCTAAACGTCAGCTAAACGTCAGCTAAACGTCTGCTAAACATCTGCTAAAAATCTGCTAAACGTCTGCTAAAGGTCAGCTAAACGTCAGCTAAGCGTCAGCTAAACGTCAGCTAAACGTCTGCTAAACATCTGCTAAAAATCTGCTAAACGTCTGCTAAAGGTCAGCTAAACATCAGCTAAACGTCTGCTAAACGTCAGCTAAACGTCAGCTAAACGTCAGCTAAACGTCTGCTAAACATCAGCTAAACGTCAGCTAAACGTCAGCTAAACGTCAGCTAAACGTCTGCTAAACGTCAGCTAAACGTCTGCTAAACATCAGCTAAACGTCAGCTAAACGTCAGCTAAACGTCAGCTAAACGTCAGCTAAACGTCAGCTAAACGTCAGCTAAACGTCAGCTAAACGTCAGCTAAACGTCAGCTAAACGTCAGCTAAACGTCTGCTAAACATCTGCTAAAAATCTGCTAAACGTCTGCTAAAGGTCAGCTAAACATCAGCTAAACGTCTGCTAAACGTCAGCTAAACGTCAGCTAAACGTCAGCTAAACGTCTGCTAAACATCAGCTAAACATCAGCTAAAGGTCTACTAAACGTCAGCTAAACGTCTGCTAAACATCTGCTAAACGTCAGCTAAACATCAGCTAAACGTCAGCTGAACGTCAGCTAAACGTCAGCTAAACGTCAGCTAAACATCAGCTAAACATCAGCTAAACGTCAGCTAAACGTCAGCTAAACGTCAGCTAAAGGTCTACTAAACGTCTGCTAAACGTCAGCTAAACGTCAGCTAAACGTCAGCTAAACGTCAGCTAAACGTCTGCTAAACGTCTGCTAAACGTCTGCTAAACGTCTGCTAAACGTCTGCGAAACGTCAGCTAAACGTCAGCTAAACGTCAGCTAAACGTCAGCTAAACGTCAGCTAAACGTCAGCTAAACGTCAGGTAAACGTCTGCTAAACGTCAGCTAAACGTCAGCTAAACGTCAGCTAAACGTCTGCTAAACGTCAGCTAAACGTCAGCTAAACGTCTGCTAAACGTCAGCTAAACGTCAGCTAAACGTCAGCTAAACGTCTGCTAAACATCAGCTAAACGTCTGCTAAACGTCAGCTAAACGTCAGCTAAACGTCAGCTAAACGTCTGCTAAACGTCAGCTAAACGTCAGCTAAACGTCAGCTAAACGTCAGCTAAACGTCAGCTAAACGTCTGCTAAACGTCAGCTAAACGTCAGCTAAACGTCAGCTAAACGTCTGCTAAACGTCAGCTAAACGTCAGCTAAACGTCAGCTAAACGTCTGCTAAACGTCAGCTAAACGTCTGCTAAACGTCAGCTAAACGTCAGCTAAACGTCAGCTAAACGTCAGCTAAACGTCTGCTAAACGTCTGCTAAACGTCAGCTAAACGTCAGCTAAACGTCTGCTAAACGTCAGCTAAACGTCAGCTAAACGTCTGCTAAACGTCTGCTAAACGTCAGCTAAAGTCTGCTAAACGTCAGCTAAAGTCTGCTAAACGTCTGCTAAACGTCAGCTAAACGTCAGCTAAACGTCTGCTAAACATCAGCTAAACATCAGCTAAAGGTCTACTAAACGTCAGCTAAACGTCAGCTAAACGTCTGCTAAACGTCAGCTAAACGTCAGCTAAACGTCTGCTAAACATCAGCTAAACATCAGCTAAAGGTCAGCTAAACGTCTGCTAAACGTCTGCTAAACATCAGCTAAACATCAGCTAAACTTCAGCTAAACGTCAGCTAAACATCTGCTAAACGTCTGCTAAACGTCTGCTAAACGTCTGCTAAACGTCAGCTAAACATCAGCTAAACGTCAGCTAAACGTCAGCTAAACGTCAGCTAAACGTCTGCTAAACGTCAGCTAAACGTCAGCTAAACGTCAGCTAAACGTCTGCTAAACGTCAGCTAAACGTCAGCTAAACGTCAGCTAAACGTCAGCTAAACGTCTGCTAAACGTCAGCTAAACGTCAGCTAAACGTCAGCTAAACGTCTGCTAAACGTCTGCTAAACGTCAGCTAAACGTCTGCTAAACGTCAGCTAAACGTCAGCTAAACGTCAGCTAAACGTCAGCTAAACGTCAGCTAAACGTCAGCTAAACGTCAGCTAAACGTCTGCTAAACGTCTGCTAAACGTCAGCTAAACGTCTGCTAAACGTCAGCTAAACGTCAGCTAAACGTCTGCTAAACGTCTGCTAAACGTCTGCTAAACGTCAGCTAAACGTCAGCTAAACGTCAGCTAAACGTCAGCTAAACGTCAGCTAAACGTCAGCTAAACGTCTGCTAAACGTCAGCTAAACGTCAGCTAAACGTCAGCTAAACGTCAGCTAAACGTCAGCTAAACGTCTGCTAAACGTCAGCTAAACGTCTGCTAAACGTCTGCTAAACGTCAGCTAAACGTCAGCTAAAGGTCTGCTAAACGTCTGCTAAACGTCAGCTAAACGTCAGCTAAACATCTGCTAAACGTCAGCTAAACATCTGCTAAACGTCTGCTAAACGTCTGCTAAACGTCTGCTAAACGTCTGCTAAACGTCTGCTAAACATCAGCTAAACGTCTGCTAAACGTCTGCTAAACATCAGCTAAACGTCTGCTAAACATCAGCTAAACGTCTGCTAAACATCAGCTAAACGTCAGCTAAACGTCTGCTAAACGTCTGCTAAACGTCTTCTAAACGTCAGCTAAACGTCAGCTAAACGTCAGCTAAACATCAGCTAAACATCTGCTAAACATCAGCTAAACGTCAGCTAAACGTCTGCTAAACATCAGCTAAACGTCAGCTAAACGTCTGCTAAACGTCTGCTAAACGTCTGCTAAACGTCAGCTAAACGTCAGCTAAACGTCAGCTAAACGTCAGCTAAACGTCAGCTAAACGTCAGCTAAACGTCTGCTAAACGTCAGCTAAACGTCAGCTAAACGTCAGCTAAACGTCAGCTAAACGTCAGCTAAACGTCAGCTACACGTCAGCTAAACGTCTGCTAAACGTCAGCTAAACGTCAGCTAAACGTCAGCTAAACGTCAGCTAAACGTCTGCTAAACGTCTGCTAAACGTCAGCTAAACGTCAGCTAAACGTCAGCTAAAGGTCTGCTAAACGTCAGCTAAACGTCAGCTAAACGTCTGCTAAACGTCAGCTAAACGTCAGCTAAACGTCAGCTAAACGTCAGCTAAACGTCAGCTAAAGGTCTGCTAAACGTCAGCTAAACGTCTGCTAAACGTCTGCTAAACGTCAGCTAAACGTCAGCTAAACGTCAGCTAAACGTCAGCTAAACGTCAGCTAAACGTCAGCTAAACGTCAGCTAAACGTCTGCTAAACGTCAGCTAAACGTCAGCTAAACGTCAGCTAAACGTCAGCTAAACGTCAGCTAAACGTCAGCTAAACGTCAGCTAAACGTCTGCTAAACGTCAGCTAAACGTCAGCTAAACGTCTGCTAAACGTCTGCTAAACGTCAGCTAAACGTCTGCTAAACGTCAGCTAAACGTCTGCTAAACGTCAGCTAAACGTCAGCTAAACGTCAGCTAAACGTCAGCTAAACGTCTGCTAAACGTCAGCTAAACGTTAGCTAAACGTCAGCTAAACGTCAGCTAAACGTCTGCTAAAGGTCTGCTAAACGTCAGCTAAAGGTCTGCTAAACGTCAGCTAAACGTCTGCTAAACGTCAGCTAAACGTCTGCTAAACGTCAGCTAAAGGTCAGCTAAACGTCAGCTAAACGTCAGCTAAACGTCAGCTAAACGTAAGCTAAACGTCAGCTAAACGTCAGCTAAACGTCAGCTAAACGTCAGCTAAACGTCTGCTAAACGTCAGCTAAACGTCTGCTAAACGTCAGCTAAACGTCAGCTAAACGTCAGCTAAACGTAAGCTAAACGTCAGCTAAACGTCAGCTAAACGTCTGCTAAACGTCAGCTAAACGTCAGCTAAACATCTGCTAAACGTCTGCTAAACGTCTGCTAAACGTCTGCTAAACGTCTGCTAAACGTCTGCTAAACGTCAGCTAAACGTCAGCTAAACGTCAGCTAAACGTCAGCTAAACGTCAGCTAAACGTCTGCTAAACGTCAGCTAAACGTCAGCTAAACGTCAGCTAAACGTCAGCTAAACGTCAGCTAAACGTCAGCTAAACGTCAGCTAAACGTCTGCTAAAGGTCTGCTAAACGTCAGCTAAAGGTCTGCTAAACGTCAGCTAAACGTCTGCTAAACGTCAGCTAAACGTCTGCTAAACGTCTGCTAAACGTCTGCTAAACGTCTGCTCAACACCAACAAACGACCACGAGGGGGCGCTCTCTCCTTTATATTAATACAGTGTGTTGTTGCAGGTGTGCGCCTCCTCCTCGGTCTCCAGGGGGCGCTGTCCGTCCCAGGGCCCCTCGGGGCCGCTGCTCTCGGAGGAAGAGCGCCCCCTGGAGCCGTCAGTGAGGATCAAACAGGAGGAGGACGAGCTGGACCCCGGCTGCCTGCAGGAGGCGCTACGACAGAGCCAGGCCTTAGCCAATCAGCTCGCAGCTCAGCTCCGCCGCAGCCGCGAGGAGGAGGGGCTCTGCCACCCGCCCGGTGAGTCTGATTGGTCCGTGGAGCCGTCAGTCATGTGTCACACGCAGAACGAGAAGTAAAACTGTAGAGAGCGAGAAGAGCGAGAAGAGCGTGAAGAGCGAGAAGAGCGTGAAGAGCGAGAAGAGCGAGAAGAGCGAGAAGAGCGTAAAGAGCGAGAAGAGCGAGAAGAGCGAGAAGAGCGAGAAGAGCGTAAAGAGCGTAAAGAGCGAGAAGAGCGAGAAGAGCGCCAAGAGCACGAAGAGCGTGAAGAGCGTGAAGAGCTTTCACATTGATCAGTCAGAATAACTTCCTGTCGTTCCTCAGAGACAGAGCAGCTTCTGTTTAAACAGAAACTCTTTTATATTTCAGGTTTGCAGCAGAGTCTGGAGCTGATTCTTTATCACCGATAACGAAACAAGCCAATACTGAGCTGATATCGAGACGATCTTTTTATGACTGAAGTAAAATAAAGAATTTAAATCATGTTTAATACATGTGTCATATTCTCCGTTATAATGAAACTTAAACACAGTGAAACGCGGCCGGTAAACGTTTCAATTATAATCACATAAAGTATAAATACATTTTAATCAGCAGGACGTGTTGATCATATCACACCCGTTAGCTCCTCCCTGACACCCGTTAGCTCCTCCCTGACACCTGTTAGCTCCTCCCTGACACCTGTTGGCTCCTCCCTGACACTGTTAAGCTCCTCCCTGACACCTGTTAGCTCCTCCCTGACACCCGTTAGCTCCTCCCTGACACCCGTTAGCTCCTCCCTGACACCTGTTAGCTCCTCCCTGACACCTGTTGGCTCCTCCCTGACACTGTTAGCTCCTCCCTGACACCTGTTAGCTCCTCCCTGACACCCGTTAGCTCCTCCCTGACACCTGTTAGCTCCTCCCTGACACCTGTTTGCTCCTCCCTGACACCTGTTGGCTCCTCCCTGACACCTGTTAGCTCCTCCCTGACACCCGTTAGCTCCTCCCTGACACCCGTTAGCTCCTCCCTGACACCCGTTAGCTCCTCCCTGACACCCGTTAGCTCCTCCCTGACACCCGTTAGCTCCTCCCTGACACCTGTTAGCTCCTCCCTGACACCTGTTGGCTCCTCCCTGACACTGTTAGCTCCTCCCTGACACCTGTTAGCTCCTCCCTGACACCCGTTAGCTCCTCCCTGACACCCGTTAGCTCCTCCCTGACACCTGTTTGCTCCTCCCTGACACCCGTTAGCTCCTCCCTGACACCCGTTAGCTCCTCCCTGACACCCGTTAGCTCCTCCCTGACACCTGTTGGCTCCTCCCTGACACCTGTTGGCTCCTCCCTGACACCCGTTAGCTCCTCCCTGACACCTGTTGGCTCCTCCCTGACACCTGTTGGCTCCTCCCTGACACCTGTTGGCTCCTCCCTGACACCCGTTAGCTCCTCCCTGACACCTGTTAGCTCCTCCCCGACACCCGTTAGCTCCTCCCTGACACCCGTTAGCTCCTCCCTGACACCCGTTAGCTCCTCCCTGACACCCGTTAGCTCCTACCTGACACCCGTTAGCTCCTCCCTGACACCTGTTAGCTCCTCCCTGACACCTGTTGGCTCCTCCCTGACACCTGTTGGCTCCTCCCTGACACCTGTTGGCTCCTCCCTGACACCTGGTGGCTCCTCCCTGACACCCGTTAGCTCCTCCCTGACACCTGTTAGCTCCTCCCTGACACCCGTTAGCTCCTCCCTGACACCCGTTAGCTCCTCCCTGACACCTGTTGGCTCCTCCCTGACACCTGTTAGCTCCTCCCTGACACCTGTTAGCTCCTCCCTGACACCTGTTAGCTCCTCCCTGACACCTGTTAGCTCCTCCCTGACACTGTTAGCTCCTCCCTGACACTGTTAGCTCCTCCCTGACACTGTTAGCTCCTCCCTGACACCTGTTAGCTCCTCCCTGACACCCGTTAGCTCCTCCCTGACACTGTTGGCTCCTCCCTGACACCTGTTAGCTCCTCCCTGACACCCGTTAGCTCCTCCCTGACACCTGTTAGCTCCTCCCTGACACCTGTTAGCTCCTCCCTGACACCTGTTGGCTCCTCCCTGATACCTGTTGGCTCCTCCCTGATACCTGTTGGCTCCTTCCTGACACCTGTTAGCTCCTCCCTGACACCTGTTGGCTCCTCCCTGACACCTGTTAGCTCCTCCCTGACACCTGTTAGCTCCTCCCTGACACCTGTTAGCTCCTCCCTGACACCCGTTAGCTCCTCCCTGACACTGTTAGCTCCTCCCTGACACTGTTAGCTCCTCCCTGACACCTGTTAGCTCCTCCCTGACACCCGTTGGCTCCTCCCTGACACCTGTTAGCTCCTCCCTGACACCCGTTAGCTCCTCCCTGACACCCGTTAGCTCCTCCCTGACACCTGTTGGCTCCTCCCTGACACCCGTTAGCTCCTCCCTGACACCCGTTAGCTCCTCCCTGACACCCGTTAGCTCCTCCCTGACACCTGTTGGCTCCTCCCTGACACCCGTTAGCTCCTCCCTGACACCCGTTAGCTCCTCCCTGACACCCGTTAGCTCCTCCCTGACACCTGTTGGCTCCTCCCTGACACCCGTTAGCTCCTCCCTGACACCTGTTAGCTCCTCCCTGACACCCGTTAGCTCCTCCCTGACACCCGTTAGCTCCTCCCTGACACCTGTTGGCTCCTCCCTGACACCCGTTAGCTCCTCCCTGACACCCGTTAGCTCCTCCCTGACACCCGTTAGCTCCTCCCTGACACCCGTTAGCTCCTCCCTGACACCTGTTAGCTCCTCCCTGACACCCGTTAGCTCCTCCCTGACACCCGTTAGCTCCTCCCTGACACCTGTTGGCTCCTCCCTGACACCTGTTGGCTCCTCCCTGACACCTGTTAGCTCCTCCCTGATACCCGTTAGCTCCTCCCTGACACCTGTTGGCTCCTCCCTGACACCTGTTAGCTCCTCCCTGATACCCGTTAGCTCCTCCCTGACACCCGTTAGCTCCTCCCTGACACCCGTTGGCTCCTCCCTGACACCTGTTGGCTCCTCCCACAGATGCAGAGGAGCGCCTTAGCCCCGCCCCCTCCATGAGGAAGAGGAAGATCGCGTGTGCCGTGTGCAGTCTGCGCTTCAGCCACAAGAGCGCGCTGCAGGAGCACATGTACGTGCACACGGGCAAACCCCGCCTCCACGGGCGCTACGGCCGGGGCCCCGCCCACCCGGACACCGGCCCCGCCCACCCGGACACCGGCCCCGCCCACGCACTGGACTCAGGGGGCGGGGCCTCCAACGGCAGCTCGTATTCGCTGGACTCTGAGGCGTCGCAGGAGAGCGCCCTCGACGGGCCGGGGTAAAGTACTGCGGCAGGAGGGGGCGCTGTCGCCATCGCCACCAGGAGGGGGCGCTGTCGCCATCGCCACCAGGAGGGGGCGCTGTCGCCATCACCACCAGGAGGGGGCGCTGTCGCCATCGCCACCAGGAGGGGGCGCTGTCGTCAGGGCTGTGCTGCTGAGTCTTGTCTGAATGTTTGGTGTTTGTTTGGAGTTTTGTCTGAACTCGTTGAGCCCGAGGCCGGATCTGCACACGCCCACACTGTTACTACGGCAACAAATCCATTTAAATAATGAATAAATTAACATCTGCCCAAAGTTCGTGAAAACTCGTTCATAAACAGTAAATACTTTAACGTGTTGAAACAGAACTCTGAGTCACAGATCAAATCAAATAAACTCCCCTTTATTCACCTTTAAAGCCCCCAGAGGTCATGTTATACTCACTACTGCCCCCTCAGGTCAGACGTGTAACTGCAGCTTCTATATGAAGCTCGTGACGGCGCTTCAGACCCGAAGTAACAGCTGTGAGTGACAGGTCTGAGTGACAGGTCTGAGTGACAGGTCTGAGTGACAGGTCTGAGTGACAGGTCTGAGTGACAGGTCTGAGCTCACACACGAGGACATGGAGGATCATGTGAACTCCGTATAGTCCCTTTAACAGACAGTTCTGTCTCATATTGATCAACAAATCATAAAACAAACTTTTGCATCAGGCTGATTTTTTCTTAAACACTTTATAAAGTCATGTAATGTCTCGCGGTGATGACATCACAGGTTAAAGTGAATCTGACACAGTTTCTGCTCAAACATCGTTAACACGACATTATATTATATTTACGATTGTAGTTGTTCCCACTTTTCTTTAGTTCGGCCATGTTTGTGATGTTTATAGTTTCACTTCCTGATTGGACACCGACAGGAAGTGACATAGATGAAAGTAAACAGTTTTAAACTGTTGCCGTGACGACCATGTTAAGTCAACAGGAAATGAGTCAAACTGAACTTTGCTTTTATCTACGTCACTTCAGCAGCTTCAACATAGACACAGACGTATATGGCCATATATGGTCATGTTTGAAAAGAAAATGGAGAAAAATCTGAACTTTCTCTAATTATTCAAAAACTACTTTAACAAACGCTGAATTATGAATAAAGTTTCTACTAAATACAAAGACATGGAGAGGAGCAAAGTAAATACATGAATAACGGAGAATGCTAACCTGATGCTACATGTTAGCATCGGGCTAATGCTAACGGTTAGCTAGTGCTAGCTACAACTGCCGTTTTTTCACTTCTACTGAACAATCTGCTGTGAGAAAATATCCACATGGGCCCGATTTACAACTGACTTTATTTATGTGATGAATAAGTTCAGAAAAGGGATAAAAGGAGGGAAAATTGTGTTTCTCTAAAGACTCTGTTTCCCCCCTGGGTGAAGCCACGCCCCCTTCTATGACGAGATGCGTCTGTATCTTTTCTGCCAAACGTTTCTTCTTTAAAGTCGCTGCTTCACTGAAATAATGAGAATTATGGCTGATGTTATTCAGGTAAACAAGTCATATTTTCAGCTGCCCTTTGACCTCTGACCCCGCTTTAACCCACTGCCTTTTCTCCAGCTTTCCCCAAATCTAAAAGCTGCTCGACTGCAGGCCCATAAGCCAGAGCAGCCTCCCATTTGAAAGCTAAGACCTACAAACTGATCGAAACGGATCTTTTTCATCTGATCTTTTATGCTGCACTTTTTGCTTTCTTGTCACATGTTTGTTGCCGTTTTGGCGATTTGGGTAAAGCTGAAGTGGAGAAAATGCACTCGGTCAAAGAAACTAGAAACAGGAAGTTATGAAACCATTTCCTCAGTAAAATAATGAAATACACGTCAGGCAGCCCAACAGCGCCCCCTGTGCTCATCCCACACCTTTAGAATAAAAGCCTTTGTTACTGCAGCCCTTCAGAACAAAAGCCTTTGTTACTGCAGCCCTTCAGAATAAAAGCCTTTGTTACTGCAGCCCTTCAGAATAAAAGCCTTTGTTACTGCAGCCCTTCAGAATCAAAGCCTTTGTTACTGCAGCCCTTCAGAATAAAAGCCTTTGTTACTGCAGCCCTTCAGAATAAAAGCAGAGTCGTGTTTGTTTAATCAGTGACATCATCCGTCTGTGGCGTCTGATTGGTCGGTTTGTGGTAAATGTAAAATGTGATGTTTTTAAATAAACTCCCCCTGCTGGACACTCACCAGAACACATGCTTTATTGTGAAAGTCTTTTATTTCGAATTTCCTGTCATTAAACTTATATTACTCTGTCATTAAGGCTCTTTGGTCTTTGATCTTGGCTCAGGTCCTGGTCCTGGTCTTTGGTCTTTGGTCTTGGCTCAGGTCCTGGTCCTGGTCTTTGGTCTTTGGTCTTGGCTCAGGTCCTGGTCCTGGACTTTGGTCTTTGGTCTTGGCTCAGGTCCTGGTCTTTGGTCTTGGCTCAGGTCCTGGTCCTGGTCCGGTCCTGGACTTTGGTCTTGGCTCAGGTCCTGGTCCTGGTCCGGTCCTGGACTTTGGCTCAGGTCCTGGTCCGGTCCTGGAGGCTCCTCTTCGCGCTGATCACCGTGTTCTGGAACAGAGGGATATTTGTAATGACGTCGGGTGCTAATGTACATGTTTTAGTCCCTTCTATTACTTTGAATCTGCAGAGTTTAGTCTCAGAAACAGAACGTTCATTATCCAATCAGAGATGTACGAAGATTAGGCACCGCCCACTAACCTAAATGCTAGTGGCGAGGGCGGGGTCAGGGTTTAGCTGGTTAAAAACTAGGGAAACTCTTCAAAGTCCATTAGCATTAGCCGTTAGCCCTTAGCATTAGCCGTTAGTATTAGCCGTTAGCATTAGCCGTTAGCATTAGCCGTTCGCCCATAGCATTAGCCGTTAGCATTAGCCGTTAGCATTAGCTGTTAGCCGCTAGCATTAGCCGTTAGCATTAGCCGTTAGCATTAGCCGTTCGCCCATAGCATTAGCCGTTAGCATTAGCCGTTAGCATTAGCCGTTCACCCATAGCATTAGCCGTTAGCATTAGCCGTTAGCATTAGCCGCTAGCATTAGCCGTTAGCCGCTAGCATTAGCCTGCTCAATGTATAATCCCAGCCCCCGCAGTAACTGAAGGCGTTTCCATGGTTACATTCATAGAAATATATACATGGAAGAGGCATGTTGTCCCAGCTCCTGTCTCTTTACATAGGGGTGCTCAGTGGCGCATGACTCCAGTTTCGTCCGCCATAACGGCCCAAAGTGCCCGTATGACGCGTCATCTGTATCTATGCTCCCCACGGCCCAAGTGGGTGAAAGCAGCGTTACATTACACAGCCTGGACTCACCTGCATCAACATGGCGACCGTCATAGGCCCCACCCCTCCAGGGACAGGTGTGAGGAATCCTGCTCTCTCATTGGCCGAGGCGTAATGGACGTCGCCCACGACTCGCTTCCCGCTCGACCTGGACGGATCTGAGGAACAAGAGCAGGACTAAACCAGGTCTAAACCAGGACTAAACCAGGACTAAACCAGGTCTAAACCAGGACTAAACATGGACTAAACCAGGTCTAAACCAGGACTAAACCAGGACTAAACCAGGACTAAACCAGGACTAAACCAGGTCTAAACCAGGTCTAAACCAGGACTAAACCAGGACTAAACCAGGACTAAACCAGGACTAAACCAGGTCTAAACCAGGACTAAACCAGGACTAAACCAGGACTAAACCTGGACTAAACCAGGACTAAACCAGGACTAAACCAGGACTAAACCAGGACTAAACCAGGACTAAACCAGGACTAAACCAGGACTAAACCAGGACTAAACCAGGACTAAACCAGGTCTAAACCAGGACTAAACCAGGACTAAACCAGGACTAAACCTGGACTAAACCAGGACTAAACCTGGACTAAACCAGGACTAAACCAGGACTAAACCAGGACTAAACCAGGTCTAAACCAGGTCTAAACCAGGACTAAACCAGGACTAAACCAGGAATAAACCAGGACTAAACCAGGACTAAACCAGGTCTAAACCAGGACTAAACCAGGACTAAACCAGGTCTAAACCAGGACTAAACCAGGACTAAACCTGGTCTAAACCAGGTCTAAACCAGGACTAAAGCAGGACTAAACCAGGTCTAAACCAGGTCTAAACCAGGACTAAAGCAGGACTAAACCAGGTCTAAACCAGGTCTAAACCAGGTCTAAACCAGGACTAAACCTGGTCTAAACCAGGACTAAACCAGGTCTAAACCAGGTCTAAACCAGGACTAAACCAGGACTAAACCAGGACTAAACCTGGACTAAACCAGGACTAAACCAGGTCTAAACCAGGTCTAAACCAGGACTAAACCAGGACTAAACCAGGACTAAACCTGGACTAAACCAGGACTAAACCAGGACTAAACCAGGACTAAACCAGGACTAAACCAGGACTAAAGCAGGTCTAAACCAGGACTAAACCAGGACTAAACCAGGTCTAAACCAGGACTAAACCTGGACTAAACCAGGACTAAACCAGGACTAAACCAGGACTAAACCAGGACTAAACCAGGACTAAAGCAGGTCTAAACCAGGACTAAACCAGGACTAAACCAGGACTAAACCAGGACTAAACCAGGGCTAAACCAGGTCTAAACCAGGTCTAAACCAGGACTAAACCAGGTCTAAACCAGGTCTAAACCAGGACTAAAGCAGGACTAAACCAGGTCTAAACCAGGTCTAAACCAGGTCTAAACCAGGACTAAACCTGGTCTAAACCAGGACTAAACCAGGTCTAAACCAGGTCTAAACCAGGACTAAACCGGGACTAAACCAGGACTAAACCTGGACTAAACCAGGACTAAACCAGGACTGAACCAGGACTAAACCAGGACTAAACCAGGTCTAAACCAGGTCTAAACCAGGACTAAACCAGGACTAAACCAGGACTAAACCAGGACTAAACCAGGACTAAACCAGGACTGAACCAGGACTAAACCAGGACTAAACCAGGTCTAAACCAGGTCTAAACCAGGACTAAACCAGGTCTAAACCAGGACTAAACCAGGGCTAAACCAGGACTAAACCAGGACTAAACCAGGTCTAAACCTGGACTAAACCAGGACTAAACCAGGACTAAACCAGGGCTAAACCAGGACTAAACCAGGGCTAAACCAGGACATTCCAATGATTCCAAATGGTGAGTGTAAGTTTGGAGTTACTAAAGGACCAGCCTCACTGGCCTAGACTAGTCTCTGAAAGGCCCTTCAGGTGGTGTGGGTGGTACCTGAGGTGTGGGTGGTACCTGAGGTGTGGGTGGTACCTCATGTGTGGGTGGTACCTCATGTGTGGGTGGTACCTCATGTGTGGGTGGTACCTGAGGTGTGGGTGGTACCTGAGGTGTGGGTGGTACCTGAGGTGTGGGTGGCACCTGAGGTGTGGGTGGTACCTCAGGTGTGGGTGGTACCACAGGTGTGGGTGTGGGTGGTACCACAGGTGTGGGTGGTACCTCAGGTGTGGGTGGTACCTGAGGTGTGGGTGGTACCACAGGTGTGGGTGTGGGTGGTACCACAGGTGTGGGTGGTACCTGAGGTGTGGGTGGTACCTCAGGTGTGGGTGGTACCACAGGTGTGGGTGGTACCACAGGTGTGGGTGGTACCTGAGGTGTGGGTGGTACCTGGGGTGTGGGTGGTACCTGAGGTGTGGGTGGTACCTCAGGTGTGGGTGGTACCTGAGGTGTGGGTGGTACCTGGGGTGTGGGTGGTACCTGAGGTGTGGGTGGTACCTCAGGTGTGGGTGGTACCTCAGGTGTGGGTGGTACCTGAGGTGTGGGTGGTACCACATGTGTGGGTGGTACCTCAGGTGTGGGTGGTACCTGAGGTGTGGGTGGTACCACATGTGTGGGTGGTACCACAGGTGTGGGTGGTACCTCAGGTGTGGGTGGCACCTGAGGTGTGGGTGGTACCTGAGGTGTGGGTGGTACCACATGTGTGGGTGGTACCGCAGGTGTGGGTGGTACCTCAGGTGTGGGTGGTACCGCAGGTGTGGGTGGTACCTCAGTGTGGGTGGTACCTCAGGTGTGGGTGTGGGTGGTACCTCAGGTGTGGGTGGTACCGCAGGTGTGGGTGGTACCTCAGGTGGGTGGTACCACAGGTGTGGGTGGTACCTGAGGTGTGGGTGGTACCTCAGGTGTGGGTGATACCACAGGTGTGGGTGGTACCTGAGGTGTGGGTGGTACCTGAGGTGTGGGTGGTACCTCAGGTGTGGGTGGTACCTGAGGTGTGGGTGGTACCTGAGGTGTGGGTGGTACCGCAGGTGTGGGTGGTACCACAGGTGTGGGTGGTACTACAGGTGTGGGTGGTACCTCAGGTGTGGGTGGAACCTCAGGTGTGGGTGGTACCTCAGGTGTGGGTGGTACCTCAGGTGTGGGTGGTACTGCAGGTGTGGGTGGTACCTCAGGTGTGGGTGGTACCTGGGACGTAGTTGATGCCGCAGTCGATGACCACAGCTCCTTCTTTGATCCATTCTCCACGAACCATCTCCGCTCTGCCCATTCCCACCACCAGGATGTCGGCCCGGCTCACCTATGACACAGAAGCATCCTGAAACATGACCCTCTGACCCCGCCCCTGACCCCGCCCCTGACCCCGCCCCCCTGACCCCGCCCCTCACCTGGAGCGGCAGGTCTGCGGTCCGGGAGTGGCAGACGGTCACGGTGGCGTGGTTCCACAGCAGCAGGTCGTGCATCGGAGCTCCTACGATCTTACTGCGGCCGATCACCACCGCGTTCTGCCCCGACACCGGCACGCCTGCAGGGGGCGATAGGGAGGCGTTTGGAGAAGGAGGTGCAGAGGGAGGAGGTGCAGAGGGAGGAGGTGCTGGGGGAGGAGTTACCCGTCTGTGCGATGAGCTCCATGCAGCCCTGAGGAGTGCAGGGCAGGAAACAGTCTCTGAGCTCGCCTCGAGACAAACGTCCGGCGTTTACACACGACAGGCTGAAACAGAGGAAACACCTGAGCCTTAACCTCCCTCTGAAGGCTTCCATGACCTCCCTCGTTAGAAGGTAGTGAGATGTTCCTCACTGACCCGTCCACGTCCTTCAGTGGAGACACGGCGTTGGTGATCAGCTCCTGGTCCATGGGCTTCTCTGAGTCCAGAGGCAGCTGCACGATCAGACCGTGGACCTCAGGGTCTTCATTCAGAGCCAGGACCGCGCGCAGGACCTGAGGGACCACAGGGACCACAGGGAGACGTCAGGGACCACAGGGACCACAGGGAGACGTCAGGGACCACAGGGAGACGTCAGGGACCACAGGGAGACGTCAGGGACCACAGGGAGACGTCAGGGACCACAGGGAGACGTCAGGGACCACAGGGACCACAGGGACCACAGGGACCACAGGGAGACGTCAGGGACCACAGGGAGACGTCAGGGACCACAGGGAGACGTCAGGGACCACAGGGAGACGTCAGGGACCACAGGGACCACAGGGACCACAGGGAGACGTCAGGGACCACAGGGAGACGTCAGGGACCACAGGGAGACGTCAGGGACCACAGGGACCACAGGGACCACAGGGAGACGTCAGGGACCACAGGGACCACAGGGACCACAGGGAGACGTCAGGGACCACAGGGACCACAGGGAGACGTCAGGGACCACAGGGACCACAGGGAGACGTCAGGGACCACAGGGACCACAGGGACCACAGGGAGACGTCAGGGACCACAGGGACCACAGGGAGACGTCAGGGACCACAGGGACCACAGGGACCACAGGGAGACGTCAGGGACCACAGGGACCACAGGGAGACGTCAGGGACCACAGGGACCACAGGGAGACGTCAGGGACCAGACAGACCACAGTGTCAGCCCCTGTGACTCACTGACCCACAGCGCCCCATGTGGACAGACTGACCCACAGCGCCCCATGTGGACAGACTGACCCACAGCGCCCCATGTGACTCACTGACCCACAGCGCCCCCTGTGACAGACTGACCCACAGCGCCCCATGTGACTCACTGACCCACAGCGCCCCATGTGGACAGACTGACCCACAGCGCCCCCTGTGACAGACTGACCCACAGCGCCCCCTGTGGACACACTGACCCACAGCGCCCCATGTGACTCACTGACCCACAGCGCCCCCTGTGACTCACTGACCCACAGCGCCCCCTGTGACTCACAGCGCCCCCTGTGACTCACTGACCCACAGCGCCCCCTGTGACAGACTGACCCACAGCGCCCCCTGTGGACTCACTGACCCACAGCGCCCCCTGTGACAGACTGACCCACAGCGCCCCCTGTGGACAGACTGACCCACAGCGCCCCCTGTGGACAGACTGACCCACAGCGCCCCCTGTGGACTCACTGACCCACAGCGCCCCCTGTGACTCACTGACCCACAGCGCCCCCTGTGACACACTGACCCACAGCGCCCCCTGTGACTCACTGACCCACAGCGCCCCCTGTGACTCACTGACCCACAGCGCCCCCTGTGGACAGACTGACCCACAGCGCCCCCTGTGGACAGACTGACCCACAGCGCCCCCTGTGGACTCACTGACCCACAGCGCCCCCTGTGGACAGACTGACCTGGTCCTCAGAAGTGCAGCTGGGCAGACGGATGTGTTTGGCGTTGATCCCGATCTGAAACAGATTTATTTAAGTATTTTAATGTTTTTATTTCGTTTTAAATGTATTTAAAGACGAAGCTGAAGGAGTCGTTTTTTCCCGGGGTTAAAGGCGGGGTTAAAGGCGGGGTTTAAGGCGGGGTTTAAGGCGGGGTTTAAGGCGGGGTTAAAGGCGGGGTTTAAGGTGGGGTTTAAGGCGGGGTTAAAGGCGGGGTTGAAGGTGGGGTTAAAGGCGGGGTTTAAGGCGGGGTTTAAGGCGGGATTAAAGGCGGGGTTAAAGGCGGGGTTAAAGGCGGGGTTTAAGGCGGGGTTGAAGGCGGGGTTAAAGGCGGGGTTTAAGGCGGGGTTAAAGGCGGGGTTAAAGGCGGGGTTAAAGGCGGGGTTAAAGACGGGGTTAAAGGCGGGGTTAAAGGCGGGGTTTAAGGCGGGCTTTAAGGCGGGGTTAAAGGCGGGGTTTAAGGCGGGGTTTAAGGTGGGGTTTAAGGCGGGGTTTAAGGCGGGGTTTAAGGCGGGGTTTAAGGCGGAGATTAAGGCGGGGTTAAGAGGGGGTTTAAGGCGTGGTTTAAGGCGGGGTTAAGAGGGGGTGGAGGACTGACAGCTCTGACCTCTGCAGCTGCCTTCAGCTTGGAGCTGATGTAGAGGTTGGAGTCGTCTCTGTCTCCGACCTGGAACAGAAAACACTGAGTCAGATGCCCTTCCATAAACACACACAGGAAGTGCTGAGCAGAATGAGGAGAACAGGAGACTTTAGTTCTGTGGAGCAGAGAGAAGTGGCTGTGAGGAGGAGGAGCAGGAGGACAGTGTTGGAGATGAAGATGAGCCTCTGTCTCCTGAGGGGGAGCAGATGGAGCAGCTCCATGAGTCACAGAGTGGGATCCAGATGTGGAGGGTTCATGACCAGAAGTCCCAAAGTCCAGGGCTGCGTCCGAAATGGTCAGATTGGTCAGAGCTCTTACGCCAAACCGGATGTGCATCATAGCCACTTTAGCATAGAGACCTCTGATGCTAACTATCATAGCCACTTTAGCATAGGGACCTCTGGTGCTAACTATCATAGCCACTTTAGCATAGGGACCTCTGATGCTAACTATCATAGCCACTTTAGCATAGGGACCTCTGATGCTAACTATCATAGCCACTTTAGCATAGGGACCTCTGATGCTAACTATCATAGCCACTTTAGCATAGGGACCTCTGATGCTAACTATCATAGCCACTTTAGCATAGGGACCTCTGATGCTAACTATCATAGCCACTTTAGCATAGGGACCTCTGATGCTAACTATCATAGCCACTTTAGCATAGGGACCTCTGATGCTAACTATCATAGCCACTTTAGCATAGGGACCTCTGGTGCTAACTATCATAGCCACTTTAGCATAGGGACCTCTGATGCTAACTATCATAGCCACTTTAGCATAGTGACCTCTGGTGCTAACTATCATAGCCACTTTAGCATAGGGACCTCTGATGCTAACTATCATAGCCAATTTAGCATAGGGACCTCTGATGCTAACTATCATAGCCACTTTAGCATAGTGACCTCTGGTGCTAACTATCATAGCCACTTTAGCATAGGGACCTCTGGTGCTAACTATCATAGCCACTTTAGCATAGGGACCTCTGATGCTAACTATCATAGCCACTTTAGCATAGGGACCTCTGGTGCTAACTATCATAGCCACTTTAGCATAGGGACCTCTGATGCTAACTATCATAGCCACTTTAGCATAGGGACCTCTGATGCTAACTATCATAGCCACTTTAGCATAGGGACCTCTGATGCTAACTATCATAGCCACTTTAGCATAGGGACCTCTGATGCTAACTATCATATTCACTTTAGCATAGGGACCTCTGGTGCTAACTATCATAGCCACTTTAGCATAGGGACCTCTGGTGCTAACTATCATAGCCACTTTCGCATAGGGACCTCTGATGCTAACTATCATAGCCACTTTAGCATAGGGACCTCTGATGCTAACTATCATAGCCACTTTAGCATAGTGACCTCTGATGCTAACTATCATAGCCACTTTAGCATAGGGACCTCTGATGCTAACTATCATAGCCACTTTAGCATAGGGACCTCTGGTGCTAACTATCATAGCCACTTTAGCATAGGGACCTCTGGTGCTAACTATCATGGCCACTTTAGCATAGGGACCTCTGATGCTAACTATCATGGCCACTTTAGCATAGGGACCTCTGGTGCTAACTATCATAGCCACTTTAGCATAGGGACCTCTGGTGCTAACTATCATAGCCACTTTAGCATAGGGACCTCTGGTGCTAACTATCATAGCCACTTTAGCATAGGGACCTCTGGTGCTAACTATCATAGCCACTTTAGCATAGGGACCTCTTGTGCTAACTATCATAGCCACTTTAGCATAGGGACCTCTGATGCTAACTATCATAGCCACTTTAGCATAGGGACCTCTTGTGCTAACTATCATAGCCACTTTAGCATAGGGACCTCTGATGCTAACTATCATAGCCACTTTAGCATAGTGACCTCTGATGCTAACTATCATAGCCACTTTAGCATAGGGACCTCTGATGCTAACTATCATAGCCACTTTAGCATAGGGACCTCTGGTGCTAACTATCATAGCCACTTTAGCATAGGGACCTCTGGTGCTAACTATCATGGCCACTTTAGCATAGGGACCTCTGATGCTAACTATCATGGCCACTTTAGCATAGGGACCTCTGGTGCTAACTATCATAGCCACTTTAGCATAGGGACCTCTGGTGCTAACTATCATAGCCACTTTAGCATAGGGACCTCTGGTGCTAACTATCATAGCCACTTTAGCATAGGGACCTCTGGTGCTAACTATCATAGCCACTTTAGCATAGGGACCTCTGGTGCTAACTATCATAGCCACTTTAGCATAGCGACCTCTGATGCTAACTATCATAGTCACTTTAGCATGGGGACCTCTGATGCTAACTATCATAGCCACTTTAGCATAGGGACCTCTGGTGCTAACTATCATAGCCACTTTAGCATAGGGACCTTTGATGCTAACTATCATAGCCACTTTAGCATAGGGACCTCTGGTGCTAACTATCATAGCCACTTTAGCATAGGGACCTCTGGTGCTAACTATCATAGCCACTTTAGCATAGGGACCTTTGATGCTAACTATCATAGCCACTTTAGCATAGGGACCTCTGGTGCTAACTATCATAGCCACTTTAGCATAGGGACCTCTGGTGCTAACTATCATAGCCACTTTAGCATAGGGACCTTTGATGCTAACTATCATAGCCACTTTAGCATAGGGA
>NC_136866.1:31587517-31598733 GCF_951799975.1 Gobius niger
CTGCTACTGCTACTACTACTACTACTGCTACTGCTACTACTACTACTACTACTACTGCTACTGCTACTGCTACTGCTACTGCTACTACTACTACTGCTACTACTGCTACTACTACTGCTACTACTACTGCTACTACTACTGCTACTGCTACTACTACTGCTACTACTGCAAATACTACAAATACTACAGGTGCGAATACTGCAAACTCCAAAGCTTTAAGGTGCTGCGCAGATGAAGTACTTCCTAAATACTCCAATCACATACTTGTGCTCCTGCATCAGTACAAACAGGTCAGTACTGTCGTGGTACGAATACTTTAAATACCGTCGACTGGACCGGGCTGTTCTGAGGAGCTTCACAGAGGGTCCTCCTCCTCATCAGCTGCAGGTTCTCACCTCCTTCAGGGCCTCCTGTCTGCTTCTCCTCTGTCTCCTCTGTCTTCTTCTCTTCTTCTCTCTTCTTCTTCTCTTCTTCTCTTTTCTCCGGCTGCTGCTTTTCGTCTCCTGGAGGTTTTCGTTTGGTGCCACGTTCAGATTAAACTCAAAAACACAGAAAGTCTTTGAGTCCAGACTCCTCCCCCTAACCCTCCCCCTGCACCTCCCCCTGCACCTCCCCCTGCTCCTCCCCCTGCACCTCCCCCTGACCCTCCCCCTGTACCTCCCCCTGTAACTCCTCCTGTATCTCCTCAGTCCAGGTTCAGTCCAGTTTTAATGTATTTTTTCTGTTTTTGAAGGAAACTTCTTCATTGCGCCCGATGGAAACTTTCCTTTGGCCGATTCTGACACATGTTAATGTTTCTGTGACACATGAAGGGGTCAGTCCAGTCCTGGTCCTGGTTTAGTCCAGGTTTAGTCCAGGTTTAGTACAGGTTTAGTCCAGGTTTAGTCCAGGTTTAGTACAGGTTTAGTCCAGGTTTAGTCCCTGTTTAGTCCAGGTTTAGTCCAGGTTTAGTCCAGGTTTAGTCCAGGTTTAGTCCAGGTTTAGTCCAGGTTTAGTCCAGGTTTAGTCCAGGTTTAGTCCTGGTCCTGGTCCTGGTTTAGTCCAGGTTTAGTCCAAGTTTAGTCCAGGTTTAGTCCATGTTTAGTCCATGTTTAGTCCAGGTTTAGTCCAGGTTTAGTCCTGGTTTAGTCCAGGTTTAGTCCAGGTTTAGTCCAGGTTTAGTCCAGGTTTAGTCCAGGTTTAGTCCAGGTTTAGTCCAGGTTTAGTCCAGGTTTAGTCCTGCTCTGATCCTGCTCTGATCCTGGTCTTCAGGAAGTCCCTCAGCCCTTGGCCCAGACTCAGGCTGAGCTCTTGGTCCTGCAGCGCCCTCTGCTGGAGCTCAGCCATTACAGCTCACAGGGAGTTCATGTTGCACTGAGACACCTTTAGTAATCAGATTACTCGAGTAATCAGATTACTCGAGTAATCAGATTACTCGAGTAATCAGATTACTCGAGTAATCAGATTACTCGAGTAATCAGATTACTCGAGTAATCAGATTACTCGAGTAATCAGATTACTCGAGTAATCAGATTACCCAATAATCAGATCTGATCTATTCATATTATTGTTATATTATTGTTGTGCTTTTATTTACTCATGACTTCACAATAAAAGCTCAGTCCAGGCACTTCCTGTTCCTCCACAGTAAAGTCCCGGCTCGGGTCCAGGATCAGCTGATTAGTTAAAGAGGATTATCCAGCGGGTCATCTCTGATCTGCAGCTCCTCCACAACGGCACGGAACAGCAACCAGGAGGAAACCGGGAGGAAACCGGGAGGAAACCGGGAGGAAACCGGGAGGAAACCGGGAGGAAACTGGGACTAAACCGGGAGGAAACTGGGACTAAACCGGGACTAAACCGGGAGGAAACCGGGACTAAACCGGGAGGAAACTGGGACTAAACCGGGACTAAACCGGGAGGAAACCGGGACTAAACCGGGAGGAAACCGGGACTAAACCGGGAGGAAACCGGGACTAAACCGGGAGGAAACCAGGAGGAAACCGGGAGGAAACCAGGAGGAAACCGGGAGGAAACCAGGACTAAACCAGGACTAAACCGGGACTAAACCGGGAGGAAACCGGGGGGAAACCGGGAGGAAACCAGGAGGAAACCAGGAGGAAACCGGGAGGAAACCAGGAGGAAACCGGGAGGAAACCAGGACTAAACCAGGACTAAACCGGGACTAAACCGGGAGGAAACCGGGGGGAAACCGGGAGGAAACTGGGAGGAAACCAGGAGGAAACTAGGAGGAAACCAGGACTAAACCAGGACTAAACCAGGACTAAACCGGGACTAAACCGGGAGGAAACCGGGAGGAAACCGGGAGGAAACCGGGAGGAAACTGGGAGGAAACCGGGAGGAAGCCGGGAGGAAACCAGGAGAAAACCGGGAGGAAACCGGGAGGAAACCAGGAGGAAACCGGGAGGAAACCGGGAGGAAACCAGGAGGAAACCGGGAGGAAACCGGGAGGAAACCAGGAGGAAACCGGGAGGAAACCGGGAGGAAACCAGGACTAAACCGGGAGGAAACCAGGAGGAAACCAGGAGGAAACCGGGAGGAAACCGGGAGGAAACCAGGACTAAACCGGGACTAAACCGGGAGTGAGCTAGCCTGCTCAGAGCCCAGGATCCTAAACTCAGGTGAGGAGCAGGAGTCAGAGGGAGCTGTGGTCACAGAGACCGACGACATGTTACTGTAACTACAATACTACTGTAGTAACTACTGTAGTAACTACTGTAGTAACTACTGTAGTAACTACTGTAGTAACTACTGTAGTAACTGTCTGTGTTTCCTGCTGTAAACATTGCACTACATGGATGAGGCCTAACGAGTTTAAAACTGTGGTTCCTCAGACCTGGACCTTCTCTGCGCCATGTTGGACCTGACCTGGACTCAGCAGCAATGCACTCTGGGAAACGGAGTCTGAGCAGGACCAGACTCTGAGAGAACTTCTGTCCACCAGGATCTGAAGCTCTGCAGTCCTGTGGTCTGTCCGTCCAGGGGAGCGGATCCTTCTGTTCTCCCTCTGGGTTCAGGAGGTGTTCCTCCTGTAGGAGACTCTGAGGACAGGGTTCTCCTGAGGTTCTTCTGCTCTCCCTCTGGGTTCAGGAGGTGTTCCTCCTGTAGGAGACTCTGAGGACAGGGTTCTCCTGAGGTTCTTCTGCTCTCCCTCTGGGTTCAGGAGGTGTTCCTCCTGTAGGAGACTCTGAGGACAGGGTTCTCCTGAGGTTCTTCTGCTCTCCCTCTGGGTTCAGGAGGTGTTCCTCCTGTAGGAGACTCTGAGGACAGGGTTCTCCTGAGGTCTCTCTGCTCTCCCTCTGGGTTCAGGAGGTGTTCCTCCTGTAGGAGACTCTGAGGACAGGGTTCTCCTGAGGTCTCTCTTTTCTCCCTCTGGGTTCAGGAGGTGTTCCTCCTGTAGGAGACTCTGAGGACAGGGTCAGGTGACCTGTGACCTAACCTAATGTTTGTGCAGCTTTGAAGAACCTGCTGTGAAACTGAGCGAGACTAAACTACTGATGGAGAAGGACATAACTCTGGGTACTACAGTGATGTCACAGTGATGTCTGAGGTACCACAGTGACTTTACAGTGATGTTTGGGGTACTACAGTGATGTTTGGGGTACTACAGTGATGTCACAGTGATGTGTGGGGTACTACAGTGATGTTTGGGGTACTACAGTGATGTCACAGTGATGTCTGAGGTACCACAGTGACTTTACAGTGATGTTTGGGGTACTACAGTGATGTTTGGGGTACTACAGTGATGTCACAGTGATGTGTGGGGTACTACAGTGATGTTTGGGGTACTACAGTGATGTCACAGTGATGTGTGGGGTACTACAGTGATGTTTGAGGTACCACAGTGACTTTACAGTGATGTGTGGGGTACTACAGTGACTTTACAGTGATGTTTGGGGTACCACAGTGACTTTACAGTGATGTGTGGGGTACTACAGTGATGTTTGAGGTACTACAGTGACTTTACAGTGATGTTTGGGGTACTACAGTGATGTGTGGGGTACCACAGTGACTTTACAGTGATGTGTGGGGTACTACAGTGATGTTTGAGGTACCACAGTGACTTTACAGTGATGTGTGGGGTACTACAGTGATGTTTGAGGTACCACAGTGACTTTACAGTGATGTGTGGGGTACTACAGTGATGTTTGGGGTACCACAGTGACTTTACAGTGATGTTTGAGGTACTACAGTGATGTTTGAGGTACCACAGTGACTTTACAGTGATGTGTGGGGTACTACAGTGATGTTTGGGGTACCACAGTGACTTTACAGTGATGTTTGAGGTACTACAGTGATGTTTGAGGTACTACAGTGATGTGTGGGGTACTACAGTGATGTTTGAGGTACTACAGTGATGTGTGGGGTACTACAGTGATGTTTGAGGTACTACAGTGATGTTTGAGGTACCACAGTGACTTTACAGTGATGTGTGGGGTACTACAGTGATGTTTGGGGTACCACAGTGACTTTACAGTGATGTTTGAGGTACTACAGTGATGTTTGGGGTACTACAGTGATGTTTGGGGTACTACAGTGATGTTTGGGGTACTACAGTGATGTTTGAGGTACCACAGTGACTTTACAGTGATGTTTGGGGTACCACAGTGATGTTTGGGGTACCACAGTGACTTTACAGTGATGTTTGGGGTACCACAGTGATGTTTGGGGTACCACAGTGACTTTACAGTGATGTGTGGGGTACTACAGTGATGTTTGGGGTGATGTGTGGGGTACTACAGTGATGTTTGGGGTGATGTGTGGGGTACTACAGTGATGTTTGGGGTACCACAGTGACTTTACAGTGATGTTTGGGGTACCACAGTGACTTTACAGTGATGTTTGAGGTACCACAGTGACTTTACAGTGACGTAATGTCACTGGGCCGCGTGGTCCTGACCCCCTCTGACCGCCGCTCGCTCGCCCGCGTCCTGGTGCTCCTGAACTGGGTTTCCGTGGTTACGGGGGCGGTGCTGGTGCTGGTGGGCGTGTACCTGTGGGTGGAGCTTTGGCGGTGGGAGGTGGTGCTGTCGGAGGGCGTGGTGTGGGCGGTCCCGGCGGTCCTGGTGTGGACCGGGCTGACGGCGTGCGTGGTGAACCTGACGGGGGCGCGGCTCTGCCTGGACGCCGCTGACGTGAACCGTTTCCTGCGCTGGAAGCTCGCCATGGCGCCGTACGTGGGCGTGTCCCTGCTGCTCACCGCCGGCGTGCTGCTGGTCGCCGCCCTCTGCCTCGTCGCCGCCGCACGACTGGACGGCGCTCTGGAGGCGGGGCTTAGCGCCGCCATGAGGCGCTACAAAGACTGGGACCGACACCCGGGACTGAAGAGTCGCCTGGACCTCCTGCAGATCCACATGAGCTGCTGCGGAAACGTCCGGTACCAGGACT
The DNA here is from genome assembly GCF_951799975.1 of Gobius niger. Classification (NCBI taxonomy): domain Eukaryota; kingdom Metazoa; phylum Chordata; class Actinopteri; order Gobiiformes; family Gobiidae; genus Gobius; species Gobius niger. The sequence goes on from NC_136866.1 coordinate 31,592,906, forward strand.
GGTTCAGGGTCCAGTGGGTCCCGGACCGGTACCTGGACCGCAGCGACCCGGGAGTGCGAGCGTGAGTAACACTTACTGTCCGGTATACACGTGTAGCACGACCTGTGAGTGTGAGTAACAACACATACTGTTCAGTATACACGTGTAGCACGACCTGCGAGTGTAACAACACATACTGTCCGGTATACACGTGTAGCACGACCTGCGACTGTGAGTAACAACACATACTGTCCGGTATACACGTGTAGCACGACCTGCGACTGTGAGTAACAACACATACTGTCCGGTATACACGTGTAGCACGACCTGCGACTGTGAGTAACAACACATACTGTCCGGTATACACGTGTAGCACGACCTGTGAGTGTAACAACACATACTGTCCGGTATACACGTGTAGCACGACCTGTGAGCGTGAGTAACAACACATACTGTCCGGTATACACGTGTAGCACGACCTGCGAGCGTGAGTAACGACACATACTGTCCGGTATACACGTGTAGCACGACCTGCGAGCGTGAGTAACAACACATACTGTCCGGTATACACGTGTAGCACGACCTGCGAGCGTGAGTAACAACACATACTGTCCGGTATACACGTGTAGCACGACCTGCGACTGTGAGTAACAACACATACTGTCCGGTATACACGTGTAGCACGACCTGCGACTGTGAGTAACAACACATACTGTCCGGTATACACGTGTAGCACGACCTGCGAGCGTGAGTAACGACACATACTGTCCGGTATACACGTGTAGCACGACCTGCGACTGTGAGTAACAACACATACTGTCCGGTATACACGTGTAGCACGACCTGCGACTGTGAGTAACAACACATACTGTCCGGTATACACGTGTAGCACGACCTGCGAGTGTGAGTAACGACACATACTGTCCGGTATACACGTGATGTCACAGTGATGTTTGGGGTACTACAGTGATGTCACAGTGATGTCACAGTGATGTTTGGGGTACTACAGTGATGTCACAGTGATGTCACAGTGATGTTTGGGGTACTACAGTGATGTTTGGGGTACTACAGTGATGTTTGGGGTACTACAGTGATGTTTGGGGTACTACAGTGATGTCACAGTGATGTTTGGGGTACTACAGTGATGTTTGGGGTACTACAGTGATGTTTGGGGTACTACAGTGATGTTTGGGGTACTACAGTGATGTTTGGGGTACTACAGTGATGTCACAGTGATGTTTGGGGTACTACAGTGATGTTTGGGGTACTACAGTGATGTTTGGGGTACTACAGTGATGTTTGGGGTACTACAGTGATGTCACAGTGATGTCACAGTGATGTTTGGGGTACTACAGTGATGTTTGGGGTACTACAGTGATGTTTGGGGTACTACAGTGATGTTTGGGGTACTACAGTGATGTTTGGGGTACTACAGTGATGTTTGGGGTACTACAGTGATGTCACAGTGATGTCACAGTGATGTTTGGGGTACTACAGTGATGTTTGGGGTACTACAGTGATGTCACAGTGATGTTTGGGGTACTACAGTGATGTCACAGTGACGTTTGGGGTACTACAGTGATGTCACAGTGATGTCACAGTGATGTTTGGGGTACTACAGTGATGTTTGGGGTACTACAGTGATGTCACAGTGATGTTTGGGGTACTACAGTGATGTCACAGTGACGTTTGGGGTACTACAGTGATGTCACAGTGATGTCACAGTGACGTTTGGGGTACTACAGTGATGTCACAGTGATGTTTGGGGTACTACAGTGATGTCACAGTGATGTCACAGTGACGTTTGGGGTACTACAGTGATGTCACAGTGATGTTTGGGGTACTACAGTGATGTCACAGTGATGTCACAGTGACGTTTGGGGTACTACAGTGATGTCACAGTGACGTTTGGGGTACTACAGTGATGTCACAGTGATGTCACAGTGACGTTTGGGGTACTACAGTGATGTCACAGTGATGTTTGGGGTACTACAGTGATGTCACAGTGATGTCACAGTGACGTTTGGGGTACTACAGTGATGTCACAGTGATGTTTGGGGTACTACAGTGATGTCACAGTGATGTCACAGTGATGTTTGGTGTACTACAGTGATGTCACAGTGATGTTTGGGGTACTACAGTGATGTTTGGGGTACTACAGTGATGTTTGGGGTACTACAGTGATGTTTGGGGTACTACAGTGACGTTTGGGGTACTACAGTGATGTCACAGTGACGTTTGGGGTACTACAGTGATGTCACAGTGACGTTTGGGGTACTACAGTGATGTTTGGGGTACTACAGTGATGTTTGGGGTACTACAGTGATGTTTGGGGTACTACAGTGATGTTTGGGGTACTACAGTGATGTTTGGGGTACTACAGTGATGTTTGGGGTACTACAGTGATGTCACAGTGATGTCACAGTGATGTTTGGGGTACTACAGTGATGTCACAGTGATGTCACAGTGATGTTTGGGGTACTACAGTGATGTTTGGGGTACTACAGTGATGTCACAGTGATGTCACAGTGATGTTTGGGGTACTACAGTGACGTTTGGGGTACTACAGTGATGTCACAGTGACGTTTGGGGTACTACAGTGATGTTTGGGGTATTACAGTGATGTTTGGGGTACTACAGTGATGTTTGGGGTACTACAGTGATGTCACAGTGATGTTTGGGGTACTACAGTGATGTTTGGGGTACTACAGTGATGTTTGGGGTACTACAGTGACGTTTGGGGTACTACAGTGATGTTTGGGGTACTACAGTGATGTTTGGGGTACTACAGTGATGTCACAGTGATGTTTGGGGTACTACAGTGATGTTTGGGGTACTACAGTGATGTTTGGGGTACTACAGTGATGTTTGGGGTACTACAGTGATGTCACAAGTGTGTTAGTAATAACACTGACAGACTCCGCACAAAATATATATATATAAGTAGTTCTCGGTACAAAATACTCAAGGAAAGTACATTTAAGGCAGTACATTACTGGAGTACATTTACTGGAGTACATTTACTGGAGTACATTTACTAGAGTACATTTACTAGAGTACATTTACTAGAGTACATTTACTGGAGTACATTTACTAGAGTACATTTACTAGAGTACATTTCTAGAGTACATTTACTAGAGTACATTTCTAGAGTACAGTTACTGGAGTACATTTACTGGAGTACATTTACTGGAGTACATTTACTTAGTTACTGAAGGTGTCCCAGCCTGACCCCGCCCCTCTCTCCGCAGACGCCTCAGCTCCAACGTGATTGGTCAGTACCTGTCGGACTCCGTCCCCTTCAGCTGCTGTGACCCCGCCTCCCCCTGGCCCTGCCCCCAGACTCACCTGAGATCCAGCCCCGCCCCTCACTTCCGGTCCCTCGCCCAATCGTCTCGCTCGCTGGGCCTGTGGGGGCGTGGCTGCAGAGAGGCGCTCGAGACGCACTATTCGTCCATTCTCCACCACATCAGCCTCATCGCCGTGGGAGTCTGGGCCTTCGAGGTGAGACACGCCCACAACGCCCCCTGCAGGTGACGTTTAGGTCAGGTTTAGGTGACATTTAGGTGACGTTTAGGTCAGGTTTAGGTGACGTTTAGGTCAGGTTTAGGTGACGTTTAGGTCAGGTTTAGGTGACATTTAGGTGACGTTTAGGTCAGGTTTAGGTGACGTTTAGGTCAGGTTTAGGTGACGTTTAGGTCAGGTTTAGGTGACATTTAGGTGACGTTTAGGTCAGGTTTAGGTGACGTTTAGGTGACGTTTAGGTCAGGTTTAGGTCAGGTTTAGGTGACTGTTTTTTGGCTGATGTTTCGGTGGTTTTTAGCTGATGTTTCGGTGTTTTTCAGCTGATGTTTCAGTGTTTTTCAGCTGATGTTTCGGTGATGTTTAACTGATGTTTCGGTGGTTTTTAACTGATGTTTCGGTGGTTTTTAGCTGATGTTTCGGTGGTTTTTAGCTGATAATTCGGTGGTTTTTAACTGATGTATCGGTGATGTTTAGCTGATGTTTCGGTGGTTTTTAACTGATGTTTCGGTGGTTTTTAGCTGATGTTTCGGTGGTTTTTAGCTGATGTTTCGGTGGTTTTTAGCTGATAATTCGGTGGTTTTTAACTGATGTATCGGTGATGTTTAGCTGATGTTTCGGTGGTTTTTAACTGATGTTTCGGTGGTTTTTAGCTGATGTTTCGGTGGTTTTTAGCTGATGTTTCGGTGGTTTTTAACTGATGTTTCGGTGGTTTTTAACTGATGTTTCGGTGGTTTTTAGCTGATGTTTCAGTGTTTTTAGCTGATGTTTCGGTGTTTTTAGCTGATGTTTCAGTGTTTTTAGCTGATGTTTCGGTGGTTTTTAACTGATGTTTCGGTGTTTTTTAACTGATGTTTCGGTGATGTTTAACTGATGTTTCGGTGGTTTTTAACTGATGTTTCGGTGGTTTTTAGTTGATGTTTCGGTGGTTTTTAGCTGATGTTTCGGTGGTTTTTAACTGATGTTTCGGTGGTTTTTAACTGATGTTTCGGTGGTTTTTAGCTGATGTTTCGGTGATTTTTAGCTGATGTTTCGGTGGTTTTTAGCTGATGTTTCGGTGTTTTTAGCTGATGTTTCGGTGTTTTTTAAGCTGATGTTTCGGTGGTTTTTAACTGATGTTTCGGTGGTTTTTAACTGATGTTTCGGTGGTTTTTAACTGATGTTTCGGTGGTTTTTAGCTGATGTTTCGGTGGTTTTTAACTGATGTTTCGGTGGTTTTTAACTGATGTTTCGGTGGTTTTTAGCTGATGTTTCAGTGTTTTTAGCTGATGTTTCGGTGGTTTTTAACTGATGTTTCGGTGTTTTTTAACTGATGTTTCGGTGATGTTTAACTGATGTTTCGGTGGTTTTTAACTGATGTTTCGGTGGTATTTAGCTGATGTTTCGGTGGTTTTTAACTGATGTTTCGGTGGTTTTTAACTGATGTTTCGGTGGTTTTTAACTGATGTTTCGGTGGTTTTTAGCTGATGTTTCGGTGGTTTTTAGCTGATAATTCGGTGGTTTTTAACTGATGTTTCGGTGGTTTTTAGCTGATGTTTCGGTGTTTTTAGCTGATGTTTCGGTGTTTTTTAAGCTGATGTTTCGGTGGTTTTTAACTGATGTTTCGGTGGTTTTTAACTGATGTTTCGGTGGTTTTTAGCTGATGTTTCGGTGGTTTTTAGCTGATAATTCGGTGGTTTTTAACTGATGTTTCGGTGGTTTTTAGCTGATGTTTCGGTGTTTTTAGCTGATGTTTCGGTGTTTTTTAAGCTGATGTTTCGGTGGTTTTTAACTGATGTTTCGGTGGTTTTTAACTGATGTTTCGGTGGTTTTTAACTGATGTTTCAGTGTTTTTAGCTGATGTTTCGGTGGTTTTTAACTGATGTTTCGGTGGTTTTTAACTGATGTTTCGGTGGTTTTTAACTGATGTTTCGGTGGTTTTTAGCTGATGTTTCGGTGGTTTTTAGCTGATGTTTCGGTGGTTTTTAGCTGATGTTTCGGTGGTTTTTAACTGATGTTTCGGTGGTTTTTAGCTGATGTTTCGGTGTTTTTAACTGATGTTTCGGTGATGTTTGACTGATGTTTCGGTGGTTTTTAACTGATGTTTCGGTGGTTTTTAGCTGATGTTTCGGTGGTTTTTAGCTGATGTTTCGGTGGTTTTTAACTGATGTTTCGGTGGTTTTTGGCTGATGTTTCGGTGGTTTTTAGCTGATGTTTCGGTGGTTTCTGTGGTTTTTAGCTGATGTTTAGGTGGTTTTTAGCTGATGTTTAGGTGGTTTTTAGCTGATGTTTCGGTGGTTTTTAACTGATGTTTTGGTGGTTTTTAGCTGATGTTTCGGTGGTTTTTA
>NC_136866.1:31598933-31653933 GCF_951799975.1 Gobius niger
AGACACAGAGAGTGAGACACATGAGAGTGAGACACAGAGAGTGAGACACAGAGAGTGAGACACATGGAGTGAGACACAGAGAGTGAGACACAGAGAGTGAGACACAGAGAGTGAGACACATGGAGTGAGACACAGAGAGTGAGACACAGAGAGTGAGACACAGAGAGTGAGACACAGAGAGTGAGACACAGAGAGTGAGACACAGAGAGAGACACATGGAGTGAGACACAGAGAGTGAGACACAGAGAGTGAGACACAGAGAGTGAGACACAGAGAGTGAGACACAGAGAGTGAGACACAGAGAGTGAGACACAGAGAGTGAGACACAGAGAGTGAGACACATGGAGTGAGACACAGAGAGTGAGACACAGAGAGTGAGACACAGAGTGAGACACAGAGAGTGAGACACAGAGAGTGAGACACAGAGAGTGAGACACAGAGAGTGAGACACAGAGAGTGAGACACAGAGAGTGAGACACAGAGAGTGAGACACAGAGAGTGAGACACAGAGAGTGAGACACAGAGAGTGAGACACAGAGAGTGAGACACAGAGAGTGAGACACAGAGAGTGAGACACAGAGAGTGAGACACAGAGAGTGAGACACAGAGAGTGAGACACAGAGAGTGAGACACAAGAGTGAGACACAGAGTGAGACACAGAGTGAGACACAGAGAGTGAGACACAGAGAGAGACACAGAGAGAGAGACACAGAGAGTGAGACACAGAGAGTGAGACACAGAGAGTGAGACACAGAGAGTGAGACACAGAGAGTGAGACACAGAGAGTGAGACACAGAGAGTGAGACACAGAGAGTGAGACACAGAGAGTGAGACACAGAGAGTGAGACACAGAGAGTGAGACACAGAGAGTGAGACACAGAGAGTGAGACACAGAGAGTGAGACACAGAGAGAGAGACACAGAGAGTGAGACACAGAGAGTGAGACACAGAGAGTGAGACACAGAGAGTGAGACACAGAGAGTGAGACACAGAGAGTGAGACACAGAGAGTGAGACACAGAGAGTGAGACACAGAGAGTGAGACACAGAGAGTGAGACACAGAGAGTGAGACACAGAGAGTGAGACACAGAGAGTGAGACACAGAGAGTGAGACACAGAGTGAGACACAGAGAGTGAGACACAGAGAGTGAGACACAGAGAGTGAGACACAGAGAGTGAGACACAGAGAGTGAGACACAGAGAGTGAGACACAGAGAGTGAGACACAGAGAGTGAGACACAGAGAGTGAGACACAGAGAGTGAGACACAGAGAGTGAGACACAGAGAGTGAGACACAGAGAGTGAGACACAGAGAGTGAGACACAGAGAGTGAGACACAGAGAGTGAGACACAGAGAGTGAGACACAGAGAGTGAGACACAGAGAGTGAGACACAGAGAGTGAGACACAGAGAGTGAGACAGAGTGAGACACAGAGAGTGAGACACAGAGAGTGAGACAGAGTGAGACACAGAGAGTGAGACACAGAGAGTGAGACACAGAGAGTGAGACACAGAGAGTGAGACACAGAGAGTGAGACAGAGTGAGACACAGAGAGTGAGACACAGAGAGTGAGACACAGAGAGTGAGACACAGAGAGTGAGACACAGAGAGTGAGACAGAGTGAGACACAGAGAGTGAGACACAGAGAGTGAGACACAGAGAGTGAGACACAGAGAGTGAGACACAGAGAGTGAGACAGAGTGAGACACAGAGAGTGAGACACAGAGAGTGAGACACAGAGAGTGAGACACAGAGAGTGAGACACAGAGAGTGAGACACAGAGAGTGAGACACAGAGAGTGAGACACAGAGAGTGAGACACAGAGAGTGAGACAGAGTGAGACACAGAGAGTGAGACACAGAGAGTGAGACACAGAGAGTGAGACACAGAGAGTGAGACACAGAGAGTGAGACAGAGTGAGACACAGAGAGTGAGACAGAGTGAGACACAGAGAGTGAGACACAGAGAGTGAGACAGAGTGAGACACAGAGAGTGAGACAGAGTGAGACACAGTGAGACAGAGTGAGACACAGAGAGTGAGACACAGAGAGTGAGACACAGAGAGTGAGACACAGAGAGTGAGACACAGAGAGTGAGACACATGAGAGTGAGACAGAGAGAGTGAGACACAGAGAGTGAGACACAGAGAGTGAGACACAGAGAGTGAGACACAGAGAGTGAGACACAGAGAGTGAGACACAGAGAGTGAGACACAGAGAGTGAGACACATGGAGTGAGACACAGAGAGTGAGACACAGAGAGTGAGACACAGAGAGTGAGACACAGAGAGTGAGACACAGAGAGTGAGACAGAGTGAGACACAGAGAGTGAGACACAGAGAGTGAGACACAGAGAGTGAGACACAGAGAGTGAGACAGAGTGAGACACAGAGAGTGAGACAGAGTGAGACACAGAGAGTGAGACACAGAGAGTGAGACACATGGAGAGTGAGACACAGAGAGTGAGACACAGAGAGTGAGACACAGAGAGTGAGACACAGAGAGTGAGACAGAGTGAGACACAGAGAGTGAGACACAGAGAGTGAGACACAGAGAGTGAGACACAGAGAGTGAGACACAGAGAGTGAGACAGAGTGAGACACAGAGAGTGAGACAAAGAGAGTGAGACACAGAGAGTGAGACACAGAGAGTGAGACACAGAGAGTGAGACACAGAGAGTGAGACAGAGTGAGACACAGAGAGTGAGACACAGAGAGTGAGACACAGAGAGTGAGACACAGAGAGAGAGACACAGAGAGTGAGACACAGAGAGTGAGACACAGAGAGTGAGACACAGAGAGAGAGACACAGAGAGTGAGACACAGAGAGTGAGACACAGAGAGAGAGACACAGAGAGTGAGACACAGAGAGAGAGACACAGAGAGAGAGACACAGAGAGTGAGACACAGAGAGAGAGACACAGAGAGTGAGACACAGAGAGAGAGAGACACAGAGAGTGAGACACAGAGAGTGAGACACAGAGAGTGAGACACAGAGAGAGAGACACAGAGAGTGAGACACAGAGAGTGAGACACAGAAAGTGAGACACAGAGAGAGAGACACAGAGAGTGAGACACAGAGAGTGAGACACAGAGAGTGAGACAGAGTGAGACACAGAGAGTGAGACACAGAGAATGAGACACAGAGAGTGAGACACAGAGAGTGAGACAAAGAGAGTGAGACACAGAGAGTGAGACACAGAGAGTGAGACACATGGAGTGAGACACAGAGAGTGAGACACAGAGAGTGAGACACAGAGAGTGAGACACAGAGAGTGAGACACAGAGAGTGAGACACAGAGAATGAGACAGAGTGAGACACAGAGAGTGAGACACAGAGAGTGAGACACAGAGAGTGAGACAGAGTGAGACACAGAGAGTGAGACACAGAGAGTGAGACACAGAGAGTGAGACACAGAGAGTGAGACACAGAGAGTGAGACAGAGTGAGACACAGAGAGTGAGACAGAGTGAGACACAGAGAGTGAGACACAGAGAGTGAGACACAGAGAGTGAGACACATGGAGTGAGACACAGAGAGTGAGACACAGAGAGTGAGACACAGAGAGTGAGACACAGAGAGTGAGACACAGAGAGTGAGACACAGAGAGTGAGACACAGAGAATGAGACAGAGTGAGACACAGAGAGTGAGACACAGAGAGTGAGACACAGAGAGTGAGACACAGAGAGTGAGACAGAGTGAGACACAGAGAGTGAGACAGAGTGAGACACAGAGAGTGAGACACAGAGAGTGAGACACAGAGAGTGAGACACAGAGAGTGAGACACAGAGAATGAGACACAGAGAGTGAGACACAGAGAGTGAGACACAGAGAGTGAGACACAGAGAGTGAGACACAGAGAGTGAGACACAGAGAGTGAGACACAGAGAGTGAGACAGAGTGAGACACAGAGAGTGAGACACAGAGAGTGAGACACAGAGAGTGAGACACAGAGAGTGAGACACATGGAGTGAGACACAGAGAGTGAGACACAGAGAGTGAGACACAGAGAGTGAGACACAGAGAGTGAGACACAGAGAGTGAGACACAGAGAGTGAGACACAGAGAGTGAGACACATGGAGTGAGACACAGAGAGTGAGACACATGGAGTGAGACACAGAGAGTGAGACACAGAGAGTGAGACACATGGAGTGAGACACATGGAGTGAGACACAGAGAGTGAGACACAGAGAGTGAGACACAGAGAGTGAGACACAGAGAGTGAGACACAGAGAGTGAGACACAGAGAGTGAGACACAGAGAGTGAGACACAGAGAGTGAGACACAGAGAGTGAGACACAGAGAGTGAGACACAGAGAGTGAGACACAGAGAGTGAGACACATGGAGTGAGACACATGGAGTGAGACACAGAGAGTGAGACACAGAGAGTGAGACACAGAGAGTGAGACACAGAGAGTGAGACACAGAGAGTGAGACACAGAGAGTGAGACACATGGAGTGAGACACAGAGAGTGAGACACATGGAGTGAGACACAGAGAGTGAGACACATGGAGTGAGACACAGAGAGTGAGACACAGAGAGTGAGACACAGAGAGTGAGACACATGGAGTGAGACACATGGAGTGAGACACAGAGAGTGAGACACATGAGTGAGACACAGAGAGGGAGACACAGAGAGTGAGACACATGAAGTGAGACACATGGAGTGAGACACAGAGAGTGAGACACAGAGAGTGAGACACATAGAGTGAGACACAGAGAGGGAGACACAGAGAGTGAGACACATGAAGTGAGACACATGGAGTGAGACACATGGAGTGAGACACATGGAGTGAGACACAGAGAGTGAGACACAGAGAGTGAGACACATGAAGTGAGACACAGAGAGTGAGACACAGAGAGTGAGACACAGAGAGTGAGACACAGAGAGTGAGACACAGAGAGTGAGACAAAGAGAGTGAGACACATGGAGTGAGACACAGAGAGTGAGACAAAGAGAGTGAGACACATGGAGTGAGACACAGAGAGTGAGACACAGAGAGTGAGACACATGAAGTGAGACACAGAGAGTGAGACACAGAGAGTGAGACACATGAAGTGAGACACAGAGAGTGAGACACAGAGAGTGAGACACATGAAGTGAGACACATGGAGTGAGACACAGAAAGATTTTCTGTGTTTTCAAAATAAGAGCCTTAAATTTGTGACTTTTCAAAAATGGATGAAGTCCTAGTCAGGGAGCTGTGGAGGTTTTTAGCTTTCAATGTGTTGATGTGCAGCAGCTGTAGAGTCAGTTTAAACTCACAGCGTTGGTCTCTGGTTCGAACACCGACAGAGTGAAGTCCAGATCAAACACCTGCAGGAAATCCAGCACCAGACCGGCCACCACGCGCCCTGGAGAGAGGGGGGAGTGTGGGGAGAGGGGGGAGTATAGAGAGAGGGGGGAGTATGGGGAGAGGGGGGAGTATAGAGAGAGGGGGGAGTATGGGGAGAGGGGGGAGTATGGGGAGAGCAGACTCACTTATTTTTGTCCGCCACAGCTTTCACACAGTAAGGGTCGTGTTTAACATCATATAAAAAGTTGAGCACAGTGAAAGTTACCGTCTTTAGTGTTGAGACATTTCTTCAGGTTCTCGTTCACTAGAGGACTTTTATTCTGAAAAACACCACAGACGTTCGTAACTGACATCGTAATAACTATAGTGCTGTTTATAAACGTTCTGGAACAAACCTCAATTCGATCCTGTTCCTCCATCGCCAGAAAAACAGCAGCTCTCATCTGCGCCTGGAATACAACCCACGACCACCATGAACGCAAAGTAAACAAACCCACAGATGACAGCAGTTTAGCACAAGCTAGCTCCCTTTAGCCGCAAACACCGGTTTATTAAAGTTGTTAAACACAACTATCACGTCTATTTTCGAAAGGTTAGGGTTGTCATGGCAGCGGCGGAGACGTTTTGTAACTTTATTTAACTTTGAACAATCTGTTTTGTATCTTTAGCCCCGGTTAGCTTCCGTTAGCCTTTGGTCAGGGGCTAGCCTTCCGCATAGACCTTTTTAAAGTTGGTAAATAAAGTACTTTTTTAGAAACACAGCGGGGTTATTTAATTGCCATAAGCTCTGCCGATTATATGAACCACGTTATTGGTGTTTTAAACGTTGCTTTGATCAGGTTTTGTAAAGGTTGGCATTCCTAGCCTCCATTAGCTCCGGTTAGCCTCCATTAGCCTCCCGCACAAACATATTAACGTTTGTAAGTAAAATAACAACTTTTTCGAAACACAACCGGGTTATTGAACTGCAATGTGCTTAGTTGATTATATGAACCACTTCATTCAAGTTTAAACACATATCATAACGCATCCCTGGCCTTTAGCCTCCGTTAGCCTTCCGCATACGCTGATTAAACTAATAAAATATGAAATAACCACGTTGTTTTTTAATGAAAGAGGTGGTTGTACTTAATATATGTATGCATGGTTGGTTACATGAACTCATTAATTCGTGTTTTAATCGTTATTCCCATCGTATTTCCTGAAGTTATGCCGTTAGCCGCAGTTAGCATCAGTTAGCATCAGTCTGAAGCCCGGTGTTGGTGCTGCTCTTTCGGACCTTGAGTTTTTGGAGGACGCCGCTGTTTTCCAGGTTTTGGAGCAGCAGGTCCCGCAGCTCCGTGTCGTCCTCCGCAGCGGACATTTCTGAGCCGGAAAAGTTACAAAGACGAGAATAAACACCACAAAACCGAACCAAAACAAACCGCAGAAGAGGCTACGGAAGCAGGAAGTAGCGCGACACGGGATGAGTAGGGAAATATGGAAAAGAAATGATTAAATTATTTTTTCTTTTGACTATGACTGTTTCCAAAGAGTGATTTTATGCTTTATTTGAGACACATGCTTATTTTTTATTTCATTATAAGTTTTGAGCTGTTTTTCCTTTACCGCAACCCCGGATAAAGCGGAAGAAAATGGATGGATGGCAACACACCCCGTGCGCATGCGCAGTGTGTGTGTTGATGTTAACGCTGTTGAATGAACGACCTCTGCGCCTATGCTCCTGGTTTTAAACACGTTTTTATCTTCATAAAGTGTTCGAAGTGTGTTCCTCTCACTGGACTCGGTCTGTGGCCGGGGGATGATTCTGTAGGAGAGTTTAAATCCGCACGAAACTCACGCGGGGCTTGAAATCCGAGGCAAAGCAGGTAAAATGTGCTAACTGTGCTAACTGTGCTAACTGCTAAAGGCTGCAGGTTAGTGAGCAGCAGTTTCAGCAGGACTTTAAATCAGGTGTTTTCGAGTTAAAGACACAGTTTCATGGATTTGTTTTGACAGAGAACACAGTGTCGGCTCTCACTCGTCCAGGCGCGTTTCAGAAGTTCCAAAACTTTAAATATTCGCTTTGAATCTAAATGAAATCAGTAACAAACGTTTCATTTCTTGACAGTGAATTAACTGGAGTCACTGAAGAGGAACGCGAGGATGACGAGTGTAAGTTCTTCATCAGCTCCTGTTTCTGTTCACGGGGTTTGTTATTTTATGGGTTTAGATTCACAAACACGAGGAGTTTATGTGTTTCCATTATTAGTTTTAATAGTTTGGAGATTTTTAATGCCCTTTAAGGCCTGATTTAAGGCCTGATTTAATGCCTTTAAGGCCTGATTTAAGGCCTGATTTAATGCCCTTTAAGGCCTGATTTAAGGGCTGATTTAATGCCCTGTAAGGCCTGATTTAAGGCCTGATTTAAGGCCTGATTTAATGCCTTTAAGGCCTGATTTAAGGCCTGATTTAATGCCCTGTAAGGCCTGATTTAAGGCCTGATTTAATGCCTTTAAGGCCTGATTTAAGGCCTGATTTAAGGCCTGATTTAAGGCCTGATTTAATGCTCCTCCCTGTTTCACCCTCAGGTCTCGGGGCCGCGGCTGCTGCTTTACGTCTCTGGACTCAAGAATCTCCTTCATCGAGTGACGTCGACTCGAGCTGTTTCTGTCGCCGCCTTCAATGCAGGTACTAATACTAATACTACAAATACTACTACTGCTACAAATACAAATACTACTACTACTACTGTAACTACACTACAAATACTAAGCAGTCCTCCTGAGGTCAGGGTGTTGTTGCTTGTCAGGGTTTTAGTTCTTGGATTTGGAATGTAATAATATAATACTATAATATTAATAATAATAATATATATATATATATATTAATATATAATATATAATATAATACTGCTGACATTAAACCGAAGACGTTCAGGAGAAAACTGGCTAAAGCTCAGCACACGTGTGTTCAGTGATGATGTCATGGCTTTAGTCATATTATGGGATGTATCTGCTGTACAAGCTCTTTACAAACATCTGTTCACAGAAATATCACATCTGGAGCTTCTTCTGTCTTTTCTCACATTATTTTTCCCAAACACAATGAAGGATTATTTTAAATGTAAAAACATCTTCATTTTCCTGGAGAAACAGTGAGATTTATTATTATAATCAGGAGTAAAAAGTTTTGATCTGTTGTTTCAGCAGATTCTTGTTGTTTGAGTCAGACTAAACAAACGTTTCATTAAAGTCACATTATATCAGTAGTTCTGTTTAAATAAACACGTGTCTTTTCAGGGAAACAGACGTCGAGGCCTCGAGAGGCCGTCCTCCCCAGGGCCCCGGGCCTGGTGTTGGAACCCCTTACTCCTCTCACTCCCATGGACCATCACCTGGAAGCACTGGCCTCCATACGCAGGGCTGCAGCGCCCCCTGGTGACGCCTCAGCGCCCCCTGGTGACGCCTCAGCGCCCCCTGGTGACGCCTCAGCACAGAGGGCCTCAGCGCCCCCTGGTGACGCCTCAGCGCCCCCTGGTGACGCCTCAGCGCTCTCTCAGGTCAGTGCACAGGAGTCTAGACTCTTCGTGTTTATGTCTGTGAGCTCTTATCTTATCAGCATTCCTATAAATGATAATAATGATGTATGTATGATGTATGTTTGATGTATGTATGATGTATGTATGATAATTGGATGATGATTGGATGATGATTGTATGATGTGTATGGGGTCCGTGCACCCCTGGTTGGGAAGCCCTGCTCTGCTCCAGGAGACACTGACGAGTCTGGTGGTGTTTGCAGGTGGAGGACGGGTTTGGTCAGTTCTTCATCTCTGCACCAGTGGAGTGTGCGGTTCAGCCGTGTCCTCAGCGTCTGGCCCCAGGTAAACATGCTCAGCTCCGCCTCCAGGGGGCGCTCTGTGTCAGGTAAACGCTCAGCTCCACCTCCAGGGGGCGCTCTGTGTCAGGTAAACACTCAGGTCCGCCTCCAGGGGGCGCTCTGCCCCAGGTAAACACTCAGGTCCACCTCCAGGGGGCGCTCTGTGTCAGGTAAACACTCAGCTCCACCTCCAGGGGGCGCTCTGCCCCAGGTAAACACTCAGCTCCACCTCCAGGGGGCGCTCTGTGTCAGGTAAACACTCAGGTCCACCTCCAGGGGGCGCTCTGCCCCAGGTAAACACACTCAGCTCCGCCTCCAGGGGGCGCTCTGCCCCAGGTAAACACGCTCAGGTCCACCTCCAGGGGGCGCTCTGTGATCATATGAATCAGGAGGAGACAGCTCTGTAAGGTAAAGGGGGGCAGATCGACATCATAGTATCGATATATCAAAACCCAACGGCTACTTTCTAAGTATTGATGCTAAGGCTGGGCCACATCGCGGCGTCCGCTGAGCTTTTACTTTTATTATTGCTGCGCACGAGGCACATTTAGAAGATACAATCAATCCTATTTTCGGAGGCCTGAGGCACAGGCATGTATTTAACAGGAAGCCTCTTCTCCTTTGTGGCGCGGCAGAACACCGCCGCCGCCGCTGCCGCCGCCGCCGCCGCCGCCGTGGCCACTCTTGCGTCATCGCCCCACTTTGTTCACAAACGCAGGCCCCGTGTTGCTTCGCTCGCAGGCTGTGTGGCCCCGTGTAATATGTAAAAAGAAACAGCTTCATGTAGAGAAACAACCACCAGAAACCAAGTCTCACTCTCAGCGTTTTGTGAAAATGAACTAAAACTTCTGAAAATGGGGAAATGTTTCCTAAAAGTGTAATAATAGATAAACTAGTTTGATGTTGATAAAATAAGCCCAGATGTGTCTGAACTCACCCTGTGCTTCCCAGATGTGGCCCTGATGTTCCCCGAGGCGCCCCCTGCTGGTGTGACGGTGATCACGGTGACCCAGCGGACGCAGCTCGACATGTCTCGGTGGAGCGCGGAGGTGGAGGCGGAGAGGGAGGAGCTTCTGCAGAGCTTCATCCACGGGGCGTCGGCCATCTGTGAAGAGCTGCAGCGAGAAGGTCACTGGGCCGACTTCATCGAGCCGTCGTCAGGCCTGCCCGTACGTTCACACGCTACACGCTACAGGCCACACGCTACAGGCTACACGCTACAGGCCACACGCTACAGGCCACATGCTACAGGCCACACGCTACAGGCCACACGCTACACGCTACAGGCTACACGCTACAGGCCACACGCTACACGCTACAGGCCACACGCTACAGGCCACATGCTACAGGCCACACGCTACAGGCTACAGGCTACACGCTACAGGCCACACGCTACAGGCCACACGCTACAGGCCACACGCTACAGGCCACACGCTACAGGCTACAGGCCACACGCTACAGGCTACACGCCACAGGCCACACGCTACACGCTACAGGCCACACGCCACACGCTACACGCTACACGCTACAGGCTACAGGCCACACGCTACAGGCCACACGCTACAGGCCACACGCCACACGCTACACGCCACACGCTACAGGCTACAGGCTACAGGCTACAGGCCACACGCTACAGGCTACAGGCCACACGCTACAGGCTACAGGCCACACGCTACAGGCCACACGCTACAGGCCACACGCCACACGCTACACGCCACACGCTACAGGCCACACGCTACAGGCTACAGGCCACACGCTACAGGCCACACGCTACACGCACACGCTACAGGCTACAGGCCACACGCTACAGGCCACACGCTACAGGCCACACGCCACACGCTACAGGCCACACGCTACAGGCCACACGCTACAGGCCACACGCTACAGGCCACACACCACACGCTACAGGCTACAGGCCACACGCTACAGGCTACAGGCCACACGCTACACGCTACACGCCACACGCTACACGCTACACGCCACACGCTACAGGCTACAGGCTACACGCTACACGCTACACGCTACACGCCACACGCTACACGCTACACGCCACACGCTACAGGCTACAGGCCACACGCTACAGGCCACACGCTACACGCACACGCTACAGGCTACAGGCCACACGCTACAGGCCACACGCTACAGGCCACACGCCACACGCTACAGGCTACAGGCCACACGCTACAGGCCACACGCTACAGGCCACACGCTACACGCACACGCTACAGGCTACAGGCCACACGCTACACGCACACGCTACAGGCTACAGGCCACACGCTACAGGCCACACGCTACAGGCCACACGCCACACGCTACAGGCTACAGGCCACACGCTACAGGCCACACGCTACAGGCCACACGCTACACGCACACGCTACAGGCTACAGGCCACACGCTACAGGCCACACGCTACAGGCCACACACCACACGCTACAGGCTACAGGCCACACGCTACAGGCTACAGGCCACACGCTACAGGCTACACGCACACGCTACACGCTACACGCTACACGCCACACGCTACACGCTACACGCCACACGCTACAGGCTACAGGCCACACGCTACAGGCTACAGGCCACACGCTACACACCACACGCTACACGCCACACGCCACACGCTACAGGCCACACGCTACACGCTACACGCCACACGCTACACGCCACACGCCACACCTACCCTCTAACCCATCTGTGAAGAGCTGCAGCGAGAAGGTCACTGGGCTGACTTCATCGAGCCGTCGTCAGGCCTGCCCGTACGTTCACACGCTACAGGCTACACGCCACACGCCACAGGCTACACGCTACAGGCCACACGCTACAGGCCACACGCTACAGGCCACACGCTACAGGCCACACGCTACAGGCCACACGCTACAGGCCACACGCTACAGGCCACACGCTACAGGCCACACGCTACACGCTACAGGCCACACGCTACAGGCCACACGCTACAGGCCACACGCTACAGGCCACACGCTACAGGCCACACGCTACAGGCCACACACCACACGCTACAGGCTACAGGCCACACGCTACAGGCTACAGGCTACAGGCCACACGCTACAGGCTACAGGCCACACGCCACACGCTACACGCTACACGCTACAGGCTACAGGCCACACGCTACAGGCCACACGCCACACGCTACAGGCCACACGCTACAGGCCACACGCTACAGGCCACACGCTACAGGCCACACGCTACAGGCCAC
This sequence comes from Gobius niger, assembly GCF_951799975.1. Lineage (NCBI taxonomy): Eukaryota > Metazoa > Chordata > Actinopteri > Gobiiformes > Gobiidae > Gobius > Gobius niger. Next base: position 31,611,305 of record NC_136866.1, read on the forward strand.
ACACCACACGCTACAGGCTACAGGCCACACGCTACAGGCTACAGGCTACAGGCCACACGCTACAGGCTACAGGCCACACGCCACACGCTACAGGCCACACGCTACACGCTACAGGCCACACGCCACACGCTACAGGCCACACACCACACGCTACAGGCCACACACCACACGCTACAGGCTACAGGCCACACGCTACAGGCTACAGGCCACACGCTACAGGCCACACGCTACAGGCCACACGCCACACGCTACAGGCCACACGCTACAGGCCACACACCACACGCTACAGGCTACAGGCCACACGCTACAGGCCACACACCACACGCTACAGGCTACAGGCCACACGCTACAGGCCACACACCACACGCTACAGGCTACAGGCCACACGCTACAGGCCACACGCTACAGGCCACACACCACACGCTACAGGCTACAGGCCACACGCTACAGGCTACACGCTACACGCTACACGCTACAGGCCACACGCCACACGCTACAGGCCACACGCTACAGGCCACACGCTACAGGCCACACGCCACACGCTACAGGCCACACGCTACAGGCCACACGCTACAGGCCACACACCACACGCTACAGGCTACAGGCCACACGCTACAGGCCACACGCTACAGGCTACACGCTACACGCTACACGCTACACGCTACAGGCTACAGGCCACACGCTACAGGCCACACGCTACACGCTACACGCTACACGCTACACGCTACAGGCTACAGGCCACACGCTACAGGCTACACGCTACAGGCTACAGGCCACACGCTACAGGCCACACGCTACAGGCCACACACCACACGCTACAGGCCACACGCCACACGCTACAGGCCACACGCTACAGGCCACACGCTACACGCTACAGGCTACACGCTACAGGCCACACGCTACAGGCCACACGCCACACGCTACAGGCCACACGCTACAGGCCACACGCTACAGGCCACACGCTACAGGCCACACGCTACACGCTACAGGCCACACGCTACAGGCCACACGCTACAGGCCACACGCTACAGGCCACACGCTACAGGCCACACGCCACAGGCCACACGCTACAGGCCACACGCTACAGGCCACACGCTACAGGCCACACGCTACAGGCCACACGCCACACGCTACAGGCCACACGCTACAGGCCACACGCTACAGGCCACACGCTACAGGCTACAGGCCACACGCTACAGGCTACACGCTACACGCTACACGCTACACGCCACACGCTACACGCTACACACCACACGCTACACGCCACACGCTACAGGCCACACGCTACACGCTACACGCCACACGCTACACGCCACACGCTACAGGCTACACGCTACAGGCTACAGGCCACACGCTACAGGCTACAGGCCACACGCTACAGGCCACACGCTACAGGCTACACGCTACAGGCCACACGCTACAGGCCACACGCTACAGGCCACACGCTACAGGCCACACGCTACAGGCTACAGGCCACACGCTACAGGCCACACGCTACAGGCTACACGCTACAGGCCACACCCTCCTACGCCCAAACAACCTCCTAAGTCCATAAAGTCTTAACTCTCTCTTTACGAGGTTTATTCTTCTTCTTTGAGCCTTTGGATGAGCGTTACTCTCTGCTGGGTTTCTGGTTAGTTTAACCCCTGGTGTCTGTGTTTCCAGTTCCTCGGGCCGTACACCAACATGACTCTGTTTGAGACGGATGAGCGTTACTCTCTGCTGGGTTTCTGGTTAGTTTAACCCTGGTGTCTGTGTTTCCAGTTCCTCGGGCCGTACACCAACATGACTCTGTTTGAGACGGGACGAGCGTTACTCTCTGCTGGGTTTCTGGTTAGTTTAACCCTGGTGTGTCTGTGTTTCCAGTTCCTCGGGCCGTACACCAACATGACTCTGTTTGAGACGGATGAGCGTTACTCTCTGCTGGGTTTCTGGTTAGTTTAACCCCTGGTGTCTGTGTTTCCAGTTCCTCGGGCCGTACACCAACATGACTCTGTTTGAGACGGATGAGCGTTACTCTCTGCTGGGTTTCTGGTTAGTTTAACCCTGGTGTCTGTGTTTCCAGTTCCTCGGGCCGTACACCAACATGACTCTGTTTGAGACGGGACGAGCGTTACTCTCTGCTGGGTTTCTGGTTAGTTTAACCCTGGTGTGTCTGTGTTTCCAGTTCCTCGGGCCGTACACCAACATGACTCTGTTTGAGACGGATGAGCGTTACTCTCTGCTGGGTTTCTGGTTAGTTTAACCCCTGGTGTCTGTGTTTCCAGTTCCTCGGGCCGTACACCAACATGACTCTGTTTGAGACGGATGAGCGTTACTCTCTGCTGGGTTTCTGGTTAGTTTAACCCTGGTGTCTGTGTTTCCAGTTCCTCGGGCCGTACACCAACATGACTCTGTTTGAGACGGGACGAGCGTTACTCTCTGCTGGGTTTCTGGTTAGTTTAACCCTGGTGTGTCTGTGTTTCCAGTTCCTCGGGCCGTACACCAACATGACTCTGTTTGAGACGGATGAGCGTTACTCTCTGCTGGGTTTCTGGTTAGTTTAACCCTGGTGTGTCTGTTTCCAGTTCCTCGGGCCGTACACCAACATGACCCTGTTTGAGACGGATGAGCGTTACTCTCTGCTGGGTTTCTGGTTAGTTTAACCCCTGGTGTGTCTGTGTTTCCAGTTCCTCGGGCCGTACACCAACATGACCCTGTTTGAGACGGATGAGCGTTACTCTCTGCTGGGTTTCTGGTTAGTTTAACCCTCGTGTCTGTGTTTCCAGTTCCTCGGGCCGTACACCAACATGACCCTGTTTGAGACGGATGAGCGTTACTCTCTGCTGGGTTTCTGGTTAGTTTAACCCCTGGTGTCTGTGTTTCCAGTTCCTCGGGCCGTACACCAACATGACTCTGTTTGAGACGGATGAGCGTTACTCTCTGCTGGGTTCTGGTTAGTTTAACCCTGGTGTGTCTGTGTTTCCAGTTCCTCGGGCCGTACACCAACATGACTCTGTTTGAGACGGACGAGCGTTACTCTCTGCTGGGTTCTGGTTAGTTTAACCCTGGTGTGTCTGTGTTTCCAGTTCCTCGGGCCGTACACCAACATGACTCTGTTTGAGACGGATGAGCGTTACTCTCTGCTGGGTTTCTGGTTAGTTTAACCCTGGTGTGTCTGTGTTTCCAGTTCCTCGGGCCGTACACCAACATGACTCTGTTTGAGACGGACGAGCGTTACTCTCTGCTGGGGTTCTGGTTAGTTTAACCCTGGTGTGTCTGTTTCCAGTTCCTCGGGCCGTACACCAACATGACTCTGTTTGAGACGGATGAGCGTTACTCTCTGCTGGGGTTCTCGGTCGAGGACCTCGGGTGTTGCCGTGTTCTTCGTCATACACTGTGGGGCACCAGCGTGTTCGTGGGGACCATTTTCACAGCGGCTCCGGCTCAGGGCAGCGCCGTCATGGACGTGCTGCGGGGGAGCGCCCCCTAGAGGAGCGCCCCCTAGAGGACCCGGAGAGTCTACAGGACAGAACGCTGTGGGACGGACGCTCCATCCATGGATTTGGTTTGAAATCTGAATATTTAAACTGGACTGATGTAGACGATGAAACTGACATAATAAATGACATCAGGATTCTGTGAAAATGTGCTGCAAACGTTTGTTGCTCAGAGGTCACAGTCCTGAACAGAAAAAACACTACATGTTTAACTCTAGAACACTATCGCTCCAATCCAGAACCCCGGCACTAACGCCGGGTTCTACCTGAGATCATCCACACGATAAAAAGAACTATCAATCTGTCAAAGCATGACACACATGACACATGTGAGTCTTAAACTGTGTCGTGTCTAATAACATGAAAGAAAAGCATAATGAGAGACCAGATAAAATATCCAAAATGACTGGAAAATGAGGGAAACTGTGATAATGAAGATGTAAAGTAGTTTCCTGGATGTGTGAGACGTCTGTGGTGAAGCTCAGTGTCCTTCAGGAGAGACAAACTAAATATAAATAACTCTGTGTTCCTCAGAGACACAGGAGCAAAGAAATACATAAATAACTAACCCTCCTCGACCTTCATCACTATGGAAACATGAGGCTGTAGGAGGAACACCCAGGCCATCAGAGATGTCAGAGACAGACCCAGGACACTCAGATCAGGAACATCACACATGTGAAAACACCCGGCCGTAGTGTTCTAGGGTTAATCCCTTTTATTCCCCATAGTTTGCCTTTTCCACCTTTATTCCCCCCATTTCTCGACATGTAGATGAAGTGCTGAAGCCTGACGCTGCCTTCAGGTGCTGTGGGAAACATGAGCCTCCAGTGGTTCAAGTGCCTTTGTGTAAACAAGTGTTAAAGGTCATGTATTTCCCGTGTTTCACAAAGACACCGCAGACGTTTCCATTGTTTTAATAAAACATGTTTTGCTTTGTGAAAATCTTAATAAAATATATTTTCAGTGACGACTCGGACTGAGATAAAAAACATCACAAACGTCGGCTCAACAAAAGAACAAACCAGAGTTTAAACTAAACCTGAACAAAAGGAGGAGTTTGAGGCAGAAACGAATGACATGAAAACACGAGAAGAAGAAACCCTGACTCTTAAAGCAGCACTTTTACATTCACAAACTGTACAGACATGTCCTCATTATTTTAGCATGAAGTTCAACATTGTTCAGACCTTTGTCCCACTTTAACCTCATGTCCCACTTTAACCTCATGTCCCACTTTAACCTCATGTCCCACTTTAACATCATGTCCCACTTTAACATCATGTCCCACTTTAACCTCATGTCCCACTTTAACCTCATGTCCCACTTTAACCTCATGTCCCACTTTAACATCATGTCCCACTTTAACATCATGTCCCACTTTAACATCATGTCCCACTTTAACATCATGTCCCACTTTAACCTCATGTCCCACTTTAACATCATGTCCCACTTTAACCTCATGTCCCACTTTTACATCATGTCCCACTTTAACCTCATGTCCCACTTTAACATCATGTCCCACTTTAACATCATGTCCCACTTTAACATCATGTCCCACTTTAACCTCATGTCCCACTTTAACATCATGTCCCACTTTAACATCATGTCCCACTTTAACATCATGTCCCACTTTAACATCATGTCCCACTTTAACCGCATGTCCCACTTTAACCTCATGTCCCACTTTTACATCATGTCCCACTTTTACATCATGTCCCACTTTAACCTCATGTCCCACTTTAACATCATGTCCCACTCAAAATGGCTGTAGTGAATGTCTTGAAATAGGCCTCTGTCTCTTTAAGAACCTCTGAGCCTTTAGACACGCCCCCTCCACACGCTGTCTGTGGCATCAGTGGGGAGGGGGTTCTGCTGAGGAGCAGTGGTTGGTTACTCGGCTGGTGACCAAAGCTCGGAGGCGTCTCCAGGAGGTGGGGGCGTTCCTAGGAGGACTCAGGCAAACCTATCCCTAAAATGGCCGCCATCAGAGTTTTTACAGATTACTCAGAAATACGTGAATGTGCCAAGGCAACACTTCAGCCATTTAATGGACTCGAGCCAAAGAGCTTCAGGACAAAGAGCTTCAGGACAAAGAGCTTCAGCAGAAAGAGCTTCAGGACAAAGAGCTTCAGGACAAAGAGCTTCAGGACAGAGAGCTTCAAAAGAGCTTCAGGACAAAGAGCTTCAGGACAAAGAGCTTCAGCAGAAAGAGCTTCAGGACAAAGAGCTTCAGCAGAAAGAGCTTCAGGACAAAGAGCTTCAGCAGAAAGAGCTTCAGGACAAAGAGCTTCAGCAGAAAGAGCTTCAGCAGAAAGAGCTTCAGGACAAAGAGCTTCAGCAGAAAGAGCTTCAGGACAAAGAGCTTCAGGACAGAGAGCTTCAGCAGAAAGAGCTTCAGGACAAAGAGCTTCAGGACAAAGAGCTTCAGGACAGAGAGCTTCAGCAGAAAGAGCTTCAGGACAAAGAGCTTCAGCAGAAAGAGCTTCAGGACAAAGAGCTTCAGCAGAAAGAGCTTCAGGACAAAGAGCTTCAGCAGAAAGAGCTTCAGGACAAAGAGCTTCAGCAGAAAGAGCTTCAGGACAAAGAGCTTCAGGACAGAGAGCTTCAAAAGAGCTTCAGGACAAAGAGCTTCAGGACAAAGAGCTTCAGGACAAAGAGCTTCAGGACAGAGAGCTTCAGGACAAAGAGCTTCAGGACAAAGAGCTTCAGGACAGAGAGCTTCAGGACAAAGAGCTTCAGGACAAAGAGCTTCAGGACAAAGTGCTTCAGGACAAAGAGCTTCAGGACAAAGTGCTTCAGGACAAAGAGCTTCAGGACAGAGAGCTTCAGGACAAAGAGCTTCAGGACAAAGAGCTTCAGGACAAAGAGCTTCAGCAGAAAGAGCTTCAGGACAGAGAGCTTCAGGACAAAGAGCTTCAGGACAGAGAGCTTCAAAAGAGCTTCAGGACAAAGAGCTTCAGGACAAAGAGCTTCAGGACAAAGAGCTTCAGGACAAAGAGCTTCAGGACAAAGAGCTTCAGGACAAAGAGCTTCAGGACAAAGAACTTTACTCACAGTAACATAATCCTGAGTTTGTGCTTTAAAAACTGTTTGTATAAAAATAAACATCTGGAGCAGCGTCGACAGAAACACACAGATTATGATCATCGGGGACTTCGATCTTCTGTTCGATCTTCTGTCCGATCTTCTGTCCGATACCGATATTCAAACACGTCTGTAGATCAATAATTAAACTTCCTTTAATCCTGGATCTAAAGGTTTATTATAAGTTATAATTATATTCAGATGTTATAATTATATCCAGATGTTATAATTATATCTCTATATAAATATATATCGATAATATATTTAAAAAACACAACAAAACTTCAAAGTCTGAAACATAATCATGAATCTGAAACATGTTTAGCCCAAAGTGTTTCAGTAACTGTTACTACTGCAATACTACTGCAATACTACTGCAATACTACTGCAATACTACTGCAATACTACTGCAATACTACTGCAATACTACTGCAATACTACTGTAGTAACAGTATTGCAGTCGTCTGTTAGCAGGACATTCTTCGTCTTTGGTCAGATTAAGGTACATTTTTAAAATGAGGTTCAGTCCTGGACTGGGAGCAGGGCCTGGTTTAGTCCTGGTTTAGTCCTGGACTCGGAGCAGGGCCTGGTTTAGTCCTGGTTTAGTCCTGGACTCGGAGCAGGGCCTGGTTTAGTCCTGGTTTAGTCCTGGACTCGGAGCAGGGCCTGGTTTAGTCCTGGTTCAGTCCTGGACTCGGAGCAGGGCCTGGTTTAGTCCTGGTTTAGTCCTGGACTCGGAGCAGGGCCTGGTTTAGTCCTGGTTTAGTCCTGGACTCGGAGCAGGGCCTGGTTTAGTCCTGGTTCAGTCCTGGACTCGGAGCAGGGCTTTGAGCCTCAGACTCATGTCGTCTCTGGACCGTCCCGGGACCCAGTGCGTGGGGGGCGGGGGCAGGACGCTGGGGGCGGGCGGCTCGCTGAACCTGGGCCCGGCGTAGGCGCTGTCCTGGACCGGGTCCTGGTCCTGGTCCTGGGGTCCTGGAGGGGCAGAGTCCGGCGGTCTGTGGCTCGGTTTGGTCCGGACACTGTGCCCCCCCGGGGTTTCTGCAGGAGATAAAAGAGTGAACTTCTGCAGATCCACCTGATGGTCCAGGGATTAAAGGGTTTTCCCAAAATTATTACTTTTTCTCCATTTTTTACCCAATTTATGACCATTTTGTGTCTGTTTTTTACATTCTTTGTGGCTCGAGACAAACATGGTTCAGGTGTTTGTGCCTGGGGGGGGCGGGGGGGTCATGACCTGCTTAAAGGTGAAATAAAGGCTTTGCTGTTTTAGTTTGTTTTTGCAAATAAACATTTCCCTTTTTCTGTTCGAGGGAATGTTTGCAAATCATAAAATGAGCAGTTCAGCTTTACCCAAATCCAAAGCTTCTTGACTGGAGAGTTGGTCCAGAGAAGCGCCTCATTTGAAAGCTAAGACCTGCTAAACTGATCCTGACTGTTTAGTGGCGTTGTGTCTTATCGCATTATTTGACGTGTTTTTGTAGTGTTTTCATCAGTTTGTCGTCTCTTTTTCCAAGACGGTTTAGATTTGGGTAAAGCTGAAGTGTAGCACAGTGCTGGGTTCAGGTGGGGGTTCAGGTGGGGGTTCAGGTGGGGGTTCAGGTGGGGGTTCAGGTGGGGGTTCAGGTGGGGGTTCAGGTGGGGGTTCAGAGGTTTAACAGTTCGGACTTACTGCCTCCTGTAGAAACCCTGTGATGGGCGGAGCTCCTCTGCTCACGGTGTCGCTGAGAGCTGAGGTGGTTCTGTGGAGGAGCGTGATGGACCTGGTGAAGGTTCTGGTGATGGACCTGGTTCTGGTGATGGACCTGGTTCTGGTGATGGACCTGGTGAAGGTTCTGGTGAAGGTTCTGGTTTGCGTCGTGTCCCTGAGGTCCGGTCCTGGTTTTGGCGCGGCTCAGTTCCGCTTTCCCTCCTTTAGATTTCAGGAGCTGAAATGAGTAAAATGGACTAAATTAAACATTTGTTTTGATCATTTTCTTACATTTTCAAAACGTCACGAGCTCCTAAACGTGCGGCTGGAGGATGTGTGGGCCGCGCTCATGTGACCACATTCTAAAGAACCTGCAGTTTAAACAGAGGCCGAGCAAATACAGGAAGCGGATTCATAAATTGAATATCTTTTATCGAATGCTTTCCTCCAGGTTCCTTTAACCTTCTGTCGTCAGCTTTAAGTTTCTCTTTCTCAGAGAGATGACGTCACAGACAGGACTGAAACTGAATCTTACCTTTAGTTTACACGGCTTTAAATCTAAAAACTTACGCTGCTAAAGTTTAACAGAAAATACAAAGAACATGGCCCAAAACAACTGGTTCTACTGTAATAGCTCAAGTTTCCTGTTGAATAAGTTGCACATATTAATACATTAAAGACACATCAGAAATGTATTTATTCTGTAAAAGCCTTTAACTCCACTGTAACAAAAGCGAAACGAACACAGAGCTTTAAAAGGTGCATAAAGTCCCACCTCCCGGCGGCCCCCCCTGAGCGCGGCCTGGGTCGGTCCGGCCGGGTCTGGTCCGGTCTGTCCCGGGGCCCGGTTCGGTCCGGGGTGAACGGGCTGGTGCAGTCTGAGCATCCGCGGGGGCCGCTCTTTCTTCAGCCGGGCTCGGTTCGGCCCGGTCCCGCCCCAGCTCCGGACCGGGCCGCTGCTGTTCTCCGTGTGGGTCCCGTTAACCATGAGCGCGGTGGTTCCGTCCAACATCGTCATGGACGCGCGAGGACATCAAAACAAGACGCGGAAGCGGAGGAGCAGCGGCGCTTCCGTAAACAGCGCCGCGGGCTAGGCTAACGCGGAGCTAACGCGGAGCTAACGGGGAGCTAACGAGGCTAACGGGGCTAATATGGGGCTAACGCGGAGCTGACAGGCTTCTCCCGGTGCTTCGGAAGAGCAGAGGTGTCCGTGGCCGCGGGTTCTTTCCCTTCGTGGGGAGTTTGTTTGTGAAATCTACGGTGAAAACAGAACTTTAAGTCGCGGAGGAAACGGACAACATCGAAGCTAGCGCAGTTCTGCTAATGCGCGCGCGACTTCCGGTTTGAGCTCAGGAAATAAAATAAAATATTAAAACGATTGAAACGCATTAAAACCAGTGGGGGGGTCCGCCCCCTTCACTCTGAAATGAGTACGTGCTAGTGGCAGGCCGTGATATTGCAGCCAGCAGCCCAAAAAGCCCTTTTTGTCATAGACACTCATGTAAAAGGAGCAGCCTGTAAAATGGTCCACAGGGCATCTGGAGTTTCAGACTGAGGCAAAAATATTTCTTTAAAATTACTATTTTTAGGACATGGACTTTTTTTCTTCGTAAAAAAATTGTAAAGCATCTAAAATACATTTTTAAAAGTGTTCTAATGACGTGACGTCACCAGGGCCGCAGACGTGCGCGAGCGTGTGCGTGTGCGTGTGCGTGTGCGTGTGCGTGTGCGTGTGCGTGTGCGTGATGACTCATGAACGAGCAGATTCTCACTCGTGTGATTTAGCGGCTGAAGTCTGAGCAAAACAAATGAACGGACTGGACTAAAAACAAGGATAAACGCGAAATAACGAACATCTCAAGTAAGTTTAGCCAAAAACTAAATACGAAATGTATGATGAATATAGCATGTGTTTATAGCATTGGATTATGGTTAATAAGAAACAACTAGTCTACATGTTATTAAACTCATTTCTGAAAATTAAATAATGGCACTAATAACCTGTAACTGTTTTATTAATTAAAAAAATACTAGCAGCATTTAATGTACTTATGTACTTACACCATTATTTGTGTAAGTAGAATGAAACACAAAAAAATGCATGATTTCTGCATCTGTCCTGGATCCAGTAAAGTACAGTACAGATAAATGCTATGTAAAAAACAATTTATCACATTTTACCAATGAAAATGTAATATAAAACACTTTTGCAGTGCTCATTCTTTGTATTTCAGCCAAACAATTCTAGTTGTGATGTTATACTAGCAAATACAGTGAAGTAACAACTCGATTTTTATCAATTCTATCACAATATCAAGACTTCCAGCACTTACGAAACTTCCCAGAAAAGTGACCGAGCGGAAGTTCATGAGCGCGGCTACGTACGTCCGAAGGGCCGCTAAGCGCCCGGTTGTTCAAAGAGCGGGCTAAACTAGCTTTTTAAGCCCCGCACTGACAAACTAACCCCCAAAGTCATCGTAGCATGGTAGCTTATTCGCCTGAAATGGCCTTAAAAAAACATTTTGTGTTTAAAGAACGATGATATTAAGAGATTTGACTTTTTGCGTAATGGCGTCCGCTCCGCTCTGAAGCTTCGTCGGCAGCCGTGCGCGCTCACGCTGCTTTCACCCACTTGGGCCGTAGGGAGCATAGATACAGGTGACGCGTCATACGGGTACTTTGGGCCGCAATGGCGGACGAAACTGGTTTCATGCGCCACTGAGCACCTCTATGTAAAGAGATAGGAGCTGGGACAGCATGCCTTATCCAGTTTATAATAGATCCATGATTAAAACAGAGACTTTTCTTCTTCTGTTTTGATAAATATATTGGACAGGGCTCCAGAGACATTAAAATGTATTAACATAGAATTAAATCTAAACTTATTTGTTATTATTACTTATGTATTATTATTATTACGTATTATTGGCTTTATTAGTATTGCTTTAGTAATAAATAAAAAATAAACACTTGTTGAAAATATTGACTTTTTCCTGTTTCCTACAGTTTTGGCGACACTTTTCTTTACTCAACCCTTGCCTTTGGATATTTTGAGGGAATGTTTACGAATCTTTAGAAATGGAAAATATGCAGATTTTCTTTGTAGCATTTTTGACGATAAAAAAAAGAAAAGCATTGAATTTTAATGAGAAATCTTGAATCTTGACTCTTCCTGCTTCCTGTATCAACCTGTTTGACTGATTAAAAATGAAATACAGGCAATAATAAGTTAATAATAATCAGTTAAACCCGGAGCAGAGACATTGCAGAGACCACGAGGGGTTCTGTTGATACAACGTACACAAAAAACAACTCAAATGTAAATGTTCATATTAAAACACTCTCTTTTAATCAAATGCAGATGTTTCATTCAAACTTTTAAAACACAAATGTAACAAACATCAGATCAGAGAAACAAAACAGAAAAGAGGAACATTTACAAAACTATACAGTAAAAATACATTCGCCTGAACCAAACTTTGAGCAGGTGATTGTGGCCCCGCCCCTTGTGTCATGTGACTTCCCGGTGCTGTCCGGTGTTTCCTGTTTATGTCCCGTCTGGCTCGTGCTCCTGGACCATGGCCCCCGTGACCCCGCTCCTGCTCGTGCTCCTGCTGTGCTCCACCGGAGAGGCCCCCCCTCCCCCTCACCTGCGCGGAACAGGTGAGCCCCCCCCCCCCCCCCTCTGCACGCGCTCTACGTGCCTCACGCCAACAGCAAACTCACAGACATGATGAACACAGAACATAGGGTGAATATGGGTAAAGTGGGACACTTTTTGAAAATTCAGTTTCCACCTCATTTTTTGTTTAGAATTAAATGCCAAAGTCTTTAATGTTACATATTTTTAAAAAGCTTTAGATGTCTATTTTACACCAGTGGAGGAAAAAAAGTCAAATGTTTAACACAGAAGCTATAATTTTGCCTCAAACACAGGTTGGTCCAATGATAAATTTTTAGAGGTGCTATTGGTAAAGTGGGACACTTGTAATTGGTAAAGTGGGACACTATTAACATGGTAATTTGTGTATTCAAAATCATTAATATTATTGTAGCAACTACTTTTATGAATATGTGAAGAGGTTATGAATAATAATAACCATTCTAATGGTCTGTTGTGTGAGACACATGACCATGATGGACATGTGTCTGATGTGCAGCCTGTGCTGTTGGTGCAGAAGGAGTCAGACATGTTACAGTGTGGAACAACTAACTGGGACCTTTGGTATAAACTAAAAACAGTGACAGGACAATGGAAGAATAATATTGCAAAGTGCCTTCATCAGATTTGTTTTTGTTTATAAATGAGTAAGGAATAATCTGAAGGACATGCCCAAAAAACACATGTTAATCTGTGAACTCAGGCTGCCTTTAATTGGTGAAGTATATGGGAACAAGCATGTTTTAAAGATTTGAAAAGAAATATATATATATATATATATATATATATATATATATATAACCGTTATTTAAAAAAAAAAAAAAAAATTAAAGAACTTAGAAACCTCAAAGAAAACTTAATGTTGAAATGTTGCTAAACGGCGATCAACAGTTCGTCGTGAACAAGAGATGAAAAATGTAGAAATGCAATAATCAGAAAACTGAATCAAAACAAGAAATATAGAGTTAAATTGATCTAATTTGAAGATGTGTGAATAAAAGAAACACCTAATACCCAGGATTTTCCACAAAAATATACTGTCCCACTTTGCCAATAAGAGGCTGTCCCACTTTACCAATAGCACATTGGTAAAGTGGGACAGTGATAAAATCTCTTATAAAAATAAAAGTATAAAGAATAAACATGTGATTTTGAGATGTTTTGTTTGCAGATGCATTCCCTTATATAATGTATCAACAAAAATCTGCATGTCTGTGAGTTTTAAAAAGTTATAACCTTAAGATCAAAAATCCCCAAATGCTATGTCATTGGACATACCTTCGCTTTTTTACTACTTGGTAGTAGATTATGGTTTGCCACGCCACATGAAGTGAATTAATATTCACAAAACCATTATTTTCTTATCCTGCACATTCTAATTATTCAGTGTGTATGTATTCTTAGTGACAAAATATGACACATTAAAAAATAATCATGATTAAAGTTAAGTGTCCCACTTTACCCATTGTCCCACTTTACCCATATTCACCCTATATCTTTACATGTGTGGTTATGTTATGAGTTAAAACATGTACAATGGGCACAGGCAGCAGAGCGGCCCTAAAGAAACTCCTGATGTTACAGATGTGACAGAACACTTGACCAACAGAGTTCAAATAGCCACGAAAACGCAAAGGAAGGACGAAAAAGTCACGACAGCGTCAGTATTGTAGGACTTAGCTTTCAAATGCAGTGTCTGGACCGAAGGCTGTGAGCTTTTAGATTAAGGTAAAGCTGAACTGGGTGAAAGACGGGGGTGAAGAGGTTAATAATGGACCTAAAGGCAGAGCCGGGGTTTAAGGGTAACTATGGTAACGGGACTCGGTCTATGTTGATCATCTGTGTAAAAGTATTATTATATATTATATATTATATATTATATATTATATATTATATATATTATACAGGTATTAGAGTTGTATTTGAAAGAGTTACAGACGGAAACCAGCAGAATGTGTTAGTCATATTTACAACATTATTTCTGACATGAAACACAGTCATATCTGAAAGTTACAAGTGCAGTTAAAAAAACAAACTCTCCCCAAAATAAAATGCACCAAATCCAGTTCTGTGAATCTGAAGTGAAGGAGGAAGTGAAGGAGGAAGTGAAGGAGGAAGTGAAGGAAAGGGAAATGTTTGACTGACTGTTTCTATTTAAAACAAACACGTGACATGTTTGAAACAGGATCGACTAATATGGAAAATATTTCCACTTGAAAGTAACTTCCCGACACCGGAGACAAAGCAGTTTAAGCTGCAGGTCCTGAGGTGGAAGGGCATCTGAGCCTTTAGTACAGGAGGGTTACATTATATCCTTATGAAACACGTGACTAACGTGTATGTGATACACACATGTGTTTCTCGTCATACATGATATGAAATAAACATAAAAGTCCTGTGGAAGCATATAAGAAAACACAAACAGGAAGGAAGGGCATCTGACTGAGAGTGAGGAAGAGCATCTGACTGAGAGTGAGGAAGAGCATCTGACTGAGAGTGAGGAAGGGCATCTGACTGAGCTGTGAGGAAGGGCATCTGACTGAGCTGTGAGGAAGAGCATCTGACTGAGGGAGAGGAAGAGCATCTGACTGAGAGTGAGGAAGGGCATCTGACTGAGTGAGGAAGGGCATCTGACTGAGCTGTGAGGAAGGGCATCTGACTGAGTGAGGAAGGGCATCTGACTGAGCTGTGAGGAAGGGCATCTGACTGAGTGAGGAAGGGCATCTGACTGAGCTGTGAGGAAGGGCATCTGACTGAGTGAGGAAGGGCATCTGACTGAGTGAGGAAGAGCATCTGACTGAGGTGAGGAAGAGCATCTGACTGAGGTGAGGAAGGGCATCTGACTGAGAGTGAGGAAGAGCATCTGACTGAGGTGAGGAAGAGCATCTGACTGAGGGTGAGGAAGAGCATCTGACTGAGCTGTGAGGAAGAGCATCTGACTGAGGTGAGGAAGGGCATCTGACTGAGGGTGAGGAAGAGCATCTGACTGAGCTGTGAGGAAGAGCATCTGACTGAGTGAGGAAGGGCATCTGACTGAGTGAGGAAGAGCATCTGACTGAGGGTGAGGAAGAGCATCTGACTGAGTGAGGAAGGGCATCTGACTGAGTGAGGAAGAGCATCTGACTGAGGTGAGGAAGAGCATCTGACTGAGTGAGGAAGGGCATCTGACTGAGCTGTGAGGAAGGGCATCTGACTGAGTGAGGAAGAGTATCTGACTGAGTGAGGAAGAGCATCTGACTGAGTGAGGAAGAGCATCTGACTGAGTGAGGAAGAGCATCTGACTGAGTGAGGAAGAGCATCTGACTGAGTGAGGAAGGGCATCTGACTGAGTGAGGAAGAGCATCTGACTGAGGGTGAGGAAGAGCATCTGACTGAGTGAGGAAGGGCATCTGACTGAGTGAGGAAGAGCATCTGACTGAGAGTGAGGAAGGGCATCTGACTGAGTGAGGAAGAGTATCTGACTGAGAGTGAGGAAGAGCATCTGACTGAGAGTGAGGAAGGGCATCTGACTGAGTGAGGAAGGGCATCTGACTGAGTGAGGAAGGGCATCTGACTGAGAGTGAGGAAGAGCATCTGACTGAGAGTGAGGAAGAGCATCTGACTGAGTGAGGAAGGGCATCTGACTGAGTGAGGAAGAGCATCTGACTGAGTGAGGAAGAGCATCTGACTGAGTGAGGAAGGGCATCTGACTGAGTGAGGAAGAGCATCTGACTGAGGGTGAGGAAGAGCATCTGACTGAGGGTGAGGAAGAGCATCTGACTGAGTGAGGAAGAGCATCTGACTGAGGGTGAGGAAGAGTATCTGACTGAGGGAGAGGAAGGGCATCTGACTGAGAGTGAGGAAGAGCATCTGACTGAGAGTGAGGAAGAGTATCTGACTGAGTGAGGAAGAGCATCTGACTGAGGGTGAGGAAGAGTATCTGACTGAGGGAGAGGAAGAGCATCTGACTGAGTGAGGAAGGGCATCTGACTGAGAGTGAGGAAGGGCATCTGACTGAGGGTGAGGAAGAGCATCTGACTGAGTGAGGAAGAGCATCTGACTGAGGGTGAGGAAGAGCATCTGACTGAGAGTGAGGAAGAGTATCTGACTGAGAGTGAGGAAGAGTATCTGACTGAGAGTGAGGAAGAGCATCTGACTGAGTGAGGAAGAGTATCTGACTGAGGGTGAGGAAGAGCATCTGACTGAGTGAGGAAGAGCATCTGACTGAGGGTGAGGAAGAGTATCTGACTGAGTGAGGAAGAGTATCTGACTGAGGGTGAGGAAGAGCATCTGACTGAGTGAGGAAGAGCATCTGACTGAGTGAGGAAGGGCATCTGACTGAGTGAGGAAGAGCATCTGACTGAGGGTGAGGAAGAGCATCTGACTGAGTGAGGAAGGGCATCTGACTGAGTGAGGAAGAGCATCTGACTGAGAGTGAGGAAGGGCATCTGACTGAGTGAGGAAGAGTATCTGACTGAGAGTGAGGAAGAGCATCTGACTGAGAGTGAGGAAGGGCATCTGACTGAGTGAGGAAGGGCATCTGACTGAGTGAGGAAGGGCATCTGACTGAGAGTGAGGAAGAGCATCTGACTGAGAGTGAGGAAGAGCATCTGACTGAGTGAGGAAGGGCATCTGACTGAGTGAGGAAGAGCATCTGACTGAGTGAGGAAGAGCATCTGACTGAGTGAGGAAGGGCATCTGACTGAGTGAGGAAGAGCATCTGACTGAGGGTGAGGAAGAGCATCTGACTGAGGGTGAGGAAGAGCATCTGACTGAGTGAGGAAGAGCATCTGACTGAGGGTGAGGAAGAGTATCTGACTGAGGGAGAGGAAGGGCATCTGACTGAGAGTGAGGAAGAGCATCTGACTGAGAGTGAGGAAGAGTATCTGACTGAGTGAGGAAGAGCATCTGACTGAGGGTGAGGAAGAGTATCTGACTGAGGGAGAGGAAGAGCATCTGACTGAGTGAGGAAGGGCATCTGACTGAGAGTGAGGAAGGGCATCTGACTGAGGGTGAGGAAGAGCATCTGACTGAGTGAGGAAGAGCATCTGACTGAGGGTGAGGAAGAGCATCTGACTGAGAGTGAGGAAGAGTATCTGACTGAGAGTGAGGAAGAGTATCTGACTGAGAGTGAGGAAGAGCATCTGACTGAGGGAGAGGAAGAGCATCTGACTGAGAGTGAGGAAGAGCATCTGACTGAGAGTGAGGAAGAGCATCTGACTGAGGGTGAGGAAGAGCATCTGACTGAGTGAGGAAGGGCATCTGACTGAGGGTGAGGAAGGGCATCTGACTGAGAGTGAGGAAGAGCATCTGACTGAGAGTGAGGAAGAGCATCTGACTGAGGGTGAGGAAGAGCATCTGACTGAGAGTGAGGAAGAGCATCTGACTGAGGGTGAGGAAGAGCATCTGACTGAGAGTGAGGAAGAGCATCTGACTGAGGGTGAGGAAGAGCATCTGACTGAGAGTGAGGAAGAGCATCTGACTGAGGGTGAGGAAGAGCATCTGACTGAGAGTGAGGAAGAGCATCTGACTGAGGGTGAGGAAGAGCATCTGACTGAGGGTGAGGAAGAGCATCTGACTGAGGGTGAGGAAGAGCATCTGACTGAGTGAGGAAGGGCATCTGACTGAGTGAGGAAGAGCATCTGACTGAGAGTGAGGAAGAGTATCTGACTGAGGGAGAGGAAGGGCATCTGACTGAGTGAGGAAGAGCATCTGACTGAGTGAGGAAGAGCATCTGACTGAGAGTGAGGAAGAGTATCTGACTGAGGGAGAGGAAGGGCATCTGACTGAGAGTGAGGAAGAGCATCTGACTGAGGGTGAGGAAGAGCATCTGACTGAGGGAGAGGAAGGGCATCTGACTGAGAGTGAGGAAGAGTATCTGACTGAGTGAGGAAGAGTATCTGACTGAGAGTGAGGAAGAGCATCTGACTGAGAGTGAGGAAGAGTATCTGACTGAGTGAGGAAGAGCATCTGACTGAGGGTGAGGAAGAGCATCTGACTGAGTGAGGAAGAGTATCTGACTGAGAGTGAGGAAGAGCATCTGACTGAGAGTGAGGAAGAGTATCTGACTGAGAGTGAGGAAGAGCATCTGACTGAGTGAGGAAGAGCATCTGACTGAGGGTGAGGAAGAGCATCTGACTGAGTGAGGAAGATCATCTGACTGAGAGTGAGGAAGAGTATCTGACTGAGAGTGAGGAAGAGCATCTGACTGAGTGAGGAAGAGCATCTGACTGAGAGTGAGGAAGAGTATCTGACTGAGAGTGAGGAAGAGCATCTGACTGAGTGAGGAAGAGCATCTGACTGAGTGAGGAAGAGCATCTGACTGAGGGTGAGGAAGAGCATCTGACTGAGTGAGGAAGGGCATCTGACTGAGTGAGGAAGAGCATCTGACTGAGAGTGAGGAAGAGCATCTGACTGAGGTGAGGAAGAGCATCTGACTGAGAGTGAGGAAGAGTATCTGACTGAGTGAGGAAGAGCATCTGACTGAGAGTGAGGAAGAGCATCTGACTGAGAGTGAGGAAGAGCATCTGACTGAGTGAGGAAGAGCATCTGACTGAGAGTGAGGAAGAGTATCTGACTGAGTGAGGAAGAGCATCTGACTGAGAGTGAGGAAGAGCATCTGACTGAGGGAGAGGAAGAGCATCTGACTGAGAGTGAGGAAGGGCATCTGACTGAGAGTGAGGAAGAGTATCTGACTGAGAGTGAGGAAGAGTATCTGACTGAGTGAGGAAGAGCATCTGACTGAGAGTGAGGAAGAGCATCTGACTGAGAGTGAGGAAGAGTATCTGACTGAGAGTGAGGAAGAGCATCTGACTGAGTGAGAGGAAGAGCATCTGACTGAGAGTGAGGAAGGGCATCTGACTGAGAGTGAGGAAGGGCATCTGACTGAGAGTGAGGAAGAGCATCTGACTGAGAGTGAGGAAGAGCATCTGACTGAGGTGAGGAAGAGTATCTGACTGAGAGTGAGGAAGAGCATCTGACTGAGGTGAGGAAGAGTATCTGACTGAGGGAGAGGAAGAGTATCTGACTGAGTGAGGAAGAGCATCTGACTGAGAGTGAGGAAGAGCATCTGACTGAGTGAGGAAGAGCATCTGACTGAGAGTGAGGAAGAGCATCTGACTGAGAGTGAGGAAGAGTATCTGACTGAGAGTGAGGAAGAGTATCTGACTGAGAGTGAGGAAGAGCATCTGACTGAGAGTGAGGAAGAGTATCTGACTGAGAGTGAGGAAGAGTATCTGACTGAGGGTGAGGAAGGGCATCTGACTGAGAGTGAGGAAGAGCATCTGACTGAGTGAGGAAGGGCATCTGACTGAGTGAGGAAGAGCATCTGACTGAGTGAGGAAGAGCATCTGACTGAGGGTGAGGAAGAGCATCTGACTGAGTGAGGAAGGGCATCTGACTGAGAGTGAGGAAGAGTATCTGACTGAGTGAGGAAGGGCATCTGACTGAGTGAGGAAGAGCATCTGACTGAGTGAGGAAGAGCATCTGACTGAGGGTGAGGAAGAGCATCTGACTGAGTGAGGAAGGGCATCTGACTGAGAGTGAGGAAGAGCATCTGACTGAGTGAGGAAGAGCATCTGACTGAGGGTGAGGAAGAGCATCTGACTGAGAGTGAGGAAGAGTATCTGACTGAGGTGAGGAAGAGCATCTGACTGAGTGAGGAAGAGCATCTGACTGAGGGTGAGGAAGAGCATCTGACTGAGAGTGAGGAAGAGTATCTGACTGAGTGAGGAAGGGCATCTGACTGAGGGTGAGGAAGAGCATCTGACTGAGAGTGAGGAAGAGTATCTGACTGAGGTGAGGAAGAGCATCTGACTGAGAGTGAGGAAGAGCATCTGACTGAGTGAGGAAGAGCATCTGACTGAGAGTGAGGAAGAGTATCTGACTGAGAGTGAGGAAGAGCATCTGACTGAGTGAGGAAGAGCATCTGACTGAGTGAGGAAGAGCATCTGACTGAGGGTGAGGAAGAGCATCTGACTGAGTGAGGAAGGGCATCTGACTGAGTGAGGAAGAGCATCTGACTGAGAGTGAGGAAGAGCATCTGACTGAGGTGAGGAAGAGCATCTGACTGAGAGTGAGGAAGAGTATCTGACTGAGTGAGGAAGAGCATCTGACTGAGAGTGAGGAAGAGCATCTGACTGAGAGTGAGGAAGAGCATCTGACTGAGAGTGAGGAAGAGTATCTGACTGAGAGAGAGGAAGGGCATCTGACTGAGAGTGAGGAAGAGCATCTGACTGAGAGTGAGGAAGAGTATCTGACTGAGTGAGGAAGAGCATCTGACTGAGAGTGAGGAAGAGCATCTGACTGAGGGAGAGGAAGAGTATCTGACTGAGAGTGAGGAAGGGCATCTGACTGAGAGTGAGGAAGAGTATCTGACTGAGAGTGAGGAAGAGCATCTGACTGAGGGAGAGGAAGAGCATCTGACTGAGAGTGAGGAAGAGCATCTGACTGAGTGAGGAAGGGCATCTGACTGAGAGTGAGGAAGGGCATCTGACTGAGAGTGAGGAAGAGCATCTGACTGAGGGAGAGGAAGAGCATCTGACTGAGAGTGAGGAAGGGCATCTGACTGAGAGTGAGGAAGAGTATCTGACTGAGAGTGAGGAAGAGTATCTGACTGAGTGAGGAAGGGCATCTGACTGAGTGAGGAAGGGCATCTGACTGAGAGTGAGGAAGAGCATCTGACTGAGTGAGGAAGGGCATCTGACTGAGAGTGAGGAAGGGCATCTGACTGAGTGAGGAAGGGCATCTGACTGAGAGTGAGGAAGGGCATCTGACTGAGTGAGGAAGGGCATCTGACTGAGTGAGGAAGAGCATCTGACTGAGTGAGGAAGAGCATCTGACTGAGTGAGGAAGAGCATCTGACTGAGTGAGGAAGGGCATCTGACTGAGTGAGGAAGGGCATCTGACTGAGAGTGAGGAAGGGCATCTGACTGAGTGAGGAAGGGCATCTGACTGAGTGAGGAAGGGCATCTGACTGAGAGTGAGGAAGGGCATCTGACTGAGTGAGGAAGGGCATCTGACTGAGTGAGGAAGGGCATCTGACTGAGTGAGGAAGGGCATCTGACTGAGTGAGGAAGGGCATCTGACTGAGTGAGGAAGAGCATCTGACTGAGTGAGGAAGGGCATCTGACTGAGTGAGGAAGGGCATCTGACTGAGTGAGGAAGAGCATCTGACTGAGAGTGAGGAAGAGCATCTGACTGAGAGTGAGGAAGAGTATCTGACTGAGAGTGAGGAAGAGTATCTGACTGAGAGTGAGGAAGAGTATCTGACTGAGAGTGAGGAAGAGCATCTGACTGAGAGTGAGGAAGAGCATCTGACTGAGTGAGGAAGAGCATCTGACTGAGAGTGAGGAAGGGCATCTGACTGAGGGTGAGGAAGAGTATCTGACTGAGAGTGAGGAAGGGCATCTGACTGAGAGTGAGGAAGAGCATCTGACTGAGGGTGAGGAAGAGTATCTGACTGAGGGTGAGGAAGAGTATCTGACTGAGAGTGAGGAAGAGCATCTGACTGAGAGTGAGGAAGAGTATCTGACTGAGGGTGAGGAAGAGTATCTGACTGAGAGTGAGGAAGGGCATCTGACTGAGAGTGAGGAAGAGCATCTGACTGAGAGTGAGGAAGAGCATCTGACTGAGTGAGGAAGAGCATCTGACTGAGTGAGAGGAAGAGCATCTGACTGAGAGTGAGGAAGAGCATCTGACTGAGAGTGAGGAAGGGCATCTGACTGAGTGAGGAAGGGCATCTGACTGAGTGAGGAAGAGCATCTGACTGAGGTGAGGAAGAGTATCTGACTGAGAGTGAGGAAGAGCATCTGACTGAGAGTGAGGAAGAGTATCTGACTGAGGTGAGGAAGAGCATCTGACTGAGAGTGAGGAAGAGCATCTGACTGAGTGAGGAAGGGCATCTGACTGAGAGTGAGGAAGGGCATCTGACTGAGTGAGGAAGGGCATCTGACTGAGTGAGGAAGAGCATCTGACTGAGGTGAGGAAGAGCATCTGACTGAGAGTGAGGAAGAGTATCTGACTGAGGTGAGGAAGAGCATCTGACTGAGAGTGAGGAAGAGCATCTGACTGAGTCAGGAAGAGCATCTGACTGAGAGTGAGGAAGAGCATCTGACTGAGTGAGGAAGGGCATCTGACTGAGAGTGAGGAAGGGCATCTGACTGAGTGAGGAAGGGCATCTGACTGAGAGTGAGGAAGGGCATCTGACTGAGTGAGGAAGGGCATCTGACTGAGTGAGGAAGAGCATCTGACTGAGTGAGGAAGAGCATCTGACTGAGTGAGGAAGAGCATCTGACTGAGTGAGGAAGGGCATCTGACTGAGTGAGGAAGGGCATCTGACTGAGAGTGAGGAAGGGCATCTGACTGAGTGAGGAAGGGCATCTGACTGAGTGAGGAAGGGCATCTGACTGAGTGAGGAAGGGCATCTGACTGAGTGAGGAAGGGCATCTGACTGAGAGTGAGGAAGGGCATCTGACTGAGTGAGGAAGAGCATCTGACTGAGAGTGAGGAAGAGTATCTGACTGAGGTGAGGAAGAGCATCTGACTGAGTGAGGAAGGGCATCTGACTGAGTGAGGAAGGGCATCTGACTGAGAGTGAGGAAGGGCATCTGACTGAGAGTGAGGAAGAGCATCTGACTGAGAGTGAGGAAGAGTATCTGACTGAGGTGAGGAAGAGCATCTGACTGAGAGTGAGGAAGAGCATCTGACTGAGTGAGGAAGAGCATCTGACTGAGAGTGAGGAAGAGCATCTGACTGAGTGAGGAAGGGCATCTGACTGAGAGTGAGGAAGGGCATCTGACTGAGTGAGGAAGAGCATCTGACTGAGTGAGGAAGAGCATCTGACTGAGAGTGAGGAAGAGCATCTGACTGAGTGAGGAAGAGCATCTGACTGAGAGTGAGGAAGAGCATCTGACTGAGTGAGGAAGAGCATCTGACTGAGAGTGAGGAAGAGCATCTGACTGAGTGAGGAAGAGCATCTGACTGAGAGTGAGGAAGAGCATCTGACTGAGTGAGGAAGGGCATCTGACTGAGAGTGAGGAAGGGCATCTGACTGAGTGAGGAAGAGCATCTGACTGAGTGAGGAAGAGCATCTGACTGAGTGAGGAAGAGCATCTGACTGAGTGAGGAAGAGCATCTGACTGAGTGAGGAAGGGCATCTGACTGAGTGAGGAAGGGCATCTGACTGAGAGTGAGGAAGGGCATCTGACTGAGTGAGGAAGGGCATCTGACTGAGTGAGGAAGGGCATCTGACTGAGTGAGGAAGGGCATCTGACTGAGTGAGGAAGGGCATCTGACTGAGAGTGAGGAAGGGCATCTGACTGAGTGAGGAAGGGCATCTGACTGAGTGAGGAAGGGCATCTGACTGAGTGAGGAAGGGCATCTGACTGAGTGAGGAAGGGCATCTGACTGAGTGAGGAAGAGCATCTGACTGAGTGAGGAAGGGCATCTGACTGAGTGAGGAAGGGCATCTGACTGAGTGAGGAAGAGCATCTGACTGAGAGTGAGGAAGAGCATCTGACTGAGAGTGAGGAAGAGTATCTGACTGAGAGTGAGGAAGAGTATCTGACTGAGAGTGAGGAAGAGTATCTGACTGAGAGTGAGGAAGAGTATCTGACTGAGAGTGAGGAAGAGTATCTGACTGAGAGTGAGGAAGAGTATCTGACTGAGAGTGAGGAAGAGTATCTGACTGAGAGTGAGGAAGAGCATCTGACTGAGAGTGAGGAAGAGCATCTGACTGAGTGAGGAAGAGCATCTGACTGAGAGTGAGGAAGAGCATCTGACTGAGGGTGAGGAAGAGTATCTGACTGAGAGTGAGGAAGGGCATCTGACTGAGAGTGAGGAAGAGCATCTGACTGAGAGTGAGGAAGAGCATCTGACTGAGTGAGGAAGAGTATCTGACTGAGAGTGAGGAAGGGCATCTGACTGAGTGAGGAAGAGTATCTGACTGAGAGTGAGGAAGGGCATCTGACTGAGTGAGGAAGAGCATCTGACTGAGTGAGAGGAAGAGCATCTGACTGAGTGAGGAAGGGCATCTGACTGAGTGAGAGGAAGAGCATCTGACTGAGTGAGGAAGAGCATCTGACTGAGTGAGAGGAAGAGCATCTGACTGAGTGAGGAAGGGCATCTGACTGAGAGTGAGGAAGAGCATCTGACTGAGAGTGAGGAAGGGCATCTGACTGAGTGAGGAAGGGCATCTGACTGAGTGAGAGGAAGAGCATCTGACTGAGAGTGAGGAAGAGCATCTGACTGAGTGAGGAAGGGCATCTGACTGAGTGAGGAAGGGCATCTGACTGAGGTGAGGAAGGGCATCTGACTGAGAGTGAGGAAGAGCATCTGACTGAGGGTGAGGAAGAGCATCTGACTGAGTGAGGAAGAGCATCTGACTGAGGTGAGGAAGGGCATCTGACTGAGTGAGGAAGGGCATCTGACTGAGTGAGGAAGAGCATCTGACTGAGTGAGGAAGGGCATCTGACTGAGTGAGAGGAAGAGCATCTGACTGAGTGAGGAAGAGCATCTGACTGAGTGAGAGGAAGAGCATCTGACTGAGTGAGGAAGGGCATCTGACTGAGAGTGAGGAAGAGCATCTGACTGAGAGTGAGGAAGGGCATCTGACTGAGTGAGGAAGGGCATCTGACTGAGTGAGAGGAAGAGCATCTGACTGAGAGTGAGGAAGAGCATCTGACTGAGTGAGGAAGGGCATCTGACTGAGTGAGGAAGGGCATCTGACTGAGGTGAGGAAGGGCATCTGACTGAGAGTGAGGAAGAGCATCTGACTGAGGGTGAGGAAGAGCATCTGACTGAGTGAGGAAGAGCATCTGACTGAGGTGAGGAAGGGCATCTGACTGAGGTGAGGAAGAGCATCTGACTGAGTGAGAGGAAGAGCATCTGACTGAGTGAGGAAGGGCATCTGACTGAGTGAGAGGAAGAGCATCTGACTGAGAGTGAGGAAGAGCATCTGACTGAGTGAGGAAGAGCATCTGACTGAGTGAGGAAGAGCATCTGACTGAGGTGAGGAAGAGTATCTGACTGAGAGTGAGGAAGAGTATCTGACTGAGGGTGAGGAAGAGCATCTGACTGAGAGTGAGGAAGAGCATCTGACTGAGAGAGGAAGAGCATCTGACTGAGAGAGGAAGAGCATCTGACTGAGTGAGGAAGAGCATCTGACTGAGAGAGGAAGAGCATCTGACTGAGTGAGGAAGAGCATCTGACTGAGAGAGGAAGAGCATCTGACTGAGGGTGAGGAAGAGCATCTGACTGAGAGTGAGGAAGGGCATCTGACTGAGTGAGGAAGGGCATCTGACTGAGTGAGGAAGGGCATCTGACTGAGTGAGGAAGAGTATCTGACTGAGTGAGGAAGAGCATCTGACTGAGGTGAGGAAGGGCATCTGACTGAGTGAGGAAGAGCATCTGACTGAGTGAGGAAGAGCATCTGACTGAGTGAGGAAGAGCATCTGACTGAGAGTGAGGAAGAGCATCTGACTGAGAGTGAGGAAGGGCATCTGACTGAGTGAGGAAGGGCATCTGACTGAGTGAGGAAGAGTATCTGACTGAGTGAGGAAGAGCATCTGACTGAGGTGAGGAAGGGCATCTGACTGAGTGAGGAAGAGCATCTGACTGAGTGAGGAAGAGCATCTGACTGAGTGAGGAAGAGCATCTGACTGAGGTGAGGAAGAGTATCTGACTGAGAGTGAGGAAGGGCATCTGACTGAGTGAGGAAGAGCATCTGACTGAGAGTGAGGAAGGGCATCTGACTGAGTGAGGAAGAGCATCTGACTGAGTGAGGAAGAGCATCTGACTGAGGTGAGGAAGAGTATCTGACTGAGAGTGAGGAAGGGCATCTGACTGAGTGAGGAAGGGCATCTGACTGAGTGAGGAAGAGTATCTGACTGAGAGTGAGGAAGGGCATCTGACTGAGGTGAGGAAGAGTATCTGACTGAGAGTGAGGAAGGGCATCTGACTGAGGGTGAGGAAGAGCATCTGACTGAGAGTGAGGAAGGGCATCTGACTGAGGTGAGGAAGAGCATCTGACTGAGTGAGGAAGGGCATCTGACTGAGAGTGAGGAAGAGCATCTGACTGAGTGAGGAAGAGCATCTGACTGAGTGAGGAAGGGCATCTGACTGAGAGTGAGGAAGAGCATCTGACTGAGGGTGAGGAAGAGCATCTGACTGAGAGTGAGGAAGGGCATCTGACTGAGTGAGGAAGAGTATCTGACTGAGTGAGGAAGGGCATCTGACTGAGTGAGGAAGAGCATCTGACTGAGGTGAGGAAGAGCATCTGACTGAGTGAGGAAGAGCATCTGACTGAGGTGAGGAAGAGCATCTGACTGAGTGAGGAAGAGCATCTGACTGAGGTGAGGAAGAGTATCTGACTGAGGTGAGGAAGGGCATCTGACTGAGAGTGAGGAAGGGCATCTGACTGAGTGAGGAAGAGTATCTGACTGAGTGAGGAAGAGCATCTGACTGAGAGTGAGGAAGAGCATCTGACTGAGAGTGAGGAAGAGCATCTGACTGAGTGAGGAAGGGCATCTGACTGAGTGAGGAAGAGCATCTGACTGAGTGAGGAAGAGCATCTGACTGAGTGAGGAAGAGCATCTGACTGAGAGTGAGGAAGAGCATCTGACTGAGGTGAGGAAGAGCATCTGACTGAGTGAGGAAGGGCATCTGACTGAGAGTGAGGAAGAGCATCTGACTGAGTGAGGAAGAGCATCTGACTGAGTGAGGAAGAGCATCTGACTGAGAGTGAGGAAGAGCATCTGACTGAGGTGAGGAAGAGCATCTGACTGAGTGAGGAAGGGCATCTGACTGAGGTGAGGAAGGGCATCTGACTGAGAGTGAGGAAGAGCATCTGACTGAGTGAGGAAGGGCATCTGACTGAGGTGAGGAAGAGTATCTGACTGAGTGAGGAAGGGCATCTGACTGAGAGTGAGGAAGGGCATCTGACTGAGAGTGAGGAAGAGCATCTGACTGAGTGAGGAAGAGTATCTGACTGAGGGTGAGGAAGAGCATCTGACTGAGTGAGGAAGAGCATCTGACTGAGGGTGAGGAAGAGTATCTGACTGAGGGTGAGGAAGAGCATCTGACTGAGTGAGGAAGAGCATCTGACTGAGGTGAGGAAGGGCATCTGACTGAGAGTGAGGAAGAGCATCTGACTGAGTGAGGAAGAGTATCTGACTGAGGGTGAGGAAGAGCATCTGACTGAGTGAGGAAGAGCATCTGACTGAGGGTGAGGAAGAGTATCTGACTGAGAGTGAGGAAGAGTATCTGACTGAGAGTGAGGAAGAGCATCTGACTGAGTGAGGAAGAGTATCTGACTGAGAGTGAGGAAGGGCATCTGACTGAGTGAGGAAGGGCATCTGACTGAGTGAGGAAGAGTATCTGACTGAGTGAGGAAGAGTATCTGACTGAGGTGAGGAAGGGCATCTGACTGAGTGAGGAAGGGCATCTGACTGAGGTGAGGAAGGGCATCTGACTGAGGGTGAGGAAGAGCATCTGACTGAGAGTGAGGAAGAGCATCTGACTGAGAGTGAGGAAGAGCATCTGACTGAGAGTGAGGAAGAGCATCTGACTGAGTGAGGAAGAGTATCTGACTGAGTGAGGAAGAGTATCTGACTGAGTGAGGAAGGGCATCTGACTGAGTGAGGAAGGGCATCTGACTGAGGTGAGGAAGAGCATCTGACTGAGTGAGGAAGGGCATCTGACTGAGAGTGAGGAAGAGCATCTGACTGAGTGAGGAAGAGCATCTGACTGAGTGAGGAAGGGCATCTGACTGAGGTGAGGAAGAGTATCTGACTGAGTGAGGAAGGGCATCTGACTGAGTGAGGAAGAGCATCTGACTGAGAGTGAGGAAGGGCATCTGACTGAGTGAGGAAGGGCATCTGACTGAGAGTGAGGAAGAGCATCTGACTGAGGGTGAGGAAGGGCATCTGACTGAGTGAGGAAGAGCATCTGACTGAGCTGTGAGGAAGGGCATCTGACTGAGTGAGGAAGAGCATCTGACTGAGAGTGAGGAAGAGCATCTGACTGAGGGTGAGGAAGAGCATCTGACTGAGAGTGAGGAAGAGCATCTGACTGAGTGAGGAAGAGTATCTGACTGAGGGTGAGGAAGAGCATCTGACTGAGGGTGAGGAAGAGCATCTGACTGAGAGTGAGGAAGGGCATCTGACTGAGAGTGAGGAAGGGCATCTGACTGAGAGTGAGGAAGGGCATCTGACTGAGTGAGGAAGAGCATCTGACTGAGAGTGAGGAAGAGCATCTGACTGAGAGTGAGGAAGGGCATCTGACTGAGTGAGGAAGAGCATCTGACTGAGCTGTGAGGAAGGGCATCTGACTGAGTGAGGAAGAGCATCTGACTGAGGTGAGGAAGGGCATCTGACTGAGTGAGGAAGAGCATCTGACTGAGTGAGGAAGAGTATCTGACTGAGGGTGAGGAAGAGCATCTGACTGAGAGTGAGGAAGGGCATCTGACTGAGTGAGGAAGGGCATCTGACTGAGGGTGAGGAAGAGCATCTGACTGAGAGTGAGGAAGAGCATCTGACTGAGTGAGGAAGAGCATCTGACTGAGGTGAGGAAGAGTATCTGACTGAGTGAGGAAGGGCATCTGACTGAGAGTGAGGAAGAGCATCTGACTGAGAGTGAGGAAGAGCATCTGACTGAGTGAGGAAGAGCATCTGACTGAGTGAGGAAGAGTATCTGACTGAGGGTGAGGAAGGGCATCTGACTGAGAGTGAGGAAGAGCATCTGACTGAGAGTGAGGAAGAGCATCTGACTGAGAGTGAGGAAGAGCATCTGACTGAGGGTGAGGAAGAGCATCTGACTGAGTGAGGAAGAGCATCTGACTGAGTGAGGAAGAGCATCTGACTGAGTGAGGAAGAGCATCTGACTGAGAGTGAGGAAGAGCATCTGACTGAGGGTGAGGAAGAGCATCTGACTGAGAGTGAGGAAGAGCATCTGACTGAGGGTGAGGAAGAGCATCTGACTGAGGTGAGGAAGAGTATCTGACTGAGTGAGGAAGAGCATCTGACTGAGAGTGAGGAAGAGCATCTGACTGAGAGTGAGGAAGAGCATCTGACTGAGTGAGGAAGAGCATCTGACTGAGTGAGGAAGAGTATCTGACTGAGTGAGGAAGAGTATCTGACTGAGGGTGAGGAAGAGCATCTGACTGAGTGAGGAAGGGCATCTGACTGAGTGAGGAAGAGCATCTGACTGAGTGAGGAAGAGTATCTGACTGAGGGTGAGGAAGAGCATCTGACTGAGTGAGGAAGGGCATCTGACTGAGTGAGGAAGAGCATCTGACTGAGTGAGGAAGAGTATCTGACTGAGGGTGAGGAAGAGCATCTGACTGAGTGAGGAAGGGCATCTGACTGAGTGAGGAAGAGCATCTGACTGAGTGAGGAAGAGTATCTGACTGAGGGTGAGGAAGAGCATCTGACTGAGTGAGGAAGGGCATCTGACTGAGGTGAGGAAGAGCATCTGACTGAGAGTGAGGAAGAGCATCTGACTGAGTGAGGAAGAGCATCTGACTGAGAGTGAGGAAGAGCATCTGACTGAGAGTGAGGAAGAGCATCTGACTGAGTGAGGAAGAGCATCTGACTGAGTGAGGAAGAGCATCTGACTGAGAGTGAGGAAGAGCATCTGACTGAGAGTGAGGAAGAGCATCTGACTGAGTGAGGAAGGGCATCTGACTGAGAGTGAGGAAGAGCATCTGACTGAGAGTGAGGAAGAGCATCTGACTGAGTGAGGAAGAGCATCTGACTGAGAGTGAGGAAGAGCATCTGACTGAGTGAGGAAGGGCATCTGACTGAGAGTGAGGAAGAGCATCTGACTGAGAGTGAGGAAGAGCATCTGACTGAGTGAGGAAGAGCATCTGACTGAGAGTGAGGAAGAGCATCTGACTGAGAGTGAGGAAGAGCATCTGACTGAGTGAGGAAGGGCATCTGACTGAGGGTGAGGAAGAGCATCTGACTGAGAGTGAGGAAGAGTATCTGACTGAGGGAGAGGAAGGGCATCTGACTGAGGGTGAGGAAGGGCATCTGACTGAGAGTGAGGAAGAGCATCTGACTGAGAGTGAGGAAGAGCATCTGACTGAGAGTGAGGAAGAGCATCTGACTGAGAGTGAGGAAGAGTATCTGACTGAGTGAGGAAGAGCATCTGACTGAGGGTGAGGAAGAGCATCTGACTGAGGGAGAGGAAGGGCATCTGACTGAGAGTGAGGAAGAGCATCTGACTGAGGGTGAGGAAGAGTATCTGACTGAGAGTGAGGAAGAGCATCTGACTGAGAGTGAGGAAGAGCATCTGACTGAGAGTGAGGAAGAGCATCTGACTGAGAGTGAGGAAGAGTATCTGACTGAGAGTGAGGAAGAGCATCTGACTGAGAGTGAGGAAGAGCATCTGACTGAGTGAGGAAGAGCATCTGACTGAGGGTGAGGAAGAGCATCTGACTGAGTGAGGAAGGGCATCTGACTGAGTGAGGAAGAGCATCTGACTGAGAGTGAGGAAGAGCATCTGACTGAGAGTGAGGAAGAGCATCTGACTGAGAGTGAGGAAGAGTATCTGACTGAGTGAGGAAGAGCATCTGACTGAGAGTGAGGAAGAGCATCTGACTGAGAGTGAGGAAGAGCATCTGACTGAGAGTGAGGAAGAGTATCTGACTGAGAGTGAGGAAGAGCATCTGACTGAGAGTGAGGAAGAGTATCTGACTGAGTGAGGAAGAGCATCTGACTGAGAGTGAGGAAGAGCATCTGACTGAGTGAGGAAGGGCATCTGACTGAGTGAGGAAGAGCATCTGACTGAGAGTGAGGAAGAGCATCTGACTGAGAGTGAGGAAGAGCATCTGACTGAGTGAGGAAGGGCATCTGACTGAGAGTGAGGAAGGGCATCTGACTGAGTGAGGAAGGGCATCTGACTGAGTGAGGAAGAGCATCTGACTGAGTGAGGAAGAGCATCTGACTGAGTGAGGAAGGGCATCTGACTGAGTGAGGAAGGGCATCTGACTGAGAGTGAGGAAGGGCATCTGACTGAGTGAGGAAGAGCATCTGACTGAGTGAGGAAGGGCATCTGACTGAGTGAGGAAGGGCATCTGACTGAGTGAGGAAGAGCATCTGACTGAGAGTGAGGAAGAGCATCTGACTGAGAGTGAGGAAGAGTATCTGACTGAGAGTGAGGAAGAGTATCTGACTGAGAGTGAGGAAGAGTATCTGACTGAGAGTGAGGAAGAGCATCTGACTGAGAGTGAGGAAGAGCATCTGACTGAGTGAGGAAGAGCATCTGACTGAGAGTGAGGAAGAGCATCTGACTGAGGGTGAGGAAGAGTATCTGACTGAGAGTGAGGAAGGGCATCTGACTGAGAGTGAGGAAGAGCATCTGACTGAGAGTGAGGAAGAGCATCTGACTGAGTGAGGAAGAGCATCTGACTGAGAGTGAGGAAGAGCATCTGACTGAGGGTGAGGAAGAGTATCTGACTGAGAGTGAGGAAGGGCATCTGACTGAGTGAGGAAGAGCATCTGACTGAGTGAGAGGAAGAGCATCTGACTGAGTGAGGAAGGGCATCTGACTGAGTGAGGAAGGGCATCTGACTGAGTGAGGAAGAGCATCTGACTGAGAGTGAGGAAGAGCATCTGACTGAGGTGAGGAAGAGTATCTGACTGAGAGTGAGGAAGAGTATCTGACTGAGAGTGAGGAAGAGCATCTGACTGAGGTGAGGAAGAGTATCTGACTGAGAGTGAGGAAGAGCATCTGACTGAGGTGAGGAAGAGCATCTGACTGAGAGTGAGGAAGAGCATCTGACTGAGTGAGGAAGAGCATCTGACTGAGTGAGGAAGAGCATCTGACTGAGAGAGGAAGAGCATCTGACTGAGGGTGAGGAAGAGCATCTGACTGAGAGTGAGGAAGGGCATCTGACTGAGTGAGGAAGGGCATCTGACTGAGTGAGGAAGAGTATCTGACTGAGTGAGGAAGAGCATCTGACTGAGGGTGAGGAAGAGTATCTGACTGAGAGTGAGGAAGGGCATCTGACTGAGGGTGAGGAAGGGCATCTGACTGAGTGAGGAAGAGTATCTGACTGAGAGTGAGGAAGGGCATCTGACTGAGTGAGGAAGGGCATCTGACTGAGGTGAGGAAGAGTATCTGACTGAGAGTGAGGAAGGGCATCTGACTGAGTGAGGAAGAGTATCTGACTGAGTGAGGAAGAGCATCTGACTGAGTGAGGAAGAGCATCTGACTGAGGTGAGGAAGAGTATCTGACTGAGAGTGAGGAAGGGCATCTGACTGAGTGAGGAAGGGCATCTGACTGAGTGAGGAAGAGTATCTGACTGAGAGTGAGGAAGGGCATCTGACTGAGTGAGGAAGGGCATCTGACTGAGTGAGGAAGAGTATCTGACTGAGAGTGAGGAAGGGCATCTGACTGAGTGAGGAAGGGCATCTGACTGAGTGAGGAAGGGCATCTGACTGAGTGAGGAAGAGTATCTGACTGAGAGTGAGGAAGGGCATCTGACTGAGTGAGGAAGGGCATCTGACTGAGGTGAGGAAGAGTATCTGACTGAGAGTGAGGAAGGGCATCTGACTGAGGGTGAGGAAGAGCATCTGACTGAGAGTGAGGAAGGGCATCTGACTGAGTGAGGAAGAGCATCTGACTGAGTGAGGAAGGGCATCTGACTGAGAGTGAGGAAGAGCATCTGACTGAGGGTGAGGAAGAGCATCTGACTGAGAGTGAGGAAGAGCATCTGACTGAGTGAGGAAGAGCATCTGACTGAGGTGAGGAAGAGTATCTGACTGAGAGTGAGGAAGGGCATCTGACTGAGTGAGGAAGAGTATCTGACTGAGTGAGGAAGAGCATCTGACTGAGAGTGAGGAAGAGCATCTGACTGAGTGAGGAAGAGTATCTGACTGAGAGTGAGGAAGAGTATCTGACTGAGAGTGAGGAAGAGCATCTGACTGAGTGAGGAAGAGTATCTGACTGAGGGTGAGGAAGAGCATCTGACTGAGTGAGGAAGAGCATCTGACTGAGGTGAGGAAGAGTATCTGACTGAGAGTGAGGAAGGGCATCTGACTGAGTGAGGAAGAGTATCTGACTGAGTGAGGAAGAGCATCTGACTGAGAGTGAGGAAGAGCATCTGACTGAGTGAGGAAGAGCATCTGACTGAGTGAGGAAGAGCATCTGACTGAGTGAGGAAGGGCATCTGACTGAGGTGAGGAAGGGCATCTGACTGAGTGAGGAAGAGCATCTGACTGAGTGAGGAAGGGCATCTGACTGAGGTGAGGAAGGGCATCTGACTGAGTGAGGAAGGGCATCTGACTGAGGTGAGGAAGAGTATCTGACTGAGTGAGGAAGGGCATCTGACTGAGAGTGAGGAAGAGCATCTGACTGAGAGTGAGGAAGAGCATCTGACTGAGAGTGAGGAAGAGCATCTGACTGAGAGTGAGGAAGAGCATCTGACTGAGTGAGGAAGAGCATCTGACTGAGAGTGAGGAAGAGTATCTGACTGAGGGTGAGGAAGAGCATCTGACTGAGTGAGGAAGAGCATCTGACTGAGAGTGAGGAAGAGCATCTGACTGAGAGTGAGGAAGAGCATCTGACTGAGGGTGAGGAAGAGCATCTGACTGAGAGTGAGGAAGAGCATCTGACTGAGAGTGAGGAAGAGCATCTGACTGAGTGAGGAAGAGTATCTGACTGAGTGAGGAAGAGCATCTGACTGAGAGTGAGGAAGAGCATCTGACTGAGAGTGAGGAAGAGCATCTGACTGAGAGTGAGGAAGAGCATCTGACTGAGAGTGAGGAAGAGCATCTGACTGAGAGTGAGGAAGAGCATCTGACTGAGTGAGGAAGAGTATCTGACTGAGTGAGGAAGAGTATCTGACTGAGTGAGGAAGGGCATCTGACTGAGAGTGAGGAAGGGCATCTGACTGAGAGTGAGGAAGAGCATCTGACTGAGTGAGGAAGAGTATCTGACTGAGGGTGAGGAAGAGCATCTGACTGAGTGAGGAAGAGCATCTGACTGAGAGTGAGGAAGAGCATCTGACTGAGAGTGAGGAAGAGCATCTGACTGAGAGTGAGGAAGAGCATCTGACTGAGAGTGAGGAAGAGCATCTGACTGAGAGTGAGGAAGAGCATCTGACTGAGTGAGGAAGAGTATCTGACTGAGTGAGGAAGAGTATCTGACTGAGTGAGGAAGGGCATCTGACTGAGAGTGAGGAAGGGCATCTGACTGAGAGTGAGGAAGAGCATCTGACTGAGTGAGGAAGAGTATCTGACTGAGGGTGAGGAAGAGCATCTGACTGAGTGAGGAAGAGCATCTGACTGAGAGTGAGGAAGAGCATCTGACTGAGTGAGGAAGAGCATCTGACTGAGGTGAGGAAGGGCATCTGACTGAGAGTGAGGAAGAGCATCTGACTGAGTGAGGAAGAGTATCTGACTGAGGGTGAGGAAGAGCATCTGACTGAGTGAGGAAGAGCATCTGACTGAGGTGAGGAAGGGCATCTGACTGAGTGAGGAAGGGCATCTGACTGAGGGTGAGGAAGAGCATCTGACTGAGAGTGAGGAAGAGCATCTGACTGAGAGTGAGGAAGAGCATCTGACTGAGAGTGAGGAAGAGCATCTGACTGAGTGAGGAAGAGTATCTGACTGAGTGAGGAAGAGTATCTGACTGAGTGAGGAAGGGCATCTGACTGAGAGTGAGGAAGAGCATCTGACTGAGTGAGGAAGAGTATCTGACTGAGGGTGAGGAAGGGCATCTGACTGAGTGAGGAAGGGCATCTGACTGAGTGAGGAAGGGCATCTGACTGAGTGAGGAAGAGCATCTGACTGAGGTGAGGAAGGGCATCTGACTGAGTGAGGAAGAGTATCTGACTGAGGGTGAGGAAGAGCATCTGACTGAGTGAGGAAGGGCATCTGACTGAGGTGAGGAAGAGCATCTGACTGAGCTGTGAGGAAGAGCATCTGACTGAGAGTGAGGAAGAGCATCTGACTGAGAGTGAGGAAGAGCATCTGACTGAGTGAGGAAGGGCATCTGACTGAGTGAGGAAGAGCATCTGACTGAGAGTGAGGAAGAGCATCTGACTGAGCTGTGAGGAAGAGCATCTGACTGAGTGAGGAAGAGCATCTGACTGAGAGTGAGGAAGAGCATCTGACTGAGTGAGGAAGAGCATCTGACTGAGTGAGGAAGAGCATCTGACTGAGTGAGGAAGAGCATCTGACTGAGTGAGGAAGAGCATCTGACTGAGTGAGGAAGAGCATCTGACTGAGCTGTGAGGAAGAGCATCTGACTGAGAGTGAGGAAGAGCATCTGACTGAGAGTGAGGAAGAGCATCTGACTGAGTGAGGAAGGGCATCTGACTGAGCTGTGAGGAAGAGCATCTGACTGAGAGTGAGGAAGGGCATCTGACTGAGTGAGGAAGAGCATCTGACTGAGTGAGGAAGGGCATCTGACTGAGGGTGAGGAAGAGCATCTGACTGAGTGAGGAAGGGCATCTGACTGAGGGTGAGGAAGAGCATCTGACTGAGGTGAGGAAGGGCATCTGACTGAGTGAGGAAGGGCATCTGACTGAGTGAGGAAGGGCATCTGACTGAGCTGTGTGCAGGGCTGAGGGTGTGGCACATCACGGACCTTCACCTGGACGCCTCGTATCACCTGGACACTGACCCCGCCCACGTGTGCGCCTCGTCTAAAGGCTCCAACGCCTCGGCCCCCGGGGTGTTCGGAGACTACCTCTGCGACGCCCCCTACAGGCTGCTGCTGTCGGCGCTCGCCACGCTCGGGAAGATGGTTTCCGACGACGACGTGGTCATCTGGACCGGGTCAGAAGCAACACGTAAAAAACAAAGACTGACATGTTTGGGATCACACACGGAATCCCCCCGACAATACTCTGAGATCCAAATATGGTCGTTTCCTTTGTGGGAGCGACTCTGCACACGCCCCTGTGTCTGTTCCTCCCGTCTTTAGCCGCTGTGTCTCCCACAAAGGAAATGACCATATTTGGATCACAGCGTCATCTCGGTCGCAGCCTCTCGTGCAACACGTGGATACCAAACGTGTCAGTGTTTGTGAATGAACATTTTCAAAAGTGTAAATTTGTGAATTAATAATTGAAAAAAAATATTTACAACTTTTCCAAAAATGTAAAACGTTTTCTAACTTAAAAAAAAAGTGAAAACATTTTAAAAGAAAAAAAATGAAAAAGTCTATTTCCCCCCTAAAGAGTCCAGACTTTTCCCAGAAGGTGTCACCGTGTTGGAGTTACATCCTGGATAATCCTGCACCTCCAGCGTCTCCACTCAACATTTGGAAGGTTTTTCACAAGAAATGTTACAGATGTGGTTCCTTATCGCACCAAAACACAAGGACTTGGACAGATGTTTTCACTCATGACTAGTTTATTCAGAAACTAGTTAAACAAGTCTGAGCAGCTCTGTAACAACGTGTCTCTGTGTCTCTGTAACGTGTCTCTGTAACGTGTCTCTGTGTCTCTGTAACGTGTCTCTGTAACGTGTCTCTGTGTCTCTGTAACGTGTCTCTGTGTCTCTGTAACGTGTCTCTGTGTCTCTGTAACGTGTCTCTGTAACGTGTCTCTGTAACGTGTCTCTGTAACGTGTCTCTGTGTCTCTGTAACGTGTCTCTGTAACGTGTCTCTGTAACGTGTCTCTGTAACGTGTCTCTGTAACGTGTCTCTGTAACGTGTCTCTGTGTCTCTGTAACGTGTCTCTGTAACGTGTCTCTGTGTCTCTGTAACGTGTCTCTGTGTCTCTGTAACGTGTCTCTGTAACGTGTCTCTGTAACGTGTCTCTGTGTCTCTGTAACGTGTCTCTGTAACGTGTCTCTGTGTCTCTGTAACGTGTCTCTGTAACGTGTCTCTGTGTCTCTGTAACGTGTCTCTGTGTCTCTGTAACGTGTCTCTGTAACGTGTCTCTGTAACGTGTCTCTGTGTCTCTGTAACGTGTCTCTGTGTCTCTGTAACGTGTCTCTGTGTCTCTGTAACGTGTCTCTGTAACGTGTCTCTGTAACGTGTCTCTGTAACGTGTCTCTGTAACGTGTCTCTGTAACGTGTCTCTGTGTCTCTGTAACGTGTCTCTGTAACGTGTCTCTGTGTCTCTGTAACGTGTCTCTGTGTCTCTGTAACGTGTCTCTGTAACGTGTCTCTGTAACGTGTCTCTGTGTCTCTGTAACGTGTCTCTGTAACGTGTCTCTGTGTCTCTGTAACGTGTCTCTGTAACGTGTCTCTGTGTCTCTGTAACGTGTCTCTGTGTCTCTGTAACGTGTCTCTGTAACGTGTCTCTGTAACGTGTCTCTGTGTCTCTGTAACGTGTCTCTGTAACGTGTCTCTGTGTCTCTGTAACGTGTCTCTGTAACGTGTCTCTGTGTCTCTGTAACGTGTCTCTGTGTCTCTGTAACGTGTCTCTGTAACGTGTCTCTGTAACGTGTCTCTGTAACGTGTCTCTGTGTCTCTGTAACGTGTCTCTGTAACGTGTCTCTGTGTCTCTGTAACGTGTCTCTGTGTCTCTGTAACGTGTCTCTGTAACGTGTCTCTGTAACGTGTCTCTGTAACGTGTCTCTGTGTCTCTGTAACGTGTCTCTGTAACGTGTCTCTGTAACGTGTGTCTGTGACGTGTCTCTGTAACGTGTCTCTGTAACGTGTCTCTGTAACGTGTCTCTGTAACGTGTCTCTGTAACGTGTCTCTGTGTCTCTGTAACGTGTCTCTGTAACGTGTCTCTGTGTCTCTGTAACGTGTCTCTGTAACGTGTCTCTAACGTGTCTCTGTAACGTGTCTCTGTAACGTGTCTCTGTAACGTGTCTCTGTGTCTCTGTAACGTGTCTCTGTGTCTCTGTAACGTGTCTCTGTAACGTGTCTCTGTGTCTCTGTAACGTGTCTCTGTAACGTGTCTCTAACGTGTCTCTGTAACGTGTCTCTGTAACGTGTCTCTGTGTCTCTGTAACGTGTCTCTATAACGTGTCTCTGTAACGTGTCTCTGTAACGTGTCTCTGTAACGTGTCTCTGTAACATGTCTCTGTAACGTGTCTCTGTGTCTCTGTAACGTGTCTCTGTAACGTGTCTCTGTAACGTGTCTCTGTGTCTCTGTAACGTGTCTCTGTAACGTGTCTCTGTAACGTGTCTCTAACGTGTCTCTGTAACGTGTCTCTGTGTCTCTGTAACGTGTCTCTGTAACGTGTCTCTGTGTCTCTGTAACGTGTCTCTGTAACGTGTCTCTAACGTGTCTCTGTAACGTGTCTCTGTAACGTGTCTCTGTAACGTGTCTCTGTAACGTGTCTCTGTAACGTGTCTCTGTAACGTGTCTCTAACGTGTCTCTGTAACGTGTCTCTGTAACGTGTCTCTGTGTCTCTGTAACGTGTCTCTGTAACGTGTCTCTGTAACGTGTCTCTGTGTCTCTGTAACGTGTCTCTGTAACGTGTCTCTGTGTCTCTGTAACGTGTCTCTGTAACGTGTCTCTGTGTCTCTGTAACGTGTCTCTGTAACGTGTCTCTGTAACGTGTCTCTGTGTCTCTGTAACGTGTCTCTGTAACGTGTCTCTGTGTCTCTGTAACGTGTCTCTGTAACGTGTCTCTGTGTCTCTGTAACGTGTCTCTGTGTCTCTGTAACAGGGACAGTCCTCCTCACGTCCCGGTCTCTGAACTGTCCACGGACCTCGTGGTTGAAGTTTTGTCAAACTTGACGACGTCCATCAGAGAAAACCTTCCTCCAAACGTCACCGTGTTCCCGGCGCTCGGAAACCACGACTACTGGCCCCAGGTACGAGCTCAGCCGGACTAAACCGGACTAAACCGGACTAAACCAGACTAAACCAGACTAAACCAGACTAAACCAGACTAAACCAGACTAAACCAGACTGATCCAGACTGAACCGGACTAAACCAGACTGAACCAGACTAAACCAGACTGAACCAGACTGAACCACGAGCACTGGCCCCAGGTACGAGCTCAGCCGGACTAAACCAGACTGAACCAGACTGAACCACGAGCACTGGCCCCAGGTACGAGCTCAGCCGGACTAAACCAGACTGAACCAGACTAAACCGGACTAAACCAGACTGAACCAGACTGAACCAGGTCTGAACCATGAGCACTGGCCCCAGTCCTGTCTCTGTGGATGTTTTGTTCAGGACCAGATGCCGAGTTCCTCTAACGCCGTTTACAAAGCTGCGGCTCGACTGTGGGCGCCGTGGCTCCAGGAGGGGGCGCTGCAGACACTGTCCCAGGGTGAGTCTGACCCACCTCCCTCACTGTCCCTCAGAGCCTGATGTTCCTCAGAGCCTGATGTTCCTCAGAGCCTGATGTTCCTCAGAGCCTGATGTTCCTCAGAGCCTGATGTTCCTCAGAGCCTGATGTTCCTCAGAGCCTGATGTTCCTCAGAGCCTGATGTTCCTCAGAGCCTGATGTTCCTCAGAGCCTGATGTTCCTCTCTGCAGGAGGGTTCTACTCTCAGCTGGTCCGTCCCGGGCTCAGGCTTCTGTCCCTGAACACGGTGCTGTATTACGGTCCGGACCGGGTCACGGTGAACGCCTCGGACCCAGCGGGACAATACGAGTGGCTCCAGGAGACGCTGCAGAAGGCGGAGTCCAGAGGAGAGAAGGTCTGAGCTTTACTGCAGTTTTTACTCAGAGGTTTATATCAGACCAGAGGAGAAGGTCTGAGCTTTACTCCAGTTTTTACTCAGAGGTTTATATCAGACCAGAGGAGAGAAGGTCTGAGCTTTACTCCAGTGTCTCTATCGTTTTATTAAAGGTGATGTTTTTATTGTTTTAAAGGTGATAATAATCGCTCACGTTTATGTTTTTACTGTTTTAAAGGTGATAATAATCGCTCACGTTTATGTTTTTACTGTTTTAAAGGTGATAATAATCGCTCACGTTTATGTTTTTATTGTTTTAAAGGTGATAATAATCGCTCACGTTTATGTTTTTATTGTTTTAAAGGTGATAATAATCGCTCACGTTTATGTTTTTACTGTTTTAAAGGTGATAATAATCGCTCACGTTTATGTTTTTACTGTTTTAAAGGTGATAATAATCGCTCACGTTTATGTTTTTATTGTTTTAAAGGTGATAATAATCGCTCACGTTTATGTTTTTACTGTTTTAAAGGTGATAATAATCGCTCACGTTTATGTTTTTACTGTTTTAAAGGTTATAATAATCGCTCACGTTTATGTTTTTATTGTTTTAAAGGTGATAATAATCGCTCACGTTTATGTTTTTATTATTTTAAAGGTGATAATAATCGCTCACGTTTATGTTTTATTGTTTTAAAGGTGATAATAATCGCTCACGTTTATGTTTTATTGTTTTAAAGGTTATAATAATCGCTCACATTTATGTTTTTACTGTTTTAAAGGTGATAATAATCGCTCACGTTTATGTTTTTATTGTTTTAAAGGTGATAATAATCGCTCACATTTATGTTTTTATTGTTTTAAAGGTGATAATAATCGCTCACGTTTATGTTTTTACTGTTTTAAAGGTGATAATAATCGCTCACATTTATGTTTTTATTGTTTTAAAGGTGATAATAATCGCTCACGTTTATGTTTTTACTGTTTTAAAGGTGGTAATAATCGCTCACGTTTATGTTTTTACTGCTTTAAAGGTGATAATAATCGCTCACGTTTATGTTTTATTGTTTTAAAGGTGATAATAATCGCTCACGTTTGTTTTTACTGTTTTAAAGGTGATAATAATCGCTCACGTTTATGTTTTTATTATTTTAAAGGTGATAATAATCGCTCACGTTTATGTTTTATTGTTTTAAAGGTTATAATAATCGCTCACGTTTATGTTTTTACTGCTTTAAAGGTGATAATAATCGCTCACATTTATGTTTTTACTGTTTTAAAGGTGATAATAATCGCTCACGTTTATGTTTTTACTGTTTTAAAGGTGATAATAATCGCTCACGTTTATGTTTTTACTGTTTTAAAGGTGATAATAATCGCTCACGTTTATGTTTTTATTGTTTTAAAGGTGATAATAATCGCTCACGTTTATGTTTTATTGTTTTAAAGGTGATAATAATCGCTCACGTTTATGTTTTTACTGTTTTAAAGGTGATAATAATCGCTCACGTTTATGTTTTTATTGTTTTAAAGGTGATAATAATCGCTCACGTTTATGTTTTATTGTTTTAAAGGTGATAATAATCGCTCACGTTTATGTTTTTACTGTTTTAAAGATGATAATAATCGCTCACGTTTATGTTTTTACTGTTTTAAAGGTGATAATAATCGCTCACGTTTATGTTTTTACTGTTTTAAAGGTGATAATAATCGCTCACGTTTATGTTTTTACTGTTTAAAGGTGATAATAATCGCTCACGTTTATGTTTTTACTGTTTTAAAGGTGATAATAATCGCTCACGTTTATGTTTTTATTGTTAAAGGTGATAATAATCGCTCACGTTTATGTTTTCACTGTTTTAAAGGTGATAATAATCGCTCACGTTTATGTTTTTACTGTTTTAAAGGTGATAATAATCGCTCACGTTTATGTTTTTATTGTTAAAGGTGATAATAATCGCTCACGTTTATGTTTTTACTGTTTTAAAGGTGATAATAATCGCTCACGTTTATGTTTTTACTGTTTTAAAGGTGATAATAATCGCTCACGTTTATGTTTTTACTGTTTTAAAGGTGATAATAATCGCTCACGTTTATGTTTTTACTGTTTTAAAGGTGATAATAATCGCTCACGTTTATGTTTTTACTGTTTTAAAGGTGATAATAATCGCTCACGTTTATGTTTTTACTGTTTTAAAGGTGATAATAATCGCTCACGTTTATGTTTTTATTGTTTTAAAGGTGATAATAATCGCTCACGTTTATGTTTTTACTGTTTTAAAGGTGATAATAATCGCTCACGTTTATGTTTTTACTGTTTTAAAGGTGATAATAATCGCTCACGTTTATGTTTTTATTGTTTTAAAGGTGATAATAATCGCTCACGTTTATGTTTTTACTGTTTTAAAGGTGATAATAATCGCTCACGTTTATGTTTTTACTGTTTTAAAGGTGATAATAATCGCTCACGTTTATGTTTTTACTGTTTTAAAGGTGATAATAATCGCTCACGTTTATGTTTTCACTGTTTTAAAGGTAATAATAATCGCTCACGTTTATGTTTTTACTGTTTTAAAGGTGATCATAATCGCTCACGTTTATGTTTTTACTGTTTTAAAGGTGATAATAATCGCTCACGTTTATGTTTTTATTGTTTTAAAGGTGATAATAATCGCTCACATTTATGTTTTTATTGTTTTAAAGGTGATAATAATCGCTCACGTTTATGTTTTTACTGTTTTAAAGGTGATAATAATCGCTCACGTTTATGTTTTTACTGTTTTAAAGGTGATAATAATCGCTCACGTTTATGTTTTTACTGTTTTAAAGGTGATAATAATCGCTCACGTTTATGTTTTTACTGTTTTAAAGGTGATAATAATCGCTCACGTTTATGTTTTTACTGTTTAAAAGGTGATAATAATCGCTCACGTTTATGTTTTTACTGTTTTAAAGGTGATAATAATCGCTCACGTTTATGTTTTTACTGTTTTAAAGGTGATAATAATCGCTCACGTTTATGTTTTTATTGTTTTAAAGGTGATAATAATCGCTCACGTTTATGTTTTTATTGTTTTAAAGGTGACAATAATCGCTCACGTTTATGTTTTTATTGTTTTAAAGGTGATAATAATCGCTCACGTGCCGGTCGGTTTCCTGCCGTTCGCTCGGAACAC
>NC_136866.1:31658933-31786433 GCF_951799975.1 Gobius niger
ATGATGATGATGATGGCCATGATGATGATGATGATGATGATGATGATGATGATGATGGCCATGATGATGATGATGATGATGATGATGATGATGGTCATGATGATGAAGATGATGATGATGGCCATGATGATGATGATGATGATGATAATGATGGCCATGATGATGATGATGATGATGATGATGATGATGATGATGATGGCCATGATGATGATGATGGTGATGATGATGGTCATGATGATGATGAAGATGATGATGATGATGATGATGATGGTCATGATGATGATGGTCATGATGATGATGATGATGATGGTCATGATGATGATGATGATGATGATGATGGTCATGATGATGATGATGGTGGTGATGGTGATGATGATGATGATGATGGTGATGATGGTGATGATGATGATGATGATGGTGATGATGGTGATGATGGTGATGATGATGATGATGGTGATGATGGTGATGA
Organism: Gobius niger; assembly: GCF_951799975.1. Lineage (NCBI taxonomy): Eukaryota > Metazoa > Chordata > Actinopteri > Gobiiformes > Gobiidae > Gobius > Gobius niger. The sequence continues at coordinate 31,659,403 of NC_136866.1, forward strand.
TGATGATGATGATGATGATGGTGATGATGATGATGATGATGATGATGATGATGATGATGGCCATGATGATGGTCATGATGATGGTCATGATGATGATGATGGCCATGATGATGATGATGATGATGATGATGATGATGATGATGATGGTCATGATGATGATGATGGTCATGATGATGGTCATGATGATGATGATGGCCATGATGATGATGATGATGGCCATGATGATGATGATGGCCATGATGATGATGATGGTCATGATGATGATGATGGCCATGATGATGATGATGATGATGATGATGATGGCCATGATGATGATGATGGTCATGATGATGATGATGATGATGATGGCCATGATGATGATGATGATGATGATGATGATGGTCATGATGATGAAGATGATGATGATGATGATGGCCATGATGATGATGGCCATGATGATGATGATGGTGATGATGATGATGATAATGATGGCCATGATGATGATGATGATGATGATGATGATGATGATGGCCATGATGATGATGATGGTGATGATGATGGTCATGATGATGATGAAGATGATGATGATGATGGTCATGATGATGATGATGATGATGATGGTCATGATGATGATGATGATGATGATGATGGTCATGATGATGATGATGGTGGTGATGGTGATGATGATGATGATGATGATGATGGTGATGATGGTGATGATGATGATGATGATGATGATGAAGATGGTCATGATGGTCATGATGATGATGGTCATGATGGTGATGATGAAGATGATGATGATGATGAAGATGATGATGATGATGGTCATGATGGTGATGATGAAGATGATGATGATGATGATGATGATGGTCATGATGATGAAGATGATGATGGTGATGGTGATGATGAAGATGATGATGATGATGGTCATGATGATGATGATGATGATGATGGTCATGATGATGATGATGATGATGATGGTCATGATGATGATGATGATGATGATGATGATGATGGTCATGATGATGATGATGATGATGGTCATGGTGATGATGATGATGATGATGATGGTCATGATGATGATGGTGATGATGATGGTCATGATGAAGATGATGATGATGGTGATGATGATGATGATGATGAAGATGATGATGATGATGATGGTCATGATGATGATGGTGATGGTCATGATGATGATGATGAAGATGATGATGATGATGGTGATGGTGATGATGATGATGATGATGATGGTCATGATGATGATGGTGATGATGGTGATGATGATGATGATGATGATGATGGTGATGATGATGATGATGATGATGTAGGTGATGATGATGATGATGGTGATGGTGATGATGATGATGAAGATGATGATGATGATGACGATGATGATGGCCATGATGATGATGGTGATGATGGTGATGATGATGATGATGATGAAGATGAAGATGATGATGATGATGATGATGATGATGATGATGGTCATGATGATGATGGTGATGGTCATGATGATGATGATGAAGATGATGATGATGATGGTGATGATGATGATGATGATGGTCATGATGATGATGGTGATGATGATGATGATGATGATGATGATGATGATGATGATGGTGATGATGATGATGTAGGTGATGATGATGATGGTGATGGTGATGATGATGATGAAGATGATGATGATGATGATGATGATGGTCATGATGATGATGGTGATGATGGTGATGATGATGATGATGATGATGATGATGGTGATGATGATGATGTAGGTGATGATGATGATGATGGTGATGGTGATGATGATGATGATGATGAAGATGATGATGATGATGACGATGATGATGGTCATGATGATGATGATGATGATGATGATGATGGCCATGATGATGATGATGATGGTGATGATTGTCATGATGAAGATTATGATGAAGATGATGATGGTCATGATGATGATGATGATGATGAAGATGATGATGATGATGACGATGATGATGGCCATGATGATGATGATGATGGCCATGATGATGATGATGATGGTCATGATGATGATGATGATGATGATGATGATGGCCATGATGATGATGATGATGGTGATGATTGTCATGATGAAGATTATGATGAAGATGATGATGGTCATGATGATGATGATGAAGATGATGATGGTCATGATTTTGATGATGATGGTCATGATGATGATGATGATAGTCATGATGATGATGATGATGATGATGGCCATGATGATGGCCATGATGATGATGATGATGGTGATGGTGATGATGATGATGGCCATGATGATGATGATGATGGTCATGATGATGATGATGATGATGATGATGGCCATGATGATGATGATGATGGTCATGATGATGATGATGATGATGATGATGGCCATGATGATGATGATGATGGTGATGATGGTCATGATGATGATGATGATGATGATGATGATGATGATGATGGCCATGATGATGATGATGATGGTGATGATGGTCATGATGATGATGATGATGATGGCCATGATGATGATGATGATGGTCATGATGATGATGATGATGATGGCCATGATGATGATGATGATGGTGATGATGATGATGATGATGATGAAGATGATGATGATGATGAAGATGATGATGATGATGATAAACCTCATATTTATGAAACAAAGTAAAAGTCGTGACAAAGTGAGTTTTAAAAACATGTTTATTTTCAGATTTGTAAATCACACTCTGTGCAAAAGCCAAAGACTCTTTATTCAAACACGCACACTCCAGCAGCTCCGCCCCTTTTCACAGCTCCGCCCCTTTTCAAAGCCCCGCCCCTTTACAATAAAACCAGACAGGCTCATGTTTGTGCCAGCGACAAACACAAATAAATCATCCCAAAAGTCAATTCACACGGAAATAATCCAAAAACTCCAGACGAGGTTTTAAGAAAAAAGTTAAAGTTACTCTAGACCGTACGATACTGAGGCCGATACTGAGGCCGATACGATACTGAGGCCGATGCTGAGGCCGATACTGAGGCCGATACTGAGGCCGATACGATCCTGAGGCCGATCCTGAGGCCGATACTGAGGCCGATACGATACTGAGGCCGATGCTGAGGCCGATAATGAGGCCGATACGATCCTGAGGCCGATACGATCCTGAGGCCGATACTGAGGCCGATACTGAGGCCGATACTGAGGCCGATACGATCCTGAGGCCGATACGATCCTGAGGCCGATACGATCCTGAGGCCGATACGATACTGAGGCCGATCCTGAGGCCGATACGATCCTGAGGCCGATACGATACTGAGGCCGATACGATACTGAGGCCGATACTGAGGCCGATACGATTCTGAGGCCGATACGATCCTGAGGCCGATACGATTCTGAGGCCGATAGGACACGCCTCTGACACGTGTCATTATTACGGATTATTAGCACTTGCCCCTGAAGACCAGGCCGAGTTTCCAAAGGTTCCTCAGACTCTTTCCTTGTGAAGCTCCAGAGTCCGGTGTGAACCGTAATGGCCGCTCTGGCTCCTCCTGTTCCATAAAAGGGAAAAAAGGCGGGAAGTCCTGCACTCATGGGGCGGAGCCTCCACAGAGCTCCAGAGCTTGATTGGCTGTAGCATTTCTGCGACGCAGCGGTTTTAAAGAAGAAACATTTGGCAGAAAAGTGATTTTTATTTTAATGTTTAAGCTGCTGACAGGAAGTGACATAGATGGAGGTTATGTAACATGGTCGTCACGGCAACACTTTAAAACGGTTTGCCTTCATCTATGTCACTTCCTGTCGGGGCCCAATCAGGAAGTGACACTAAAAACATCACAAACACGGTCAAACTAAAGAAAACTGGGGACGATCTTCAGCAAAATCTTAAAGGTACTTGTGTCACTTTAATTAGTTATAATTAGTGTGGCCTTTTTACATGTATGTCCCGTGTTCATCAACATGCTCCAAACACACATTTCAAATACATTATTGTACAGTTTCTGAGGGTCTTTGTCAGGGACCAGACTCGCCCCACCCTTTCCTCCAGATGCCCCGCCCCTCCTCCAGGCCCCGCCCCCTCCTCTGATGGCGGTTTCATTTAAAAACAAAGCTATAAACAGCACATTTCGACCCTGAAGACTCCGGAGTCAGTAAGACTAGTGCAGGTGTAGTTCTGTCCCTGACCAGCAGAGGGCTCCGGTCTATTGGCGCCCGGACGCTCTGGCCTTCTGCTGCTGCTCCATGGCCGCCCTGAACGCCGGCGACATCATCACGGGCATGGCCGGGGTGAAAGGTCGCGGGGGGAGGGTCCCGCCTTTCCCAGGAACGTAAACGCACTGGAAATACTTCTGTCCTGGAAACAGAGACGAGCGTCAGATCAAACGACGGTCGGAGACGTCAGCCATGTTTGTTCTGATGTTTCACAAACTGAACTCACGGATCGTCACATTAAACTTTACAACGTCATTATTCTGCCCCGTGTTCTTATCAAACAACTGGCTCTTTTTAATATAAAGTTAATAAAAGACGGCATCGACAAACGGCACTTTCTGATTCAAATCATCGAAAAGACTCATTGATTTTAATAATGAGGCTGTCGAGGAACATTTGATTCCCAGATCGAGGAATGTTCGAGAGTTTCCGTCTCACTTTATCCAACAGTTTGGAAAGTTTTGATCAAACATTTACCTGTCGCCTTCTTCTTCTCTCCGGCGTCGGCTAAAAAGAAGACAAAAAGAGAGTAAAGTTTGTGTAAAGTTTGAGTAAAGTTTGTGTAAAGTTTGTGTAAAGTTTGTGTAAAGTTTGTGTAAAGTTTGAGTAAAGTTTGTGTAGAGTTTGTGTAGAGGAGGTTTGATGTAGAGGAGGTTTGATGTAGAGGAGGTTTGATGTAGAGGAGGTTTGATGTAGAGGAGGTTTGATGTAGAGGAGGTTTGATGTAGAGGAGGTTTGATGTAGAGGAGGTTCTCACCGATCGGACGCTCCTCTTCTTCTTCTTCTGTGGATCAAACAAACAAACATAAATCTCTCTGGAAACATTATGAATAATTATTAATAATAAATAAAAAACATTATGAATAATTATTAATAATAAATAAAAAACATGAACAATTATTATGAATAATAATTAAATGTAAATGCGCCTCTGACCTGATCCGCGTCTCACAGACTTCCTCTCAGCTTTACCTGAAACACAGGTACATCATTACAGTCGTCTGTCCCGGGGCGTTTCACTTCTATCATAAACATTTTAATTGACCTTAACATGGCACCTTCACTCTCAGTCTCCGCTCGGGAGGCTCTGATCTGATACTGGTATCGGAGCCGATACTGAATAAAATACGATATCAGGTATCGGCTACAAATAATAATCATCGTACAAAAGTGACATTGGCCAGGGACATAGACCACGTCAGGACATGTCAAAAAGGATATTATGACCCCGCCCTAAATGCTACAGGAAGTCGGCCATCTTGGCCCGAACCTCAAACCTTCAAAATCGTACCTCTTGAACTTCTGGTCCCTGATCCCAGAGTTTTCAATGGAAAGCCTCCAATTTTGGCCAACATGTCCCAAACCTGTGTGGCTTTCAAAATCATTACATTTTTGACATATTATTGGGTGTGGTCATGACAAGGCGGCAACTGAGAGGCCATTTTCAGCAAATTTCAAAGCCTCATATCTTTCACAGACTTGGCCAGATTGGAACGGACCCAATCCGGCCAAGTGCACATTCCACACCTGGACCTAATGGTGGAGCAGCCGCTATCGCCAAAAAGTGGCTTGTTAGTGGCTTGTTAGTGGCTTGTAAGTGGCTTGTTAGTGGCTTGTTAGTGGCTTGTTAGTGGCTTGTTAGTGGCTTGTTAGTGGCTTGTTAGTGGCTTGTAAGTGGCTTGTTAGTGGCTTGTTAGTGGCTTGTAAGTGGCTTGTTAGTGGCTTGTTAGTGGCTTGTTAGTGGCTTGTAAGTGGCTTGTTAGTGGCTTGTTAGTGGCTTGTAAGTGGCTTGTTAGTGGCTTGTTAGTGGCTTGTTAGTGGCTTGTAAGTGGCTTGTTAGTGGCTTGTTAGTGGCTTGTTAGTGGCTTGTTAGTGGCTTGTTAGTGGCTTGTTAGTGGCTTGTTAGTGGCTTGTAAGTGGCTTGTTAGTGGCTTGTTAGTGGCTTGTAAGTGGCTTGTTAGTGGCTTGTAAGTGGCTTGTAAGTGGGTTGTTAGTGGCTTGTTAGTGGCTTGTTAGTGGCTTGTAAGTGGCTTGTTAGTGGCTTGTTAGTGGCTTGTTAGTGGCTTGTTAGTGGCTTGTTAGTGGCTTGTAAGTGGCTTGTTAGTGGCTTGTTAGTGGCTTGTAAGTGGCTTGTTAGTGGCTTGTTAGTGGCTTGTTAGTGGCTTGTAAGTGGCTTGTTAGTGGCTTGTTAGTGGCTTGTTAGTGGCTTGTTAGTGGCTTGTTAGTGGCTTGTTAGTGGCTTGTTAGTGGCTTGTAAGTGGCTTGTTAGTGGCTTGTTAGTGGCTTGTAAGTGGCTTGTTAGTGGCTTGTAAGTGGCTTGTAAGTGGGTTGTTAGTGGCTTGTTAGTGGCTTGTTAGTGGCTTGTAAGTGGCTTGTTAGTGGCTTGTAAGTGGTTTGTAAGTGGGTTGTAAGTGGCTTGTAAGTGGCTTGTAAGTGGCTTGTAAGTGGCTTGTAAGTGGCTTGTAAGTGGGTTGTTAGTGGCTTGTAAGTGGGTTGTAAGTGGGTTGTAAGTGGCTTGTTAGTGGCTTGTTAGTGGCTTGTAAGTGGCTTGTTAGTGGCTTGTAAGTGGTTTGTAAGTGGGTTGTAAGTGGCTTGTTAGTGGCTTGTTAGTGGCTTGTAAGTGGCTTGTAAGTGGGTTGTTAGTGGCTTGTAAGTGGTTTGTAAGTGGGTTGTAAGTGGCTTGTAAGTGGCTTGTAAGTGGCTTGTAAGTGGCTTGTAAGTGGGTTGTTAGTGGCTTGTAAGTGGGTTGTAAGTGGGTTGTAAGTGGCTTGTTAGTGGCTTGTTAGTGGCTTGTAAGTGGCTTGTTAGTGGCTTGTAAGTGGTTTGTAAGTGGGTTGTAAGTGGCTTGTTAGTGGCTTGTTAGTGGCTTGTAAGTGGCTTGTAAGTGGCTTGTAAGTGGGTTGTTAGTGGCTTGTAAGTGGGTTGTAAGTGGGTTGTAAGTGGCTTGTAAGTGGCTTGTAAGTGGCTTGTAAGTGGCTTGTAAGTGGCTTGTAAGTGGCTTGTAAGTGGCTTGTAAGTGGCTTGTAAGTGGTTTGTAAGTGGATTGTAAGTGGCTTGTAAGTGGCTTGTAAGTGGCTTGTAAGTGGCTTGTAAGTGGCTTGTAAGTGGCTTGTAAGTGGGTTGTAAGTGGCTTGTAAGTGGCTTGTAAGTGGCTTGTAAGTGGCTTGTAAGTGGCTTGTAAGTGGCTTGTAAGTGGCTTGTAAGTGGCTTGTAAGTGGCTTGTAAGTGGCTTGTTAGTGGCTTGTAAGTGGCTTGTAAGCGGCTTGTGAGTGGCTTGTGAGTGGCTTGTAAGTGGCCTGTAAGTGGCTTGTAAGTGGCTTGTTAGTGGCTTGTTAGTGGCTTGTTAGTGGCTTGTTAGTGGCTTGTTAGTGGCTTGTAAGTGGCTTGTAAGTGTCTTGTAAGTGGCTTGTTAGTGGCTTGTTAGTGGCTTGTAAGTGGCTTGTAAGTGGCTTGTTAGTGGCTTGTAAGTGGGTTGTAAGTGGCTTGTTAGTGGCTTGTAAGTGGCTTGTAAGTGGCTTGTAAGTGGCTTGTAAGTGGCTTGTAAGTGGTTTGTTAGTGGCTTGTTAGTGGCTTGTTAGTGGCTTGTAAGTGGTTTGTAAGTGGCTTGTAAGTGGCTTGTAAGTGGCTTGTAAGTGGCTTGTAAGTGGCTTGTAAGTGGTTTGTAAGTGGATTGTAAGTGGCTTGTAAGTGGCTTGTAAGTGGCTTGTAAGTGGTTTGTAAGTGGCTTGTAAGTGGCTTGTAAGTGGCTTGTAAGTGGTTTGTAAGTGGCTTGTAAGTGGCTTGTAAGTGGCTTGTAAGTGGATTGTAAGTGGCTTGTAAGTGGATTGTAAGTGGCTTGTAAGTGGCTTGTTAGTGGCTTGTTAGTGGCTTGTTAGTGGCTTGTAAGTGGTTTGTAAGTGGCTCGTAAGTGGCTTGTAAGTGGCTTGTAAGTGGCTTGTTAGTGGCTTGTAAGTGGCTTGTTAGTGGCTTGTAAGTGGCTTGTAAGTGGTTTGTAAGTGGCTTGTAAGTGGCTTGTTAGTGGCTTGTAAGTGGTTTGTAAGTGGCTTGTAAGTGGCTTGTAAGTGGCTTGTAAGTGGCTTGTAAGTGGCTTGTAAGTGGTTTGTAAGTGGATTGTAAGTGGCTTGTAAGTGGCTTGTAAGTGGCTTGTAAGTGGATTGTAAGTGGCTTGTAAGTGGATTGTAAGTGGCTTGTAAGTGGCTTGTTAGTGGCTTGTTAGTGGCTTGTTAGTGGCTTGTAAGTGGTTTGTAAGTGGCTCGTAAGTGGCTTGTAAGTGGCTTGTAAGTGGCTTGTTAGTGGCTTGTAAGTGGCTTGTTAGTGGCTTGTAAGTGGCTTGTAAGTGACTTGTAAGTGGCTTGTTAGTGGCTTGTAAGTGGCTTGTTAGTGGCTTGTAAGTGGGTTGTAAGTGGCTTGTAAGTGGCTTGTTAGTGGCTTGTTAGTGGCTTGTTAGTGGCTTGTTAGTGGCTTGTTAGTGGCTTGTTAGTGGCTTGTTAGTGGCTTGTAAGTGGCTTGTAAGTGTCTTGTAAGTGGCTTGTTAGTGGCTTGTTAGTGGCTTGTAAGTGGCTTGTAAGTGGCTTGTTAGTGGCTTGTTAGTGGCTTGTAAGTGGCTTGTAAGTGGCTTGTTAGTGGCTTGTAAGTGGCTTGTAAGTGGCTTGTTAGTGGCTTGTAAGTGGCTTGTAAGTGGCTTGTTAGTGGCTTGTAAGTGGGTTGTAAGTGGCTTGTTAGTGGCTTGTAAGTGGCTTGTAAGTGGCTTGTAAGTGGCTTGTAAGTGGCTTGTAAGTGGTTTGTTAGTGGCTTGTAAGTGGTTTGTAAGTGGCTTGTAAGTGGTTTGTTAGTGGCTTGTTAGTGGCTTGTAAGTGGCTTGTAAGTGGCTTGTAAGTGGCTTGTAAGTGGTTTGTAAGTGGATTGTAAGTGGCTTGTAAGTGGATTGTAAGTGGCTTGTAAGTGGCTTGTTAGTGGCTTGTTAGTGGCTTGTAAGTGGTTTGTAAGTAGCCTGTAAGTGGCTTGTAAGTGGCTTGTAAGTGGCTTGTAAGTGGCTTGTTAGTGGCTTGTAAGTGGTTTGTAAGTGGATTGTAAGTGGCTTGTAAGTGGATTGTAAGTGGCTTGTAAGTGGCTTGTTAGTGGCTTGTTAGTGGCTTGTAAGTGGTTTGTAAGTAGCCTGTAAGTGGCTTGTAAGTGGCTTGTAAGTGGCTTGTAAGTGGCTTGTAAGTGGCTTGTAAGTGGATTGTAAGTGGCTTGTAAGTGGATTGTAAGTGGCTTGTAAGTGGCTTGTTAGTGGCTTGTTAGTGGCTTGTAAGTGGTTTGTAAGTGGCTTGTAAGTGGCTTGTTAGTGGCTTGTAAGTGGCTTGTTAGTGGCTTGTTAGTGGCTTGTTAGTGGCTTGTAAGTGGCTTGTAAGTGGCTTGTAAGTGGCTTGTAAGTGGCTTGTTAGTGGCTTGTAAGTGGTTTGTAAGTGGCTCGTAAGTGGCTTGTAAGTGGCTTGTTAGTGGCTTGTTAGTGGCTTGTTAGTGGCTTGTTAGTGGCTTGTAAGTGGCTTGTAAGTGGCTTGTTAGTGGCTTGTAAGTGGTTTGTAAGTGGCTCGTAAGTGGCTTGTAAGTGGCTTGTAAGTGGCTCGTAAGTGGCTTGTAAGTGGCTTGTAAGTGGCTTGTTAGTGGCTTGTAAGTGGTTTGTAAGTGGCTTGTAAGTGGTTTGTAAGTGGCTTGTAAGTGGCTTGTAAGTGGTTTGTAAGTGGCTTGTAAGTGGCTTGTAAGTGGCTTGTAAGTGGCTTGTAAGTGGCTTGTAAGTGGCTTGTAAGTGGCTTGTTAGTGGCTTGTAAGTGGCTTGTAAGTGGTTTGTAAGTAGCCTGTAAGTGGCTTGTTAGTGGCTTGTAAGTGGCTTGTAAGTGGCTTGTAAGTGGTTTGTAAGTGGTTTGTAAGTAGCCTGTAAGTGGCTTGTAAGTGGCTTGTAAGTGGTTTGTAAGTGGTTTGTAAGTAGCCTGTAAGTGGCTTGTTAGTGGCTTGTAAGTGGTTTGTAAGTAGCCTGTAAGTGGCTTGTAAGTGGCTTGTAAGTGGCTCGTAAGTGGTTTGTAAGTGGCTTGTAAGTGGTTTGTAAGTGGCTTGTAAGTGGTTTGTAAGTGGCTTGTAAGTGGTTTGTAAGTGGCTTGTTAGTGGCTTGTAAGTGGCTTGTAAGTGGCTTGTAAGTGGTTTGTAAGTGGCTTGTAAGTGGCTTGTAAGTGGCTTGTAAGTGGTTTGTAAGTGGCTTGTAAGTGGCTTGTAAGTGGCTTGTAAGTGGCTTGTAAGTGGCTTGTAAGTGGCTTGTAAGTAGCTTGTTAGTGGCTTGTAAGTAGCTTGTAAGTGGCTTGTTAGTGGCTTGTAAGTGGCTTGTAAGTGGCTTGTAAGTGGCTTGTAAGTGGCTTGTTAGTGGCTTGTAAGTGGCTTGTAAGTGGCTTGTAAGTGGCTTGTAAGTGGCTTGTAAGTGGCTTGTAAGTGGCTTGTAAGTGGCTTGTAAGTGGCTTGTAAGTGGCTTGTAAGTGGCTTGTAAGTGGCTTGTAAGTGGCTTGTAAGTGGCTTGTAAGTAGCCCGCCCATCCTCCGTGAAAATAGCCAGAGTTCTTTGCCTGGCAGCATGTTGGACTCTGTCCTGTTCTCCTGAAATTCGTAAATTTTCTAAATTTCCCCCTTTATTCACAAAAGCCACAGTTTTAGGCTCGCACAGACTTATACTTAACCCTCTGTCAGCAAAAGAAGTTTTAATTTGGACGTTTTTTGTTGCAAATTCAGCTTTTTCTGGACTGTACAATCACAGGAAGTTCAGTCCGGCTGTTTCCTGTCCGCCTCTCTGTGTGTTCCTCGTACTATGTGGGTCGCACGACGATATTGCTTCACATATCGAGGGAGCGCCCTCTCAACAAATCTTTGGGCAACCAGGGGAATTCACTCTAATTACAAAATGATTTATTATATTATTATTTTAAACTGTTATCCCGTTTTTTGCAAATACACAACTGCGGTTTCACAAGATTCAAGCAAAATCGGCCATATTGTTCCCTCAGCCTGTGTAGTTCCATTGGTCGAGTGCAGGGTTCCCATCGATAAGGTTGCTGGATCGATCCCAGCCTTGACACTTTTTTTTTCAACTTTTTTTTCTTTTGCACTTACTGGGAAGAAGATGAATCACCGTCTATGGTTCCACCCTCAATAAAAACGGGGAAATAACCCCTCTCCTCCAGTGGGTGCTGGGACCTAATTTTGGCCCGTGAATTTGGAGAATCCTCGCCCTCGTCAGGCCCATGTTTGTGTGGACTTACAGCTCAGTGATCGAGGGGTCGTATGAGGTGAAGGAGGAGCTCGTCCACACATGGCCTTGACACATTTTAACTCTTTCTCCTTTTACATGGGCCGCAGCAGACACGAGTTTAAAACACATGAGCGCGGGGCGTTTCATAAGATATTTTTTCAGGTCGGCTGCGTTTGCTGTCCCTGTGTAGCGTCATAGCTAGTGTGTTGGTTTCCCAACAATGGATCAATTCTAACCTTGACTCTTTTTTGTTTTGTTTTTTGGACTCGGCACCAAATGGATCTAACATGAATCAACGCCTATGTCCCCGCCCTCTTGAAAAACGAGGAAAGAACGATTCCAGAATATAAAAACTAAAGACAAAGAAATTGTGGGACAGTAGGGAAACAACTGAGGCAACACTGGGGACAATGTCGAAAACGGCTTTAATTATTATTATTATTACTATTATTATTACTATTATTATTACTATTATTATTACTAGTATTATTATTACTATTACTATTATCATCATTATTATTATTATTATTGTTTTGCTCTGAGTTTTACCTCTCGTCTCCACGGTGGCGTTGCTCGTCCTCCCGCGCTCCACTCGCGGCCGCAGACGGATCGGCTCCGGAGCTGAAACACAAACACCTTTAAAGACCTTTAAACACCTTTAAATATCTTTAAACATCTTTAAACATTGTTAAACATCGTTAAACAGAGAAACAAAGTTAACTTAAACGTAAAAGTTCAAACGTACGTTTCCTGGACGTAGATTTCGATTTACTTTTCTCTGAAACAAAGAATAAAATATGACATTTCTGATCTTTTACTTTAAAAACATTTAAAACAAACCTGTTTTTTCTGACGAACTTTTCTTTTTCGTGTCAGATTCTGGAAACACAAACATGATTAAAGATTAAAATATTAAAACCCTCCATGATTAAAGGTTAAAATATTAAAACTCTCCATGATTAAAGGTTAAAATATTAAAACTCTCCATGATTAAAGGTTAAAATATTAAACCCTCCATGATTAAAGGTTAAAATATTTAAACCCTCCTTGATTAAAGGTTAAAATATTAAAACTCTCCATGATTAAAGGTTAAAATATTAAAACCCTCCTTGATTAAAGGTTAAAATATTAAAACTCTCCATGATTAAAGGTTAAAATATTTAACCCTCCATGATTAAAGGTTAAAATATTTAAACCCTCCATGATTAAAGGTTAAAATATTTAAACCCTCCTTGATTAAAGGTTAAAATATTAAAACTCTCCATGATTAAAGGTTAAAATATTTAAACCCTCCTTGATTAAAGGTTAAAATATTAAACCCTCCATGATTAAAGGTTAAAATATTAAAACTCTCCATGATTAAAGGTTAAAATATTAAACCCTCCTTGATTAAAGGTTAAAATATTAAAACTCTCCATGATTAAAGGTTAAAATATTAAAACTCTCCATGATTAAAGGTAAAAATATTAAAAACCCTCCATGATTAAAGGTTAAAATATTAAAACCCTCCATGATTAAAGGTTAAAATATTAAAACCCTCCATGATTAAAGGTTAAAATATTAAAACCCTCCATGATTAAAGGTAAAAATATTAAAAACCCTCCATGATTAAAGGTTAAAATATTAAAACTCTCCATGATTAAAGTCGTACCTTTGTTTTTCGCTTCATGTTTTGCTGCAGATTCTGGAAATGAAACAAATGTTTATTATTTAAACTAAATCTAAACGTAAAGACTCAGACCTTTTGTCGCTGCAGATTTCTTCTTCTTCTTCTTCTGTTTTTCTGCGTCTGGTTCTTTCAAAATAAAAGCACAGTTTGTCATTAGTTTAACCTATTTACCCCCACCTGAACCGAGCACATTTTCTCCAGTTCTGCTTTACCCAAATCTAAAAACTTCTTGGAAAAAAACGTCAAAACAGAGAAAATTGAGACGAAAACAAGACGAGAAAACAAGAAACAAGAAAGAGCAACTAAAACACGTCTGATTTATAATCCTGTAAAAACATAAACAGCAGAGGCGGATTTTGTTTTATTTCTGAAACGGATCCACTCACAGTTTCTGTCCCAGCTCTGATTAGTTGCCATTAGCATTAGCATCCTGTCGTTAGCATTAGCATCCTGTCGTTAGCATTAGCATCCTGTCGTTAGCATTAGCATACTGTTAGTGACTGCAGCATTTTGCGCAGTAATTAAAAATATGTTTGTGAAGCTTAAAGCTAACGGAATCACCAGGTTCTGAGCTTCATATTATCTGCGGTTTAAGATCGGCCGATATTGTGAAATCCCCAAATATCGGCTGATATATCGGTCGTCCTCCAAGAAAACCCTGACAAAAAACTCAGCGACAAGGTTTGGTAGGTCTGTTGCTCTGCAGTCTGGGTAAAGCTTAGATTTGGGTAAAGCTGAAGTGGGTTAAAGTGAGTCTCGCACCTCGCTCGGCAGGTTTCCTTTTCTCTGGAACAAAAACAGCTCAAGGTTATTTAAGTCATTCGTTTTAATAAGTTCCTTTTCAAAGATCAGAACCTTTCTTTAAGGGTGCCTCTTCTTCTTCCTCCTCCTCTTCCTCCTCCTCCTCCTCCTCCTCCTCTTCCTCCTCTTCGTCGGTGTCTGCAGAGAGAAGAAGAGCGTTGTTGATTTCTGGAGATATATTTTTTTTATTTTAATTCATGCAGTCATTATATTTGAAGAATTTAGTGGTGCTATGCTAGTGCTAGGCCAATACTAGTGCTAGGCAATGCTAGTGGTAGTGCTAGGCTAGTGCTAAGCTAATGCTAGTGCTAGGCTAGTGCTAGTGCTAGTCTCGTGCTAATCTAATGCTAGGCAAGTGCTAGGCTAATGCTAGTGCTAGTGCTAGGATAGTGCTAGTGCTAGGCTCATGCTAAGCTAGTGCTAGGCTCATGCTAAGCTAGTGCTAGGCTAGGCTAATGCTAGTGCTAGTGCTAGGCTCATGCTAAGCTAGTGCTAGGCTCATGCTAGTGCTAGTGCTAGGCTAGTGCTGGGCTAATGCTAGTGCTAGTGCTAGGCTAATGCTAGGCTAGTGCTAGGCTAGTGCTAGTCCTAGGCTAGTGCTAGTCTATGGTATCTAGTAGCCTGAATTTAAAACTGTCTAACCCAAACAAAGCCTTTCCTAAAATGTTGGACAAAAATGTAAAAGTGCCGTAAAAAGGAAAAACAGACACGACTGACCTGCAGGGGGCGCTGTTCCCCTCTGCTCCTCTGACGGAGAGGCGGCCTGTTCTCCTGCAGGGGGCGCTGAGGGAGCTTCTGCAGACGGAGGAGGCTGCTGTGGAGGGCTTTCTCCTGCAGGGGGCGCTGTGGGAGGTTGTGCCGTCTGTTCTCCTGTAGGTGGCGCCGCAGCAGGCTGATCTCCTGCAGGGGGCGCTGTGGGAGGCTGCTGTGGAGGGGTTTCTCCTGCAGGGGGCGCTGTGTAGGGCTGGTACTGGTACAGAGGAGGCTGAAGACTGGGATGAACCGTCAGCACCGGAGCCGCAGGAGCTGAAGACACGAAAAAACCTCAGTGTGGGGTATACAGACGGGGGTATACAGACGGGGGTATACAGACGGGGGTATACAGACGGGAGTATACAGATGGGGGTATACAGACGGGGGTATACAGACGGGGGTATACAGACGGGGGTATACAGATGGGGGTATACAGACGGGGGTATACAGACGGGGGTATACAGATGGGGGTATACAGATGGGGTATACAGATGGGGTATACAGAGGAGGGTATACAGATGGGGGTATACAGACGGGGGTATACAGATGGGGTATACAGATGGGAGTATACAGAGGAGGGTATACAGATGGGGTATACAGATGGGGTATACAGAGGAGGGTATACAGATGGGAGTATACAGACGGGGGTATACAGACGGGGGTATACAGACGGGGGTATACAGACGGGGGTATACAGACGGGGGTATACAGATGGGAGTATACAGAGGAGGGTATACAGATGGGGGTATACAGACGGGGGTATACAGACGGGGGTATACAGACGGGGGTATACAGATGGGGTATACAGATGGGGTATACAGATGGGGTATACAGAGGAGGGTATACAGATGGGGGTATACAGATGGGGTATACAGATGGGAGTATACAGATGGGAGTATACAGATGGGGGTATACAGACGGGGGTATACAGATGGGGGTATACAGACGGGGGTATACAGATGGGGGTATACAGACGGGGGTATACAGACGGGAGTATACAGACGGGGGTATACAGACGGGGGTATACAGATGGGGGTATACAGACGGGGGTATACAGACGGGGGTATACAGACGGGGGTATACAGATGGGGGTATACAGAGGAGGGTATACAGATGGGGTATACAGATGGGGTATACAGATGGGGTATACAGAGGAGGGTATACAGAGGAGGGTATACAGATGGGGTATACAGATGGGGTATACAGAGGAGGGTATACAGAGGAGGGTATACAGATGGGGGTATACAGATGGGGGTATACAGATGGGGTATACAGATGGGGTATACAGATGGGGTATACAGAGGAGGGTATACAGAGGAGGGTATACAGATGGGGTATACAGATGGGGTATACAGAGGAGGGTATACAGATGGGGGTATACAGATGGGGGTATACAGATGGGGGTCACAGACGGGAGTATACAGACGGGAGTATACAGATGGGGGTATACAGATGGGGGTCACAGACGGGAGTATACAGACGGGGGTATACAGAGGAGGGTATACAGAGGAGGGTATACAGATGGGGTATACAGATGGGGTATACAGAGGAGGGTATACAGATGGGGGTATACAGATGGGGGTATACAGATGGGGTATACAGATGGGGTATACAGAGGAGGGTATACAGAGGAGGGTATACAGATGGGGTATACAGATGGGGTATACAGATGGGGTATACAGAGGAGGGTATACAGAGGAGGGTATACAGATGGGGTATACAGATGGGGTATACAGAGGAGGGTATACAGATGGGGGTATACAGATGGGGGTATACAGACGGGGGTATACAGATGGGGGTATACAGATGGGGGTATACAGACGGGGGTATACAGACGGGGGTATACAGATGGGGGTATACAGATGGGGGTATACAGATGGGGGTATACAGACGGGGGTATACAGATGGGGGTATACAGATGGGGGTATACAGACGGGGGTATACAGAGGGGAGTATACAGACGGGAGTATACAGACGGGGGTCACAGAGGGGGGTCACAGACGGGGGTATACAGATGGGGGTATACAGACGGGGGTATACAGATGGGGGTATACAGATGGGGGTATACAGATGGGGGTATACAGACTGGGGTATACAGTGTGGGGTATACAGATGGGAGTATACAGATGGGGGTATACAGACGGGGGTATACAGATGGGGTCACAGACGGGGGTATACAGATGGGGTATACAGATGGGGGTATACAGATGGTGGTATACAGACGGGGGTATACAGATGGGGGTATACAGACGGGGGTATACAGACGGGGGTATACAGATGGGGGTATACAGATGGGGGTATACAGACTGGGGTATACAGATGGGGGTATACAGATGGGGGTAGACAGACTGGGGTATACAGTGTGGGGTATACAGATGGGAGTATACAGATGGGAGTATACAGATGGGAGTATACAGATGGGGGTATACAGACGGGGGTATACAGATGGGGTCACAGACGGGGGTATACAGATGGGGTATACAGATGGGGGTATACAGATGGTGGTATACAGACGGGGGTATACAGATGGGGGTATACAGACGGGGGTATACAGACGGGGGTATACAGATGGGGGTATACAGATGGGGGTATACAGACGGGGGTATACAGATGGGGGTATACAGACGGGGGTATACAGACGGGGGTATACAGACGGGGGTCACAGAGGGGGGTCACAGACGGGGGTATACAGATGGGAGTATACAGATGGGAGTATACAGATGGGAGTATACAGATGGGAGTATACATATGGGGTCACAGAGGGGGGTCACAGACGGGGGTATACAGACGGGGGTCACAGATGGGGGTTATACAGAGGGGGGTATACAGACGGGGGTATACAGACGGGGGTCACAGACGGGGGTATACAGACGGGGGTATACAGACGGGGGTATACAGACTGGGGTATACAGATGGGGGTATACAGATGGGGGTATACAGACTGGGGTATACAGTGTGGGGTATACAGATGGGAGTATACAGACGGGAGTATACAGACGGGAGTATACAGACGGGGGTATACAGACGGGAGTATACAGACGGGAGTATACAGACGGGAGTATACAGATGGGAGTATACAGATGGGGGTATACAGATGGAGGTATACAGATGGGGGTATACAGATGGGAGTATACAGATGGGAGTATACAGATGGGAGTATACAGACGGGGGTATACAGATGGGAGTATACAGATGGGAGTATACAGATGGGAGTATACAGATGGGAGTATACAGATGGGAGTATACAGATGGGAGTATACAGATGGGAGTATACAGATGGGAGTATACAGATGGGAGTATACAGATGGGAGTATACAGATGGGGGTATACAGATGGAGGTATACAGATGGGGGTATACAGATGGGAGTATACAGATGGGGGTATACAGATGGGGGTATACAGATGGGGGTATACAGATGGGAGTATACAGATGGGGGTATACAGACGGGGGTATACAGATGGGAGTATACAGACTGGGGTATACAGACGGGGGTATACAGATGGGGGTATACAGACTGGGGTATACAGTGTGGGGTATACAGATGGGAGTATACAGATGGGGGTATACAGATGGGGGTATACAGATGGAGGTATACAGATGGGGGTATACAGATGGGAGTATACAGATGGGGGTATACAGATGGGGGTATACAGACTGGGGTATACAGTGTGGGGTATACAGATGGGAGTATACAGATGGGAGTATACAGATGGGGGTATACAGATGGGGGTATACAGACTGGGGTATACAGTGTGGGGTATACAGATGGGAGTATACAGATGGGAGTATACAGATGGGGGTATACAGATGGAGGTATACAGATGGGGGTATACAGATGGGAGTATACAGATGGGGGTATACAGATGGGGGTATACAGATGGGGGTATACAGACTGGGGTATACAGTGTGGGGTATACAGATGGGAGTATACAGATGGGGGTATACAGATGGGGGTATACAGATGGGGGTATACAGATGGGGGTATACAGACTGGGGTATACAGTGTGGGGTATACAGATGGGGGTATACAGATGGGGGTATACAGATGGGGGTATACAGATGGGGGTATACAGATGGGGTATACAGATGGGGTATACAGAGGAGGGTATACAGATGGGGGTATACAGATGGGGTATACAGATGGGAGTATACAGATGGGAGTATACAGATGGGGGTATACAGACGGGGGTATACAGACGGGAGTATACAGACGGGGGTATACAGATGGGGGTATACAGACGGGAGTATATAGACGGGGGTATACAGATGGGGGTATACAGACGGGGGTATACAGATGGGGGTATACAGACGGGGGTATACAGATGGGGGTATACAGATGGGGGTATACAGACGGGGGTATACAGACGGGGGTATACAGATGGGGGTATACAGACGGGGGTATACAGATGGGGGTATACAGATGGGGGTATACAGACGGGGGTATACAGAGGGGAGTATACAGACGGGAGTATACAGACGGGGGTCACAGAGGGGGGTCACAGACGGGGGTATACAGATGGGGGTATACAGACGGGGGTATACAGACGGGGGTATACAGATGGGGGTATACAGATGGGGTATACAGATGGGAGTATACAGATGGGAGTATACAGATGGGGGTATACAGACGGGGGTATACAGATGGGGGTATACAGACGGGGGTATACAGATGGGGGTATACAGACGGGGGTATACAGATGGGGGTATACAGATGGGGGTATACAGATGGGGTATACAGATGGGGTATACAGAGGAGGGTATACAGATGGGGGTATACAGATGGGGGTATACAGATGGGGTATACAGATGGGGTATACAGAGGAGGGTATACAGATGGGGGTATACAGATGGGGTATACAGATGGGAGTATACAGATGGGAGTATACAGATGGGGGTATACAGACGGGGGTATACAGATGGGGGTATACAGACGGGGGTATACAGATGGGGGTATACAGACGGGGGTATACAGATGGGGGTATACAGACGGGGGTATACAGATGGGGGTATACAGATGGGGGTATACAGACGGGGGTATACAGAGGGGAGTATACAGACGGGAGTATACAGACGGGGGTCACAGAGGGGGGTCACAGACGGGGGTATACAGATGGGGGTATACAGACGGGGGTATACAGACGGGGGTATACAGATGGGGGTATACAGATGGGGGTATACAGACGGGGGTATACAGATGGGGTATACAGATGGGGGTATACAGACGGGAGTATACAGACTGGGGTATACAGATGGGGGTATACAGATGGGGGTATACAGACGGGAGTATACAGACTGGGGTATACAGATGGGGGTATACAGACGGGAGTATACAGACTGGGGTATACAGATGGGGGTATACAGATGGGGGTATACAGACTGGGGTATACAGTGTGGGGTATACAGATGGGAGTATACAGATGGGGGTATACAGACGGGGGTATACAGATGGGGTCACAGACGGGGGTATACAGATGGGGTATACAGATGGGGGTATACAGATGGTGGTATAGAGACGGGGGTATACAGATGGGGGTATACAGACGGGGGTATACAGACGGGGGTATACAGATGGGGGTATACAGATGGGGGTATACAGACGGGGGTATACAGACGGGAGTATACAGACTGGGGTATACAGATGGGGGTATACAGATGGGGGTATACAGACTGGGGTATACAGTGTGGGGTATACAGATGGGAGTATACAGATGGGAGTATACAGATGGGAGTATACAGATGGGGGTACACAGACGGGGGTATACAGATGGGGTCACAGACGGGGGTATACAGATGGGGTATACAGATGGGGGTATACAGATGGTGGTATACAGACGGGGGTATACAGATGGGGGTATACAGACGGGGGTATACAGACGGGGGTATACAGATGGGGGTATACAGACGGGGGTATACAGATGGGGGTATACAGACGGGGGTATACAGACGGGGGTATACAGACGGGGGTCACAGAGGGGGGTCACAGACGGGGGTATACAGATGGGAGTATACAGATGGGAGTATACAGATGGGAGTATACAGATGGGAGTATACATATGGGAGTATACAGATGGGGTCACAGAGGGGGGTCACAGACGGGGGTATACAGACGGGGGTCACAGATGGGGGTTATACAGAGGGGGGTATACAGACGGGGGTATACAGACGGGGGTCACAGACGGGGGTATACAGACGGGGGTATACAGACGGGGGTATACAGACGGGGGTATACAGACTGGGGTATACAGATGGGGGTATACAGATGGGGGTATACAGACTGGGGTATACAGTGTGGGGTATACAGATGGGAGTATACAGACGGGAGTATACAGACGGGAGTATACAGACGGGGGTATACAGACGGGAGTATACAGACGGGAGTATACAGACGGGAGTATACAGATGGGAGTATACAGATGGGGGTATACAGATGGAGGTATACAGATGGGGGTATACAGATGGGAGTATACAGATGGGGGTATACAGATGGGGGTATACAGATGGGGGTATACAGATGGGAGTATACAGATGGGGGTATACAGACGGGGGTATACAGACTGGGGTATACAGACGGGGGTATACAGACGGGGGTATACAGACGGGGGTATACAGACTGGGGTATACAGATGGGGGTATACAGATGGGGGTATACAGACTGGGGTATACAGTGTGGGGTATACAGATGGGAGTATACAGACGGGGGTATACAGATGGGGGTATACAGTGTGGGGTATACAGATGGGAGTATACAGACGGGAGTATACAGACGGGAGTATACAGACGGGAGTATACAGATGGGAGTATACAGATGGGGGTATACAGATGGGGGTATACAGATGGAGGTATACAGATGGGAGTATACAGATGGGGTATACAGATGGGAGTATACAGACGGGGGTATACAGATGGAGGTATACAGATGGGGGTATACAGATGGGGGTATACAGATGGGGGTATACAGACGGGGGTATACAGATGGAGGTATACAGATGGGGGTATACAGATGGGGGTATACAGATGGGGGTATACAGATGGGGGTATACAGACGGGGGTATACAGATGGAGGTATACAGATGGGGGTATACAGATGGGGGTATACAGATGGGGGTATACAGATGGGAGTATACAGATGGGGGTATACAGATGGGGGTATACAGATGGGGGTATACAGATGGGAGTATACAGATGGGGGTATACAGATGGAGGTATACAGATGGGGGTATACAGATGGGAGTATACAGATGGGGGTATACAGATGGGGGTATACAGATGGGGGTATACAGATGGGGGTATACAGATGGGAGTATACAGATGGGGGTATACAGATGGGGGTATACAGATGGGGGTATACAGATGGGGGTATACAGACGGGGGTATACAAATGGGAGTATACAGACGGGGGTATACAGATGGAGGTATACAGATGGGGGTATACAGATGGGGGTATACAGATGGGGGTATACAGATGGGAGTATACAGATGGGGGTATACAGATGGGGGTATACAGATGGGGGTATACAGATGGGAGTATACAGATGGGGGTATACAGATGGAGGTATACAGATGGGGGTATACAGATGGGAGTATACAGATGGGGGTATACAGATGGGGGTATACAGATGGGGGTATACAGATGGGGGTATACAGATGGGAGTATACAGATGGGGGTATACAGATGGGGGTATACAGATGGGGGTATACAGATGGGGGTATACAGATGGGGGTATACAGATGGGGGTATACAGATGGGAGTATACAGATGGGGGTATACAGATGGGGGTATACAGACGGGGGTATACAGACGGGGGTATACAGATGGGAGTATACAGATGGGGGTATACAGATGGGGGTATACAGACGGGGGTATACAGACGGGGGTATACAGACTGGGGTATACAGATGGGGGTATACAGATGGGGGTATACAGACTGGGGTATACAGTGTGGGGTATACAGATGGGAGTATACAGACGGGGGTATACAGACGGGGGTATACAGACGGGGGTATACAGACGGGGGTATACAGACGGGGGTATACAGATGGGGGTATACAGTGTGGGGTATACAGATGGGAGTATACAGACGGGAGTATACAGACGGGAGTATACAGACGGGAGTATACAGACGGGAGTATACAGATGGGAGTATACAGATGGGGGTATACAGATGGGGGTATACAGATGGGGGTATACAGATGGGAGTATACAGATGGGGGTATACAGATGGGGGTATACAGACGGGGGTATACAGATGGGGGTATACAGATGGGGGTATACAGATGGGAGTATACAGATGGGGGTATACAGATGGGGGTATACAGACGGGGGTATACAGACGGGAGTATACAGACGGGAGTATACAGACGGGAGTATACAGATGAGGTATACAGATGGAGGTATACAGACGGGGGTATACAGACGGGGGTATACAGACGGGGGTATACAGATGGAGGTATACAGATGGGGGTATACAGATGGGGGTATACAGATGGAGGTATACAGATGGGAGTATACAGATGGGGTATACAGATGGGAGTATACAGACGGGGGTAAACAGATGGAGGTATACAGATGGGGGTATACAGATGGAGGTATACAGATGGGGGTATACAGATGGGAGTATACAGATGGGGGTATACAGATGGGGGTATACAGATGGGGGTATACAGACGGGGGTATACAGATGGAGGTATACAGATGGGGGTATACAGATGGGGGTATACAGATGGGGGTATACAGATGGGGGTATACAGACGGGGGTATACAGATGGAGGTATACAGATGGGGGTATACAGATGGGGGTATACAGATGGGGGTATACAGATGGGAGTATACAGATGGGGGTATACAGATGGGGGTATACAGATGGGGGTATACAGATGGGAGTATACAGATGGGGGTATACAGATGGAGGTATACAGATGGGGGTATACAGATGGGAGTATACAGATGGGGGTATACAGATGGGGGTATACAGATGGGGGTATACAGATGGGGGTCACAGACGGGAGTATACAGACGGGAGTATACAGATGGGGGTATACAGATGGGGGTATACAGACGGGAGTATACAGTGTGGGGTATACAGATGGGGGTATACAGATGGGGGTATACAGATGGGAGTATACAGATGGGGGTCACAGACAGGGGTATACAGATGGGAGTATACAGATGGGGGTATACAGATGGGGGTATACAGACGGGAGTATACAGTGTGGGGTATACAGATGGGGGTATACAGATGGGGTATACAGATGGGGGTATACAGATGGGGGTATACAGACGGGGGTATACAGACGGGAGTATACAGACGGGAGTATACAGATGGGGGTATACAGACGGGGGTATACAGACGGGGGTCACAGATGGGGGTATACAGATGGGGGTATACAGATGGGGGTATACAGAGGGGGGTATACAGACGGGGGTCACAGATGGGGGTATACAGATGGGGGTATACAGACGGGAGTATACAGATGGGGGTATACAGACGGGAGTATACAGATGGGGGTATACAGATGGGGGTATACAGACGGGGGTATACAGATGGGAGTATACAGATGGGGGTATACAGATGGGGGTATACAGATGGGGGTATACAGATGGGAGTATACAGACGGGGGTATACAGATGGGGGTATACAGACGGGGGTATACAGACGGGAGTATACAGATGGGGGTATACAGATGGGGGTATACAGACGGGAGTATACAGATGGGGGTATACAGATGGGAGTATACAGATGGGAGTATACAGACGGGGGTATACAGATGGGAGTATACAGATGGGGGTATACAGATGGGGGTATACAGATGGGGGTATACAGACGGGGGTATACAGACGGGAGTATACAGACGGGAGTATACAGATGGGGGTATACAGACGGGGGTATACAGATGGGGTCACAGACGGGGGTATACAGATGGGAGTATACAGACGGGGGTATACAGATGGGGTCACAGACGGGGGTATACAGACGGGGGTATACAGACGGGGGTATACAGACGGGGGTATACAGACGGGGGTATACAGATGGGGGTATACAGACGGGGGTATACAGATGGGGTCACAGACGGGGGTATACAGATGGGAGTATACAGATGGGGGTATACAGATGGGGGTATACAGACGGGGGTATACTGACGGGGGTATACAGATGGGAGTATACAGATGGGGGTATACAGATGGGGGTATACAGACGGGGGTATACTGACGGGGGTATACAGATGGGAGTATACAGATGGGGGTATACAGATGGGGGTATACACACGGGGGTATACTGACGGGGGTATACAGATGGGAGTATACAGATGGGGGTATACAGATGGGGGTATACAGATGGGGGTATACAGATGGGGGTATACACACGGGGGTATACTGACGGGGGTATACAGATGGGAGTATACAGATGGGGGTATACAGATGGGGGTATACACACGGGGGTATACTGACGGGGGTATACAGATGGGAGTATACAGACGGGGGTATACAGACGGGGGTATACAGACGGGGGTATACAGACGGGGGTATACAGATGGGAGTATACAGATGGGGGTATACAGACGGGGGTATACAGACGGGGGTTTACAGACGGGGGTATACAGATGGGAGTATACAGATGGGGGTATACAGACGGGGGTATACAGACGGGGGTATACAGACGGGGGTATACAGATGGGAGTATACAGATGGGGGTATACAGACGGGGGTATACAGACGGGGGTATACAGATGGGGGTATACAGACGGGGGTATACAGATGGGAGTATACAGATGGGGGTATACAGACGGGGGTATACAGACGGGGGTATACAGACGGGGGTTTACAGACGGGGGTATACAGATGGGGGTATACAGACGGGCTCACCTGAGAGCGTGGGGGGGGGGGGAGGGCGTGTCGGTGACGATGTGATGAACTGAAAAACAAAGTTTGTTTCATCCGTTTTGGTGAAACTGTTGTGATTTTGGTCGATACAAAACCATTGATCAGGTTTGTAAAAGTGAAAGTGAAGTTTGTCCCTCAGACTCACCGTACCAGCCCGGGGGGGCGGGGCAGTACACCGGCGCCGGCCTGCAGGGGGCGACTGTGAGACACAACAACAAATACATGAGAGGCTTAATGCCACAGCCCAGTCCAGTCGACACTTAAGCTTCACTCCCAAAGTATCACTTTATTTACATATATTTGTATATATATATATATTTGTTTACATTTATGTATATTTGTTTATATTTATTACCGTCCTGTGGATCCGCCGGCTGCTCCTGAAGTTTCTTTGTCTCAGACGCTGCACAAACAGTGTCTTTAATGGTTTGTTATTGATGATTTTATATTATATTTATATTATATTTATATTTATATTTATATTTATTGATGAAGACGTTTATTCTGTACCTGCTTCAGCGGCGCGTTTGGCTTTGGCTCTGCGCACGGCTGCAACGCAAACACAAACAACACAAACAAGACACGTTTATATTAAAGTCTGTCACGGCTGCAACACAAACAACACAAACAACACAAACAACACATGTCTATGTTTATGTTTCTGTCCAGTATCAGAGAAACGACAGAAACAAGAGTCAAACCTTTAGCGAAGGCCGGGATTCTGCGGCTCCTCGACGTTACGTCCAACGCAGGCACTCGAGGTAAACCTGAAACACAACAATAACCTGAAACACAACAATAACCTGAAACACAACAATAACTTGAAACACAACAATAACCTGAAACACAACAATAACCTGAAACACAACAATAACTTGAAACACAACAATAACCTGAAACACAACAATAACCTGAAACACAACAATAACCTAAAACACAACAATAACCTGAAACACAACAATAACCTGAAACACAACAATAACCTGAAACACAACGCCTTAAACCCTCCTTAAAGGGGGGGGGGGGGGGGGTATTATGCAAAATGGACATTTTCAAGCTTTCCATCCTGTTATTCTGTCACTCCCTCATTAAAAACATGGCTGAAGTGTTGCCTTGGCACATTCACGTATTTCTGAGTAATCTGTAAAAACTCTGATGGCGGCCATTTTAGGGATAGGTTTGCAGAACCCCCTCCCCACTGATGCCACAGACAGCGTGTGGAGGGGGCGTGTCTAAAGGCTCAGAGGTTCTTAAAGAGACAGAGGCCTATTTCAAGACATTCACTACAGCCATTTTATACAAGGCAGTTATTCTAATTTACTGCATTTACAGACCAACAGAAGGTTTGTCATCATTGTAGTGAGATATAGACTGGTGCTATGGGACTGACAAAAGCAGAACACCCCCTCTTTAAAGCAGAACACCCCCTCTTTAAAGCAGAACACCCCCCCTTTAAAGCAGAACACCCCCTCTTTAAAGCAGAACACCCCCTCTTTAAAGCAGAACACCCCCTCTTTAAAGCAGAACACCCCCTCTTTAAAGCAGAACACCCTCTCCTTAAACCCTCCTTAAACCCTCCTTAAACCCTCCTTAAACCCGCCTTAAACCCGCCTTAAACCCGCCTTAAACCCTCCTTAAACCCGCCTTAAACCCGCCTTAAACCCGCCTTAAACCCTCCTTAAACCCTCCTTAAACCCTCCTTAAACCTGCCTTAAACCCTCCTTAAACCCTCCTTAAACCCTCCTTAAACCCGCCTTAAACCCTCCTTAAACCCTCCTTAAACCCGCCTTAAACCCTCCTTAAACCCTCCTTAAACCCTCCTTAAACCCTCCTTAAACCCTCCTTAAACCCTCCTTAAACCCTCCTTAAACCCTCCTTAAACCCGCCTTAAACCCGCCTGACCTGATCGTGGCCGGTCGTGAGTCTTGGACGCGTCTGAAAGAACAGTGCAGTTAAGATTAAAGTGATCATTATTAATGTCAGTTATTAAAGTGAATGTTTTTAAAGTTCATACCTTTCCTCTTGGACCTGACGGCCGACACTCTGCGCACTGAAACACAGGGGGCGCTCTTCAGTCACATTTACACAGAGATACAGGCAGTTTGAATGTGACGTCTCAGGTTCGTGTTTTCCAGCAGCCCCTCCTCCCCTTGAGCGCCCCCTCCTGCCCGTGAGCGCCCCCTCCTGCCCGTGAGCGCCCCCTCCTGCCCGCCCTCCGCACTGACCTGGTTTGCTCTCTTCTTCTTCTTCTTCTTCTTCTTCTTCTTCTCCTCCGGCGCCGCAGGAACAAACTGCAGAGACGTGAAAGTCAGTGACGGGTCAGAGATAAACTTTAGACTCTGGGACGTCTGACCTGTGGGCTCCACGGCGCCCCCTGCAGGCTGAGGTTCCTCTGCAGCGTCTGACTCCTCCTCTTCACCGTCCTCTTCATCGTCTTCATCCTGGGCCTGTGGCGCCTCCTCCTGGACACTCGGAGCAGCTGCAGCAGACTCTTCATCTTCACACAGTGGTTCATCATCCTCCTCCTCTGCGTCAGGGCTGGAGCTCTCCACAGGGGCTGAACTCTCCTCCTCCTCTGCGCCAGGGCTGGAGCTCTCCACAGGGGCTGAACTCTCCTCCTCCTCTGCGTCAGTGTCTGTCTCGTCCAGGTCCACCTCCACCGAGCTGCTCAGAGCTGGACGAGAAGATGAACATCGTGGAACTTTCTCCAACGATGACGATATTTATACAAATATTTACAAAACATAAAAACATCTTTAACAAACAGTTCAGAATCAGCCACTCATTTGAAAGCTAAGACCTACAAAACTCATCTGAACGGATCTTTTTCAGCGCTTTTATTATCACGTTTTGGTCGCTCTTTGGTTGCGTTTTCATCCACGTTTTTAGATTTGGGTAAAGCTGAGTTCAAGAGGAGGTTAAATAAATCACTGACGCTGATCTGTGAACGTGAACATGTAAAAACATTTAGACCCTCCTGCTGCTCACCTCCAGACTCCTCCCCCTCAGTCACAGACTCCTCCCCCTCAGTCACAGACTCCTCCTCCTCAGTCACAGACTCCTCCTCCTCTGCATCGTCATCGTCGTCTTCATCGTCTGCTAAAACTCCGCTGTCTATTGACGCCACCGACGCCGTGTCTTCCTCCTCCTCTTCTTCCTCCTCCTCTTCTTCCTCCTCCTCTTCTTCCTCCTCCTCTGGCGTGACATCGTCCTCCTCTCCTACGTCAGATCCAACATGGCCGACAGCCTCCTCCTCCTCGCGCTCCTGGTCATCTTCTTCACTCTCGTCGTCTTCTTCGTCGTCGGCGAAGAGCTCAGAAGAGGCCACAGACTCCTCCTCCTCCTCCTCATCGTCATCGTCTTCGTCTGTGGAACAAAAACATTTGAACTCTGAGCTGCGGCTGATGTGACGAACTCAACACAGACCTGACTCTTCCTCTGCGCCAGTGGAATCATCTTCATCTTCCTCTGCGCCAGTGGAATCATCTTCATCAGCTGGCATTGTTAGCTCTTCCTCGTCGTCGTCTTCCTCTGCAGCAGGAGGCAGCTCTTCCTCCTCCTCTTCTTCGTCATCATCATCATCATCAGTCTCCACGATCTTCAGCTCCTTCTGATCGAGACACAATAAAAAGTCTTTAACTCATGATGTTTAATAAATCCCTGACGCAGAAACAAAACTGAAACGTCTCCGGCCTAAACACGAGGCTAAAGAATAAACTCATCACTGACACTGATCAGATCAGTGAAAATGTGGTTTAGCGTCGGTGATTTTATTTATATTTATTCTTTTAAACTAATTTGTTCTGTTTTGGTTTTCTGGTTTTAGTGGCCGCGTGTTTGGAAACGTTTTGTTTAAATGTGCTGAGTTTTAGCAACATCAATGAGTTAATGCTAATGTTCGCTAACGGACTCGCTCACTGTTCGCTAACGTTCGCTAACAGACTCACTCACTGTTCGCTAACGTTCGCTAACGGACTCGCTCACTGTTCGCTAACGTTCGCTAACGGACTCGCTCACTGTTCGCTAACGTTCGCTAACGGACTCGCTCACTGTTCGCTAACGTTCGCTAACGGACTCGCTCACTGTTCGCTAACGTTCGCTAACGTTTGCTAACGTTCGCTAATGTTCGCTAACAGACTCGCTCAGTGTTCACCAACGTTTCTCTAACGGACTCGCTCACTGTTCGCTAACGTTCACTAACAGACTCGCTCACTGTTCGCTAACGTTCGCTAACGGACTCGCTCACTGTTCGCTCACTGTTCGCTAACGTTCGCTAACGTTCGCTAACGTCTGGATCCAGAACCTCTTCTATTCATTTCTCTGTTTAAGGTCAGGGTTAAAAGTACCTTTTACTAACACAGGTTTTTCCCTTGAGTTTCATTTGCGTGAGAGACTTGCTTCAAATGTGCATCGGCTAAAACGGGAAAGACACAGATGTGCAAACAGAAAACCGCAGCTGTTTTGTTGCTTTTAAAATGTGTTTAGGCGATTACAGTTTATCTGAGAACTGGAGCCTCGGGTCCACCAGGGGGAGAACAGTCACTTCACAGCTCACCTCCTCTGCCTCCTCTTCCTCTACATCTTCCTCTGCCTCCTCTTCCTCCTCTTCTTCAGGTGGAACAGCTTCATCGTCTTTGAGGTCAGTTTCTATATGGATCTCCTCCTCATCCTCATCTACAGCAGGAGGTAGCTCTTCTTCTTCTTCTGTATCAGGCTCCTCCTCTGCATCACTCTCGTCCTCTGTGTCAGGCTCCTCCTCTGCGTCGGAGGAGAGCTCTGATTGGCTGAGGACAGAAGAGTCTGAGTCGGACAGCTCCGCCTCCTCGCTGCTCTCTTCCTCTGCATCATCATCCTCCTCTTCATCACTGGAGACAGGTTCGGGAGCCGGCTCCTCCTCTGCGTCAGGCTCCTCCTCTGCGTCAGGCTCCTCCTCTGCGTCAGGCTCCTCCTCTGCCCCCTACAGGAAGAGAGTTCATGTAATCTTTATGAATTATGTTGTCAGTGATAAAGTTTATTTATAAGTTCTTGTTGCTATTTACAAATATATGTGTATATCTCGGGGGAACAAGATATTATGTCATGAATTATATCTACATAACAATTACTATAATTCCTCTGAGATAATATCTTATTCCCCTAGAAAATATCTCATTCCCCTGTAATATCTTATTCCCCTGTGATAATATGTCATTCCCCTGTGATAATATCTCATTACTCTGTGATAATAACTCATTCCTCTGTGATAATAACTCAGTCCCCTGTGATAATAACTCATTCCCCTGTGATAATAACTCATTCCTCTGTGATAATAACTCATTCCCCTGTGATAATAACTCATTCCCCTGTGATAATATCTCATTACTCTGTGATAATAACTCATTCCTCTGTGATAATAACTCATTCCCCTGTGATAATAAGTCAGTCCCCTGTGATAATAACTCATTTCCCTGTGATAATAACTCATTCCCCTGTGATAATAAGTCAGTCCCCTGTGATAATAACTCATTCCTCTGTGATACTAACTCAGTCCCCTGTGATAATAACTCATTCCCCTGTGATAATAACTCATTCCCCTGTGATAATAAGTCAGTCCCCTGAGATAATAACTCATTCCCCTGTGATAATATCTCTTTCCCCTGTGATAATAACTCATTCCCCTGTGATAATAACTCATTCCCTGTGATAATAACTCATTCCCCTGTGATAATATCTCTTTCCCCTGTGATAATAAGTCAGTCCCCTGTGATAATAACTCATTTCCCTGTGATAATAACTCATTCCCCTGTGATAATAAGTCAGTCCCCTGTGATAATAACTCATTCCCCTGTGATAATAACTCATTCCCCTGTGATAATAACTCATTCCCCTGTGATAATAACTCATTCCCCTGTGATAATAACTCATTCCCCTGTGATAATAAGTCAGTCCCCTGA
Organism: Gobius niger; assembly: GCF_951799975.1. Classification (NCBI taxonomy): domain Eukaryota; kingdom Metazoa; phylum Chordata; class Actinopteri; order Gobiiformes; family Gobiidae; genus Gobius; species Gobius niger. The sequence goes on from NC_136866.1 coordinate 31,690,882, forward strand.
GATAATAACTCATTCCCCTGTGATAATATCTCTTTCCCCTGTGATAATAACTCATTCCCCTGTGATAATAACTCATTCCCCTGTGATAATATCTCATTCCCCTGTGATAATAACTCATTCCCCTGTGATAATAACTCAGTCCCCTGTGATAATAACTCATTCCCCTGTGATTTTATGTGTTTTCCCTCCTCTGCACCTTAAAAAGACTCACCGTCTCTGCGCCCTCTTCTTCCTCTTCTTCCTCTTCTTCCTCTGCCTCAGCCGGAGCCTCCTCTTCCTCACCGACACCCAGTTCCTCCTCCTCATCTTCCTCCTCTTCTGCTGGTTCTTCTTCCGCTTCCTCCTCTTCGTCAGCAACCAGCTCCTCCTCATCTTCATCTGTGTCAGCTGGAGCGCCCTCTTCCTCAGAGTCAGTTTCCTCTTCCTCCTCCAACTCTTCAAAAACAGCAGCTGGTTCCTCCTTTGCATCTTCATCTTCATCCTCCGCCTCTGCATCAGCTGGAGCCTCTTCCTCCTCCTCCTCCTCCTCCTCTTCCTCTTCCTCTTCCTCTTCAGAAACAGCACCTCGTTCCTCCTCTGCATCAGCTGGAGCCTCTTCTTCCTCTTCCTCCACTTCAACTGCGGCCGGCTCTGCCTCTTCTACCTCCTCTTCATCTGCTCCCTCCTCTTCTTCCTCCTCTGCATCTTCCTCCTCTGCATCTTCCTCCTCCTCCTCTGCGTCTGTGAAGGCGGTTCATTATATTTTATTTTGTGGAAATGTTTGTTTGTTAAAAATAAAGATGATTTTGCAGAAACAATGCAGGAAATAAATAAATAAACTTATTTATTTGGTTTAACGAGCAAATCAAACCTGTGTCACCTTCATCAGCTGCGTCTAGCTCCTCTTCCTCCTCCTCTTCCTCCTCCTCTCCCTCGTCCAGTTCTTTGTTCAGATCAAATCAATCGATGAAAAAATGCTTAATCTCAAAACGTTTCCTTTTACCAAATCAATCCTAACGACCCTCACCGGCCTCTTCCTCCTCCAATGCCTCCTCCTCCTCTTCCTCCTCCAGTTCCTCCTCCAGTTCCTCCTCCTCCTCTTCCTCCTCCAGTTCCTCCTCCTCCTCCTCCTCCAGTTCCTCCTCCTCTTCCTCCTCCAGTTCCTCCTCCTCTTCCTCCTCCAGTTCCTCCTCCTCTTCCTCCAGTTCTTCTTCAGCTGGAAGTAAAAAGTGAAGACACTGAATAATGTAATGTAGTGAGAGTGGGGTTCCTCAGGGTCTTGTTCTAGGCCCAGTTTTGTCCTCGGCTCGATTTTCAGAAACATCACAGTTCCGTTTGTTTTGCCATAGAAGAGTCTAGTGTCATGTAAGTCATGCAGGATCTGCAGGATCTGCAGGATCTACAGGATCTACAGGATCTACAGGATCTGCAGGATCTGAGACAGGATCTGCAGGATCTGAGACAGGATCTGCAGGATCTGCAGGATCTGAGACAGGATCTGCAGGATCTGCAGGATCTACAGGATCTACAGGATCTACAGGATCTACAGGATCTACAGGATCTGCAGGATCTGAGACAGGATCTGCAGGATCTGCAGGATCTGAGACAGGATCTGCAGGATCTGCAGGATCTACAGGATCTACAGGATCTACAGGATCTACAGGATCTACAGGATCTGCAGGATCTGAGACAGGATCTGCAGGATCTGCAGGATCTGAGACAGGATCTGCAGGATCTGCAGGATCTGCAGGATCTGCAGGATCTACAGGATCTACAGGATCTACAGGATCTACAGGATCTACAGGATCTACAGGATCTGAGACAGGATCTGCAGGATCTACAGGATCTACAGGATCTGCAGGATCTGCAGGATCTACAGGATCTACAGGATCTACAGGATCTACAGGATCTACAGGCTCTGCAGGATCTGCAGGATCTACTGGATCTGAGACGGGATCTGCAGGATCTGCAGGATCTGCAGGATCTACTGGATCTGAGACGGGATCTGCAGGATCTGCAGGATCTGCAGGATCTGCAGGATCTACAGGATCTACAGGATCTGCAGGATCTGCAGGATCTACAGGATCTACAGGATCTACAGGATCTACAGGATCTACAGGATCTACAGGATCTACAGGATCTGCAGGATCTACAGGATCTGAGACGGGAACTGTGAGGCCCCATGAGTGATTATTCTGTAAAAGACGTTCATTATATCTTTGGTAAAATAGTAAAAAACTCAAAGATCAACCTATGAGAAACTGCTTCATCCAAAACATTTCTCCTTTTACCAATTCAATCCAAACCACCCTTACCGGCCTCCTCCTCCTCTTCCTCCTCTTCCTCCTCCTCTTCCTCCTCTTCCTCCTCCTCTTCCTCCTCCTCTTCCTCCAGTTCTTCCTCTTCCTCCTCTTCCTCCTCTTCCTCCTCTTCCTCCAGTTCTTCAGCTGAAAGTAAAAAGTTGAGATTAAAAGCGTAACGAAGCTCCAGCTGTTTTAATGTAAGGAAAGAGGCGGGGTTTGTGAAGAAGATGGTCTTCTCACCATAGTCCTCCTCCTCTTCCTCTTCCTCGTCTTCTTCACCCCCCTCTTCCTCCTCTTCATCTCCTGTCATGAGAAAAAGGTCTGTGGCAGTTTTTTGTTTTCTGCGACAAATCAGAAATGACTCTTTTCAACAGCAGCAGCCATTTTCTCACCCTCCTCCTCCTCTTCTTCCTCCTCTTCTTCACCCTCCTCTTCTTCTTCACCCTCCTCTTCCTCTTCTTCTGTGACACAAATATGAAACAAAGTGAACGAGGGGTTTGGGGGCGAGAGACGTTCGGAAGTCAAAGACATTTTCTCACCGTAGTAATCTTCGTACTCCTCGGACAGCACCTCTTCTACTTCCTCCTCCTCATCCTCTACATCATCCTCCTCTTCATCCTCCTCTTCCTCCTCTTCCTCCTCGTCTCCTAGCTCCTCGTCTGCTTCCTCATCTTCTAGGTGCTCGTCTGCCTGCTTGTCCTCGTCCTCTTCCTCCACAACTTCGATGACGGGAAGCTTGTGTTTGGCCTGCATAGTGATCACTGACAGAGAGGAGACTCAGTACTACAGTATAAGTACTCTAAGTACTGCAGTATAAGTACTCTAAGTACTGCAGTTAAAGTACTCTAAGTACCGCAGTATAAGTACTCTCAGTACTGCAGTATAAGTACAGGCAGCAGAGTATTCGAGTAGGATCTGCTTTACTCAAGTATTGTAGTTTTTGTTGCTTTTACTCGACTCCGTCCTAAAGATAAATCTAGCACTTTCTGCTCCATTTGTCCAAAAGCTTAATAATAGACTATGACCAGCAGGTGGCGCTGTGCAGGTGTTCTGTCAATGCCACTGAATCAGGAGAAGGGTTGTAATAGTCTGGGAATTTACAAAACCGGACAGAATGTTCACGTGAATCTCTGTCGACAGAGATAAACTGCAGCATAAAAAGACATTTTAAATAAAAAGAGACAAAGTGGAAGAGATGGGGATCGTCTCTTTTTCTCATTTGAGACAAAACAAGTAAATATAAATATTTGCAGCACTTTTTAACATATTTCTGATGTTTGTAAAAAATATCTCTTCATCGTTAATATTAATAAATGATCTAAACACAAACTCTTACTGTGTCAAACTACTCGATAGTTCAGACAAGACTCACCTTTTCCTCGAGACGGAAGGAATTCACCTACGACAGAAACATCTCACATTATTAACATTATGAACAATATTAACAATGTTAACATTATTAACATTTTAACATTATTAACATTATTAACATTTTAACATTATTAACATTATTAACATTATTAACATTATTAACATTATTAACATTATTAACAATATTAACATTATTAACATTTTAACATTATGAACAATATTAGAATTATTAACATTATTAACACTATTAACAATATTAACAATATTAATATTATTAACATTAACATTATTTACAATATTAACAATAATGACAACATTAACATTATTAACATTATTAACATTATTAACATTATTAACAATATTAACAATATTAGCAATATTAACATTATTAACATTATTAACATTATTAACAATATTAACAATATTAACATTATTAACATTATTAACAATATTAACATTATTAATATTAAAATTATAAACAATATCAACATTATTAACATTATTAACATTATTAACAATATTAACAATATTAACATTATTAATATTAAAATTATTAACAATATTAACAATATTAACAATATTAACATTATTAACATTATTAACATTATTAACATTATTAACATTATTAACAATATTAACAATATTAACAATATTAACATTATTAACAATATTAACATTATTAACATTATTAACATTATTAATATTAAAATTATTAACAATATCAACATTATTAACATTATTAACATTATTAACAATATTAGCAATATTAACAATATTAACAATATTAACAATATTAACATTATTAACATTATTAACAATATTAACAATATTAACATTATTAACAATATTAACATTATTAACATTATTAACATTATTAACATTATTAACAATATTAACATTATTAACATTATTAACATTATTAACAATATTAACAATATTAACAATATTAACATTATTAACATTATTAACAATATTAACAATATTAACATTATTAACATTATTAACAATATTAACATTATTAACAATATCAACATTAATAACAATATTAACATTATTAACAATATCAACATTAATAACAATATTAACATTAACAACAATATTGACATTATTAACATTATCAACATGGTTAACAATATCAACATTAATAACAATATTGACATTATTAACATTATTAACATGGTTAACAATATTAACATTATTAACATGATTAACATTGTTAACAATATTAACATTATTAACATTATTAACATTATTAACATTATTAACATTATTAACATTATTAACAATATCAACATTAATAACAATATTGACATTATTAACATTATTAACAATATTAACATTATTAACATTGTTAACAATATTAACATTATTAACATTATTAACATTATTAACATTGTTAACAATATTAACATTATTAACATTATTAACATTATTAACAATATTAACATTATTAACATTATTAACATTATTAACATTATTAACAATATTAACATTATTAACATTATTAACATTATTAACATTATTAACAATATCAACATTAATAACAATATTGACATTATTAACATTATTAACAATATTGACATTATTAACAATATTAACAATATTAACATTATTAACATTATTAACATTATTAACAATATTAACATTATTAACATTATTAACAATATCAACATTATTAACATTGTTAACAATATTAACATTATTAACATTATTAACATTATTAACATTGTTAACAATATTAACATTATTAACATTATTAACATTATTAACAATATTAACATTATTGACATTATTAACAATATCAACATTAATAACAATATTAACATTATTAACATGATTTACATTGTTAACAATATTAACATTATTAACATTATTAACATTATTAACATTATTAATATTAAAATTATTAACAATATCAACATTATTAACATTATTAACATTATTAACAATATTAACAATATTAACATTATTAACATTATTAACATTATTAACAATATTAACATTATTAACATTATTAACAATATTAACAATATTAACATTATTAACATTATTAACAATATTAACAATATTAACATTATTAACATTATTAACAATATTAACAATATTAACATTATTAACATTATTAACAATATTAACAATATTAACAATATTAACATTATTAACATTATTAACAATATTAACATTATTAACATTATTAACATTATTAACATTATTAACAATATTAACATTATTAACAATATTAACAATATTAACATTATTAACATTATTAACAATATTAACAATATTAACAATATTAACAATATTAACATTATTAACATTATTAACAATATTAACATTATTAACATTATTAATATTAACATTAACAACAATATTAACAATATTAACATGATTAACATTGTTAACAATATTAACAATATTAACTTTATTAACAATTACATTTATTAACGTTATTACCATGATTAAATGACTATCATTATTATTTAAATGAACATTGTTATTAACATTGTTACTGACATTATTGTTCACATTATTTACATTAACATGCACATTGAAGGACAGACAGCAGAGGGCGCTGTTAGAGGTGAGCAGGAGCAGGTTAGAACCACATTAACATGCACGTTGACAGGACAGACAGCAGAGGGCGCTGTTAGAGGTGAGCAGGAGCAGGTTAGAACCAAAACAAAGCGACGGTTCAGTTTGAGTTCATTCATGAAGTCAAGACACTGCAAAGGTCAAAGTTTAACTAAAAACAGACCAGACGATCATTCACTAAAACTGACGGTTCGGGATCCACGTGTAGCACGAGAGGCTGTGACCCAAATATGGTCATTTCCTCTGAGGGCGACAGGTGGGAAATGACAGAAAACTTTCGATGTCTGATTGTTTCTCTGCAGCGTCTCGCCTCCAGATGAGAAGAATTAATGTTTAATAATTAATAATTAATGTTTCATGATGAAAGTTAAAGACGGTTAATCAGACGTAAACCTCACTCAGACGAATAAACGACTGAAACATGAGGAGTTTTTCAGGTCTGGAGCAGATTATTATCACACGGTGGTAAAGTCTGAAGAAATACCTGCGGCCGAAGTGTTGAGCTCCATAGCGCCCCCTACAGGCTCCTCCTCCTCCAGCCAGCTCTCTGCATGTGCACGCACACACACACACACACACACACATGGACAGACACGTGCATGAGCGTCAGCCACATCAGAAGCTCACGATGACATCACAGCGCTGTTCAGACGCTCCATCCTCCACCTGACCTTCTCTCTTCATCAGGAGGAGATCAGGAGGAGATCAGGATCAGGAGGAGATCAGGAGGAGATCAGGATCAGGAGGAGATCAGAGGAGATCAGGATCAGGAGGAGATCAGGAGGAGATCAGGATCAGGAGGAGACCAGAGGAGATCAGGAGGATGGAACGTGTGAACAGACGCTGTGTCTAAAGTGAAGCAGCGACGGCCGAAGCAGCGACATGTGGCTTTCACAAACTTTGAGCTTTGTCCAGAACGACAGACACTGACCTTTTTTCCGGACGGCGTAGAGGTTTCCTGCAGAAACAGAAAAACACGTGAGTGAAGGACCTGGTGCTCTCCAGGTGTGGAGTTTTGTGATTTTTTTCACCCTAAAACATCGCCAGCTCTATCAGAAACCCACAACAAATGTTAATAACAAGATATGGATATTCACAAGTTTGGAAAAGTTTGGAAAAGTTTGGAAAAGTTTGGAAAAGTTTGGAAAAGTTTGGAAAAGTTTGGAAAAGTTTGGAAATATTGGCCAACTCAACAAAAACAAAACATGTATAACTGGTGTAAACTTAAATATCTAACGGCTTTGAAGTTGCTGGAGCTAAAAAAAAAGTTAGAAACTGTCGTTAAAACCAAGTGAAAAACTATACTCTGAGGGGCAGGTCTCTGTGGGGCGGGGCTCTGGGGGCGGGGCTCTGAGGGGGCAGGGCTCTGAGGGGCGGGGCTCTGAGGGGGCGGGGCTCTGAGGGGCGGGGCTCTGAGGGGGCAGGGCTCTGAGGGGGCGGGGCTCTGAGGGGCGGGGCTCTGTGGGGCGGGGCTCTGAGGGGAGGGGCTCTGTGGGGCGGGGCTCTGAGGGGGCGGGGCTCTGAGGGGAGGGGCTCTGTGGGGCGGGGCTCTGAGGGGAGGGGCTCTGTGGGGCAGGTCTCTGTGGGGCAGGGCTCTGAGGGGCGGGGCTCTGAGGGGAGGGGCTCTGTGGGGCAGGTCTCTGTGGGGCAGGGCTCTGAGGGGCGGGGCTCTCACCGTCGTCGTCGTCGGGGGCGATGAGTCCGGCGGCGAAGCGCAGCAGCGTAGAAACCAGGTTCACGGAGTCTTCGGCCGCGCCCCTCACCATCCGCAGAGGGTCAGAGGCCACGCCCTCCACCACACCTGAGGTCACATGACTCACATCAGGAGAGCGCTCTCATTCACGCCATCATCTGGACCGGGCTCAACACCCTGCCCAGTCCAGATGACAACCTGCTAAAGCTTCATCAACATGGGAAACACTCGGACGACCGAGAGGGTCAGAGAGTCAGAGTCAGAGTCAGAGTCAGAGTCAGAGTCAGAGTCAGTAGAGTCAGAGTCAGAGTCAGAGTCAGTGTCAGAGTCAGAGTCAGAGTCAGTAGAGTCAGAGTCAGTAGAGTCAGAGTCAGAGTCAGTAGAGTCAGAGTCAGAGTCAGAGTCAGAGTCAGAGTCAGAGTCAGAGTCAGAGACAGAGTCAGAGTCAGAGTCAGAGTCAGAGACAGAGTCAGAGTCAGAGTCAGAGTCAGAGTCAGAGTCAGAGTCAGAGTCAGAGACAGAGTCAGAGTCAGAGTCAGAGTCAGTAGAGTCAGAGTCAGTAGAGTCAGAGTCAGAGTCAGAGTCAGAGTCAGTAGAGTCAGAGTCAGAGTCAGAGTCAGAGTCAGAGTCAGAGTCAGAGTCAGAGTCAGTAGAGTCAGAGTCAGAGTCAGAGTCAGAGACAGAGTCAGAGTCAGAGTCAGAGTCAGTAGAGTCAGAGTCAGTAGAGTCAGAGTCAGAGTCAGAGTCAGAGTCAGTAGAGTCAGAGTCAGAGTCAGAGTCAGAGTCAGAGTCAGAGTCAGAGTCAGAGTCAGAGTCAGAGTCAGAGACAGAGTCAGAGTCAGAGTCAGAGTCAGAGTCAGAGTCAGAGTCAGAGACAGAGTCAGAGTCAGAGACAGAGTCAGAGTCAGAGTCAGAGTCAGTAGAGTCAGAGTCAGTAGAGTCAGAGTCAGAGTCAGAGTCAGAGTCAGTAGAGTCAGAGTCAGTAGAGTCAGAGTCAGAGTCAGTAGAGTCAGAGTCAGTAGAGTCAGAGTCAGAGTCAGAGACAGAGTCAGAGTCAGAGTCAGTAGAGTCAGAGTCAGAGTCAGAGTCAGAGTCAGTAGAGTCAGAGTCAGAGTCAGTAGAGTCAGAGTCAGAGTCAGAGTCAGAGTCAGTAGAGTCAGAGTCAGTAGAGTCAGAGTCAGAGTCAGAGTCAGAGTCAGTAGAGTCAGAGTCAGAGTCAGAGTCAGAGACAGAGTCAGAGTCAGAGTCAGTAGAGTCAGAGTCAGAGTCAGAGTCAGAGTCAGTAGAGTCAGAGTCAGAGTCAGTAGAGTCAGAGTCAGAGTCAGAGTCAGAGTCAGTAGAGTCAGAGTCAGTAGAGTCAGAGTCAGAGTCAGAGTCAGAGTCAGTAGAGTCAGAGTCAGTAGAGTCAGAGTCAGAGTCAGAGTCAGTAGAGTCAGAGTCAGAGTCAGAGTCAGAGTCAGAGTCAGTAGAGTCAGAGTCAGTAGAGTCAGAGTCAGAGTCAGAGTCAGAGTCAGAGTCAGAGTCAGAGTCAGTAGAGTCAGAGTCAGTAGAGTCAGAGTCAGTAGAGTCAGAGTCAGAGTCAGAGTCAGAGTCAGTAGAGTCAGAGTCAGAGTCAGAGTCAGTAGAGTCAGAGTCAGTAGAGTCAGAGTCAGAGTCAGAGTCAGAGTCAGTAGAGTCAGAGTCAGTAGAGTCAGAGTCAGAGACAGAGTCAGAGTCAGAGTCAGAGTCAGAGTCAGTAGAGTCAGAGTCAGAGTCAGAGTCAGTAGAGTCAGAGTCAGAGTCAGTAGAGTCAGTAGAGTCAGAGTCAGAGTCAGAGTCAGAGTCAGTAGAGTCAGAGTCAGTAGAGTCAGAGTCAGAGTCAGAGTCAGAGTCAGAGTCAGTAGAGTCAGAGTCAGAGTCAGAGTCAGAGTCAGAGTCAGTAGAGTCAGAGTCAGAGTCAGAGTCAGAGTCAGAGTCAGTAGAGTCAGAGTCAGTAGAGTCAGAGTCAGTAGAGTCAGAGTCAGAGTCAGTAGAGTCAGAGTCAGAGTCAGAGTCAGAGTCAGAGTCAGTAGAGTCAGAGTCAGAGTCAGAGTCAGAGTCAGAGTCAGTAGAGTCAGAGTCAGTAGAGTCAGAGTCAGAGTCAGTAGAGTCAGAGTCAGAGTCAGAGTCAGAGTCAGAGTCAGAGTCAGTAGAGTCAGAGTCAGAGTCAGAGTCAGAGTCAGAGTCAGTAGAGTCAGAGTCAGTAGAGTCAGAGTCAGAGTCAGTAGAGTCAGAGTCAGTAGAGTCAGAGTCAGAGTCAGTAGAGTCAGAGTCAGAGTCAGAGTCAGTAGAGTCAGAGTCAGAGTCAGAGTCAGAGTCAGTAGAGTCAGAGTCAGAGTCAGAGTCAGTAGAGTCAGAGTCAGAGTCAGAGTCAGAGTCAGAGTCAGTAGAGTCAGAGTCAGAGTCAGAGTCAGAGTCAGTAGAGTCAGAGTCAGAGTCAGTAGAGTCAGAGTCAGAGTCAGAGTCAGTAGAGTCAGAGTCAGAGTCAGAGTCAGAGTCAGAGTCAGTAGAGTCAGAGTCAGAGTCAGAGTCAGAGTCAGTAGAGTCAGAGTCAGTAGAGTCAGAGTCAGTAGAGTCAGAGTCAGTAGAGTCAGAGTCAGTAGAGTCAGAGTCAGAGTCAGAGTCAGTAGAGTCAGAGTCAGTAGAGTCAGAGTCAGAGTCAGAGTCAGTAGAGTCAGAGTCAGTAGAGTCAGAGTCAGAGTCAGAGTCAGAGTCAGTAGAGTCAGAGTCAGTAGAGTCAGAGTCAGTAGAGTCAGAGTCAGTAGAGTCAGAGTCAGAGTCAGAGTCAGTAGAGTCAGAGTCAGTAGAGTCAGAGTCAGAGTCAGAGACAGAGTTAGAGTCAGTAGAGTCAGAGTCAGAGTCAGAGTCAGTAGAGTCAGAGTCAGTAGAGTCAGAGTCAGTAGAGTCAGAGTCAGTAGAGTCAGAGTCAGAGTCAGAGTCAGTAGAGTCAGAGTCAGTAGAGTCAGAGTCAGAGTCAGAGTCAGTAGAGTCAGAGTCAGTAGAGTCAGAGTCAGAGTCAGAGTCAGTAGAGTCAGAGTCAGTAGAGTCAGAGTCAGTAGAGTCAGAGTCAGTAGAGTCAGAGTCAGAGTCAGAGTCAGTAGAGTCAGAGTCAGTAGAGTCAGAGTCAGAGTCAGAGACAGAGTTAGAGTCAGTAGAGTCAGAGTCAGAGTCAGAGTCAGAGTCAGTAGAGTCAGAGTCAGAGTCAGTAGAGTCAGAGTCAGAGTCAGAGTCAGAGTCAGAGTCAGTAGAGTCAGAGTCAGTAGAGTCAGAGTCAGAGTCAGAGTCAGAGTCAGAGTCAGTAGAGTCAGAGTCAGAGTCAGAGTCAGTAGAGTCAGAGTCAGAGTCAGTAGAGTCAGAGTCAGAGTCAGAGTCAGTAGAGTCAGAGTCAGAGTCAGTAGAGTCAGAGTCAGAGTCAGAGTCAGAGTCAGAGTCAGAGTCAGAGTCAGTAGAGTCAGAGTCAGTAGAGTCAGAGTCAGAGTCAGAGTCAGAGTCAGAGTCAGTAGAGTCAGAGTCAGAGTCAGAGTCAGAGTCAGAGTCAGAGTCAGTAGAGTCAGAGTCAGAGTCAGAGTCAGAGTCAGAGTTAGAGTCAGTAGAGTCAGAGTCAGAGTCAGAGTCAGAGTCAGAGTCAGTAGAGTCAGAGTCAGAGACAGAGTTAGAGTCAGTAGAGTCAGAGTCAGTAGAGTCAGAGTCAGAGTCAGAGTCAGAGTCAGAGACAGAGTTAGAGTCAGTAGAGTCAGAGTCAGTAGAGTCAGAGTCAGAGTCAGAGTCAGAGTCAGAGTCAGTAGAGTCAGAGTCAGAGTCAGAGTCAGAGTCAGAGTCAGTAGAGTCAGAGTCAGAGTCAGTAGAGTCAGAGTCCGAGTCAGTAGAGTCAGAGTCAGAGTCAGAGTCAGTAGAGTCAGAGTCAGAGTCAGTAGAGTCAGAGTCAGAGTCAGTAGAGTCAGAGTCAGAGTCAGAGTCAGAGTCAGAGTCAGAGTCAGTAGAGTCAGAGTCAGAGTCAGAGACAGAGTCAGAGTCAGTAGAGTCAGAGTCAGTAGAGTCAGAGTCAGAGTCAGTAGAGTCAGAGTCAGAGTCAGAGTCAGTAGAGTCAGAGTCAGTAGAGTCAGAGTCAGAGTCAGAGTCAGAGTCAGTAGAGTCAGAGTCAGAGTCAGAGTCAGTAGAGTCAGAGTCAGAGTCAGAGACAGAGTCAGAGTCAGTAGAGTCAGAGTCAGTAGAGTCAGAGTCAGAGTCAGTAGAGTCAGAGTCAGAGTCAGAGTCAGTAGAGTCAGAGTCAGTAGAGTCAGAGTCAGAGTCAGAGTCAGTAGAGTCAGAGTCAGTAGAGTCAGAGTCAGAGTCAGAGTCAGAGACAGAGTCAGAGTCAGAGTCAGAGACAGAGTCAGAGTCAGAGTCAGAGTCAGAGTCAGAGACAGAGTCAGAGTCAGTAGAGTCAGAGTCAGTAGAGTCAGAGTCAGAGTCAGAGTCAGAGACAGAGTCAGAGTCAGAGTCAGAGTCAGAGACAGAGTCAGAGACAGAGTCAGAGTCAGAGTCAGAGTCAGAGTCAGAGTCAGAGTCAGAGACAGAGTCAGAGTCAGTAGAGTCAGAGTCAGTAGAGTCAGAGTCAGAGTCAGAGTCAGAGACAGAGTCAGAGTCAGAGACAGAGTCAGAGTCAGAGTCAGAGTCAGAGTCAGAGTCAGAGTCAGAGTCAGTAGAGTCAGAGTCAGTAGAGTCAGAGTCAGAGTCAGAGTCAGAGACAGAGTCAGAGTCAGAGTCAGAGACAGAGTCAGTAGAGTCAGAGTCAGAGTCAGAGTCAGAGTCAGTAGAGTCAGAGTCAGAGTCAGAGTCAGAGTCAGAGTCAGAGTCAGTAGAGTCAGAGTCAGAGTCAGAGTCAGAGTCAGAGTCAGTAGAGTCAGAGTCAGTAGAGTCAGAGTCAGAGTCAGAGACAGAGTCAGAGTCAGAGTCAGAGTCAGAGTCAGAGACAGAGACAGAGTCAGAGTCAGAGTCAGAGTCAGAGTCAGAGTCAGTAGAGTCAGAGTCAGAGTCAGAGTCAGAGACAGAGACAGAGTCAGAGTCAGAGTCAGAGACAGAGTCAGTAGAGTCAGAGTCAGAGTCAGAGTCAGTAGAGTCAGAGTCAGAGTCAGAGTCAGTAGAGTCAGAGTCAGAGTCAGAGTCAGAGTCAGAGTCAGAGACAGAGTCAGAGTCAGAGTCAGAGACAGAGTCAGTAGAGTCAGAGTCAGAGTCAGAGTCAGAGTCAGAGTCAGTAGAGTCAGAGTCAGAGTCAGAGTCAGAGTCAGTAGAGTCAGAGTCAGTAGAGTCAGAGTCAGTAGAGTCAGAGTCAGAGTCAGAGTCAGTAGAGTCAGAGTCAGAGTCAGAGTCAGAGTCAGAGACAGAGTCAGAGTCAGAGTCAGAGTCAGAGTCAGTAGAGTCAGAGTCAGAGTCAGAGTCAGAGTCAGAGTCAGTAGAGTCAGAGTCAGAGTCAGTAGAGTCAGAGTCAGAGTCAGAGTCAGAGTCAGAGTCAGTAGAGTCAGAGTCAGTAGAGTCAGAGTCAGAGTCAGTAGAGTCAGAGTCAGTAGAGTCAGAGTCAGAGTCAGAGTCAGAGTCAGAGTCAGAGTCAGAGTCAGTAGAGTCAGAGTCAGTAGAGTCAGAGTCAGAGTCAGAGTCAGTAGAGTCAGAGTCAGTAGAGTCAGAGTCAGAGTCAGAGACAGAGTTAGAGTCAGTAGAGTCAGAGTCAGAGTCAGAGTCAGTAGAGTCAGAGTCAGTAGAGTCAGAGTCAGTAGAGTCAGAGTCAGTAGAGTCAGAGTCAGAGTCAGAGTCAGTAGAGTCAGAGTCAGTAGAGTCAGAGTCAGAGTCAGAGTCAGTAGAGTCAGAGTCAGTAGAGTCAGAGTCAGAGTCAGAGTCAGAGTCAGTAGAGTCAGAGTCAGTAGAGTCAGAGTCAGTAGAGTCAGAGTCAGTAGAGTCAGAGTCAGAGTCAGAGTCAGTAGAGTCAGAGTCAGTAGAGTCAGAGTCAGAGTCAGAGACAGAGTTAGAGTCAGTAGAGTCAGAGTCAGAGTCAGAGTCAGAGTCAGTAGAGTCAGAGTCAGAGTCAGTAGAGTCAGAGTCAGAGTCAGAGTCAGAGTCAGAGTCAGTAGAGTCAGAGTCAGTAGAGTCAGAGTCAGAGTCAGAGTCAGAGTCAGAGTCAGTAGAGTCAGAGTCAGAGTCAGAGTCAGTAGAGTCAGAGTCAGAGTCAGTAGAGTCAGAGTCAGAGTCAGAGTCAGAGTCAGAGTCAGTAGAGTCAGAGTCAGAGTCAGTAGAGTCAGAGTCAGAGTCAGAGTCAGAGTCAGAGTCAGAGTCAGAGTCAGTAGAGTCAGAGTCAGTAGAGTCAGAGTCAGAGTCAGAGTCAGAGTCAGAGTCAGTAGAGTCAGAGTCAGAGTCAGAGTCAGAGTCAGAGTCAGAGTCAGAGTCAGTAGAGTCAGAGTCAGAGTCAGAGTCAGAGTCAGAGTTAGAGTCAGTAGAGTCAGAGTCAGAGTCAGAGTCAGAGTCAGAGTCAGTAGAGTCAGAGTCAGAGACAGAGTTAGAGTCAGTAGAGTCAGAGTCAGTAGAGTCAGAGTCAGAGTCAGAGTCAGAGTCAGAGACAGAGTTAGAGTCAGTAGAGTCAGAGTCAGTAGAGTCAGAGTCAGAGTCAGAGTCAGAGTCAGAGTCAGTAGAGTCAGAGTCAGAGTCAGAGTCAGAGTCAGAGTCAGTAGAGTCAGAGTCAGAGTCAGTAGAGTCAGAGTCCGAGTCAGTAGAGTCAGAGTCAGAGTCAGAGTCAGTAGAGTCAGAGTCAGAGTCAGTAGAGTCAGAGTCAGAGTCAGTAGAGTCAGAGTCAGAGTCAGAGTCAGAGTCAGAGTCAGAGTCAGTAGAGTCAGAGTCAGAGTCAGAGACAGAGTCAGAGTCAGTAGAGTCAGAGTCAGTAGAGTCAGAGTCAGAGTCAGTAGAGTCAGAGTCAGAGTCAGAGTCAGTAGAGTCAGAGTCAGTAGAGTCAGAGTCAGAGTCAGAGTCAGAGTCAGTAGAGTCAGAGTCAGAGTCAGAGTCAGTAGAGTCAGAGTCAGAGTCAGAGACAGAGTCAGAGTCAGTAGAGTCAGAGTCAGTAGAGTCAGAGTCAGAGTCAGTAGAGTCAGAGTCAGAGTCAGAGTCAGTAGAGTCAGAGTCAGTAGAGTCAGAGTCAGAGTCAGAGTCAGTAGAGTCAGAGTCAGTAGAGTCAGAGTCAGAGTCAGAGTCAGAGACAGAGTCAGAGTCAGAGTCAGAGACAGAGTCAGAGTCAGAGTCAGAGTCAGAGTCAGAGACAGAGTCAGAGTCAGTAGAGTCAGAGTCAGTAGAGTCAGAGTCAGAGTCAGAGTCAGAGACAGAGTCAGAGTCAGAGTCAGAGTCAGAGACAGAGTCAGAGACAGAGTCAGAGTCAGAGTCAGAGTCAGAGTCAGAGACAGAGTCAGAGACAGAGTCAGAGTCAGTAGAGTCAGAGTCAGTAGAGTCAGAGTCAGAGTCAGAGTCAGAGACAGAGTCAGAGTCAGAGACAGAGTCAGAGTCAGAGTCAGAGTCAGAGTCAGAGTCAGAGTCAGTAGAGTCAGAGTCAGTAGAGTCAGAGTCAGAGTCAGAGTCAGAGACAGAGTCAGAGTCAGAGTCAGAGACAGAGTCAGTAGAGTCAGAGTCAGAGTCAGAGTCAGAGTCAGTAGAGTCAGAGTCAGAGTCAGAGTCAGAGTCAGAGTCAGAGTCAGTAGAGTCAGAGTCAGAGTCAGAGTCAGAGTCAGAGTCAGTAGAGTCAGAGTCAGTAGAGTCAGAGTCAGAGTCAGAGACAGAGTCAGAGTCAGAGTCAGAGTCAGAGTCAGAGACAGAGACAGAGTCAGAGTCAGAGTCAGAGTCAGAGTCAGAGTCAGTAGAGTCAGAGTCAGAGTCAGAGTCAGAGACAGAGACAGAGTCAGAGTCAGAGTCAGAGACAGAGTCAGTAGAGTCAGAGTCAGAGTCAGAGTCAGTAGAGTCAGAGTCAGAGTCAGAGTCAGTAGAGTCAGAGTCAGAGTCAGAGTCAGAGTCAGAGACAGAGTCAGAGTCAGAGTCAGAGACAGAGTCAGTAGAGTCAGAGTCAGAGTCAGAGTCAGAGTCAGAGTCAGTAGAGTCAGAGTCAGAGTCAGAGTCAGAGTCAGTAGAGTCAGAGTCAGTAGAGTCAGAGTCAGTAGAGTCAGAGTCAGAGTCAGAGTCAGTAGAGTCAGAGTCAGAGTCAGAGTCAGAGTCAGAGACAGAGTCAGAGTCAGAGTCAGAGTCAGAGTCAGTAGAGTCAGAGTCAGAGTCAGAGTCAGAGTCAGAGTCAGTAGAGTCAGAGTCAGAGTCAGTAGAGTCAGAGTCAGAGTCAGAGTCAGAGTCAGAGTCAGTAGAGTCAGAGTCAGTAGAGTCAGAGTCAGAGTCAGTAGAGTCAGAGTCAGTAGAGTCAGAGTCAGTAGAGTCAGAGTCAGTAGAGTCAGAGTCAGAGTCAGAGTCAGTAGAGTCAGAGTCAGTAGAGTCAGAGTCAGTAGAGTCAGAGTCAGTAGAGTCAGAGTCAGTAGAGTCAGAGTCAGAGTCAGTAGAGTCAGAGTCAGAGTCAGAGTCAGAGTCAGAGACAGAGTCAGAGTCAGAGTCAGAGTCAGAGTCAGTAGAGTCAGAGTCAGAGTCAGAGTCAGAGTCAGTAGAGTCAGAGTCAGAGTCAGTAGAGTCAGAGTCAGAGTCAGAGTCAGAGTCAGAGTCAGTAGAGTCAGAGTCAGTAGAGTCAGAGTCAGAGTCAGAGACAGAGTCAGTAGAGTCAGAGTCAGTAGAGTCAGAGTCAGAGTCAGAGTCAGAGTCAGAGTCAGAGACAGAGACAGAGTCAGAGTCAGAGTCAGAGTCAGAGTCAGAGTCAGTAGAGTCAGAGTCAGAGTCAGAGTCAGAGTCAGAGACAGAGTCAGAGTCAGAGTCAGAGACAGAGTCAGTAGAGTCAGAGTCAGAGTCAGAGTCAGAGTCAGAGTCAGAGTCAGAGTCAGTAGAGTCAGAGACAGAGTCAGAGTCAGAGTCAGAGTCAGAGACAGAGTCAGTAGAGTCAGAGTCAGAGTCAGAGTCAGAGTCAGAGTCAGTAGAGTCAGAGTCAGAGTCAGAGTCAGAGTCAGTAGAGTCAGAGTCAGTAGAGTCAGAGTCAGTAGAGTCAGAGTCAGAGTCAGAGTCAGTAGAGTCAGAGTCAGAGTCAGAGTCAGAGTCAGAGACAGAGTCAGAGTCAGAGTCAGAGTCAGAGTCAGTAGAGTCAGAGTCAGAGTCAGAGTCAGAGTCAGTAGAGTCAGAGTCAGAGTCAGTAGAGTCAGAGTCAGAGTCAGAGTCAGAGTCAGTAGAGTCAGAGTCAGTAGAGTCAGAGTCAGAGTCAGTAGAGTCAGAGTCAGTAGAGTCAGAGTCAGTAGAGTCAGAGTCAGTAGAGTCAGAGTCAGAGTCAGTAGAGTCAGAGTCAGTAGAGTCAGAGTCAGTAGAGTCAGAGTCAGTAGAGTCAGAGTCAGTAGAGTCAGAGTCAGAGTCAGAGTCAGTAGAGTCAGAGTCAGAGTCAGAGTCAGAGTCAGAGACAGAGTCAGAGTCAGAGTCAGAGTCAGAGTCAGTAGAGTCAGAGTCAGAGTCAGAGTCAGAGTCAGAGTCAGTAGAGTCAGAGTCAGAGTCAGTAGAGTCAGAGTCAGAGTCAGAGTCAGAGTCAGAGTCAGTAGAGTCAGAGTCAGTAGAGTCAGAGTCAGAGTCAGAGACAGAGTCAGTAGAGTCAGAGTCAGTAGAGTCAGAGTCAGAGTCAGAGTCAGAGTCAGAGTCAGAGACAGAGACAGAGTCAGAGTCAGAGTCAGAGTCAGAGTCAGAGTCAGTAGAGTCAGAGTCAGAGTCAGAGTCAGAGTCAGAGACAGAGTCAGAGTCAGAGTCAGAGACAGAGTCAGTAGAGTCAGAGTCAGAGTCAGAGTCAGTAGAGTCAGAGTCAGAGTCAGAGTCAGAGTCAGAGTCAGTAGAGTCAGAGTCAGAGTCAGAGTCAGTAGAGTCAGAGTCAGAGTCAGTGTCAGTAGAGTCAGAGTCAGAGTCAGAGTCAGAGTCAGAGTCAGAGTCAGAGTCAGAGTCAGAGTCAGAGTCAGTAGAGTCAGAGTCAGAGTCAGAGTCAGTAGAGTCAGAGTCAGTAGAGTCAGAGTCAGAGTCAGAGTCAGTAGAGTCAGAGTCAGAGTCAGAGTCAGAGTCAGTAGAGTCAGAGTCAGAGTCAGAGTCAGAGTCAGAGTCAGAGTCAGTAGAGTCAGAGTCAGAGTCAGAGTCAGTAGAGTCAGAGTCAGAGTCAGAGTCAGAGTCAGAGTCAGAGTCAGAGTCAGAGTCAGTAGAGTCAGAGTCAGTAGAGTCAGAGTCAGAGTCAGTAGAGTCAGAGTCAGTAGAGTCAGAGTCAGTAGAGTCAGAGTCAGAGTCAGTAGAGTCAGAGTCAGTAGAGTCAGAGTCAGAGTCAGAGTCAGTAGAGTCAGAGTCAGAGTCAGAGTCGGAGTCAGTAGAGTCAGAGTCAGAGTCAGAGTCAGAGTCAGAGTCAGAGTCAGTAGAGTCAGAGTCAGAGTCAGAGTTAGAGTCAGAGTCAGAGTCAGTAGAGTCAGAGTCAGAGTCAGTAGAGTCAGAGTCAGAGTCAGAGTCAGAGTCAGTAGAGTCAGAGTCAGTAGAGTCAGAGTCAGAGTCAGAATCAGAGTCAGAGTCAGAGTCAGAGTCAGAGTCAGAGTCAGTAGAGTCAGAGTCAGAGTCAGAGTCAGAGTCAGAGTCAGTAGAGTCAGAGTCAGAGTCAGAGTCAGAGTCAGTAGAGTCAGAGTCAGAGTCAGAGTCAGAGTCAGTAGAGTCAGAGTCAGAGTTAGTGTCAGTAGAGTCAGAGTCAGAGTCAGAGTCAGTAGAGTCAGAGTCAGAGTCAGAGTCAGAATCAGAGTCAGTAGAGTCAGAGTCAGAGTCAGAGTCAGTAGAGTCAGAGTCAGAGTCAGAGTCAGAATCAGAGTCAGTAGAGTCAGAGTCAGTAGAGTCAGAGTCAGAGTCAGAGTCAGAGTCAGAGTCAGTAGAGTCAGAGTCAGTAGAGTCAGAGTCAGTAGAGTCAGAGTCAGAGTCAGAGTCAGAGTCAGTAGAGTCAGAGTCAGAGTCAGAGTCAGAGTCAGTAGAGTCAGAGTCAGAGTCAGAGTCAGAGTCAGAGTCAGAGTCAGAGTCAGTAGAGTCAGAGTCAGAGTCAGAGTCAGTAGAGTCAGAGTCAGAGTCAGAGTCAGTAGAGTCAGAGTCAGTAGAGTCAGAGTCAGAGTCAGAGTCAGTAGAGTCAGAGTCAGAGTCAGTAGAGTCAGAGTCAGAGTCAGAGTCAGAGTCAGAGTCAGAGTCAGTAGAGTCAGAGTCAGAGTCAGAGTCAGAGTCAGAGTCAGTAGAGTCAGAGTCAGAGTCAGTAGAGTCAGAGTCAGAGTCAGAGTCAGAGTCAGTAGAGTCAGAGTCAGAGTCAGAGTCAGAGTCAGTAGAGTCAGAGTCAGAGTCAGTAGAGTCAGAGTCAGTAGAGTCAGAGTCAGAGTCAGTAGAGTCAGAGTCAGAGTCAGTAGAGTCAGAGTCAGAGTCAGAGTCAGAGTCAGAGTCAGAGTCAGAGTCAGAGTCAGTAGAGTCAGAGTCAGAGTCAGAGTCAGAGTCAGAGTCAGTAGAGTCAGAGTCAGAGTCAGAGTCAGAGTCAGTAGAGTCAGAGTCAGAGTCAGAGTCAGAGTCAGTAGAGTCAGAGTCAGAGTCAGAGTCAGTAGAGTCAGAGTCAGAGTCAGAGTCAGAGTCAGTAGAGTCAGAGTCAGAGTCAGAGTCAGTAGAGTCAGAGTCAGTAGAGTCAGAGTCAGTAGAGTCAGAGTTAGGGTTAGTCGTGAGTCTTGCCTCTGCGACTGGAGTCCTTCAGAATCTTCCGGACTCCGGCGCCGGGTCGACCTGATGTGAGACACACAGGGTTAAAGGAAAGACTCAGAGATGAAGAGGAGGAAGAGGAGGAAGAGACAGAAACGGGGCGTGTCCAGGACGCTCTAGATTCAAACCCATTTTACTATGAAAGTCCAAAGAAACATGGCCTCAGCCCCCCCCCTTTATTGAGGCTTGATTTCTGATATTACTCCCTTCACTCCCCTTTCGTACTAAATCTTTTCCCTTGCTAACATTGTTACGTCTTTGTCTTTAAAAGTGAGGTCAGTGCTTTCAGATGGAGCGGCTGTTTTCCCTGCCGTGCTGATGCATTCTTTTGAAGAGAGGTTGCTTGGCTTCCCTTATGTTGTGCAGCCTCACACTGAGCCACTCCGGTCCTGTCTGTCCTGCCCTTTGCTTCTTTGAGCGTTCTTCACCTTCTCAAAGGCCCATCTCGGGTCCACAGACTGTTCTTCAGACGCCGTTCTGCGTTGGTCTCTCCCTCAGCTGCTGTAGGTGCTCCTGGGCTCTGAGCTGCTTCTAGTTACTCCTAACTTGTGCTGAGGAAGTTGGTTTGACCCAAAGAGGAGACGCCCCGGATGAATGAGAGCCTTTGTAAACATTTCATTTCTAGCCGGCAGAAGATATGGTTTGACCCCAAAAAAATTGCTACAAAAGTTTTTTTCAATGGTTTCTGTAGTATCAGATGTGCTTATTAACATACTAAAAGTCGACCAAAATCTGACCACTGGAAAGGTCTAGTTTTCAAGATGGCGTCCAAGAGGGTGGCGAGATCCTTAAAATGCTCATTACTCCTTTATTATTCATCCTAGACAAGCCATTTTGGTGTCTAGGAATCCAATGGGCTTGTTCAAGTTGTGGTCACATGATCACATAATTGTACAATAGAAATCGTGGACAAAGACTCTATATATTAACATTAGCGAGTTTGTCACACACACATTTTCAACGCAGCCTTGGAAGGGTTTTAGCCTCTCTGTTATCTTAGCATTTTATCAACTAGCATTTGCGTTTGCCGTGACAAACTCGCTAATGTGAATATATAGTCTTTGTCCATGATTTCTATTATACAGTTATGTGATCATGTGACTACAATTGGAACAAGCCCATTGGATTCCTAGAACATGGGGTTAGAACCAAAACGACTTGTCTATGATGGATAATAAAGGGGCATTTTAAGGATCTCGCCCCCCTCTTGGTAGACTTTTAGTATGTTAAGGCGAGACACTGCAGGTGAACAGGGGAAGAAAATAAATGTAGAGACGTCAATTTGAAACTTTTGCTGAACATCACAGATATAAATATGAGAAGAAAATGTATTGCATTTTTTCTGTCATTTTATGTTTTCCTAAAAAAATAAAATTGTCTATATTTTGGGCAACGAAATCAAAATAATGAATTGATCCAGATTAAATGGTTTTATGTTATTGACATATTAGTGACTAAGATTTTTTCAGAGGGATTTTGGATATTTTGTTTAGTTTTTCAATAAACTAATCATCAGTGAAAAAATCTGTAAAAACTCAAATTCCGCCTGTTTTTTTGGTTTCAAAGTTGAATAAATCAGGCTAGGAATTAGATGTTAAAAAATCCCTCAGAAAAACCCTTCAGAATGTTGTTGTGTCTCAGCCTGTAAAGTGTGGAGTCTGTGGGAGCTTCTATAAGGGCTCAGGCTCTGCCCGAGTGCGGCTTCTCTCATTCAGAGAAAACCAGCCCTGAAGTTTTGTAGCGAGTGCGCATGCTCGGCCCGTTCTTCCACTTTTCCGCTCCAGCGTCTCGTAGGAGGAAAAACACCATATTTGGGCGAAAGCGTCATCACGGGGCCCCTTAGCAGGACACGTGGATGTCAAATCTGTCAATATTTATGAATGAAAACCCGCGGGAAAGACGGCCTTTCTACTTCCGGGTCGCCCCCACCTCGCAGACAAAACATCATCAAATAAACATCATCATTTTTATATCTGACATGAAAACTAAGATGTAAAGGGAGGAAAACAGATACAAATCTCCACTTCCACCACTGCGGGAAACATCAATACTTTCACCTAAAGTGTCTCGCATTAATCAGCTCACCTGATACTACAGGAAACCACTGGGGTGTTTCTGTTTTCATATATGCAGCCGCCTATTCATATTTCCCCTGGACACGCCCGTGGACACGCCCCTGGACACGCCCCCGGACACGCCCCCGGACACGCCCCTGGACACGCCCTGGTTCACATGGATGACTGTTAGTTTGATTAACTTTATTAAGATGAAGCCCTTTCTCAAACCAAAGCCACACGAGTCTGTGAGAAACCCTGAGAGCAGAGAGGACAGGCTCCTATGGGCCTGAGGCAGAGAGGACAGGCTCCTATGGGCCTGAGGCAGAGAGGACAGGCTCCTATGGGCCTGAGGCAGAGAGGACGGGCTCCTATGGGCCTGAGGCAGAGAGGACAGGCTCCTATGGGCCTGAGGCAGAGAGGACAGGCTCCTATGGGCCTGAGGCAGAGAGGACAGGCTCCTATGGGCCTGAGGCAGAGAGGACAGGCTCCTATGGGCCTGAGGCGGGTTAGAACGAGGAGGACCGAGCCCAGACCTGGGACGGCAGAGCGGTCCGTGAGGTCGAAGAGGATCACGAACACACAGGTCCATGTGACGAGCAGAGCCAGGACCAGGACCCAGGCCAGAGGAGAGCTGAAGGTGGAGGACACCTCCTCAGAGAAGGTCTTCCTGGGCCGGAGCGACGCAGGAGCTTCTGCAGCCGAGCGGCCTTCGATCACCATGGTGGAGGAGCCTGAGGAACGAGCTGAGGAGAGAGACACTTATCAAACATCTGCATCAGGAGGAACCAGAGAGACGTTTATCAAACATCAGGAGGAACCAGAGAGACGTTTATCAAACATCAGGAGGAACCAGAGGAGAGACACTTATCAAACATCAGGAGAGAGACCCTTATCAAACATCTGCATCAGGAGGAACATGAAGAACGAGCTGAGGAGGAGAGACACTTATCAAACATCAGGAGGAGAGAGACACTTATCAAACATCTGCATCAGGAGGAACCAGAGAGACGTTTATCAAACATCAGGAGGAACCGGAGAGACGTTTATCAAACATGAGGAGGAGAGACACTTATCAAACATCAGGAGAGAGACGTTTATCAAACATCAGGAGGAACCAGAGAGACGTTTGTCAAACATCAGGAGGACGTTTATCAAACATCAGGAGAGAGACGTTTATCAAACATCAGGAGGAACCAGAGAGACACTTATCAAACATCAGGAGGAACCGGAGAGACGTTTATCAAACATGAGGAGGAGAGACACTTATCAAACATCAGGAGAGAGACGTTTATCAAACATCAGGAGGAACCAGAGAGACACTTATCAAACATCAGGAGGACGTTTATCAAACATCAGGAGAGAGACGTTTATCAAACATCAGGAGAGAGACGTTTATCAAACATCAGGAGAGAGACGTTTATCAAACATCAGGAGGAGAGACGTTTATCAAACATCAGGAGGAGAGACGTTTATCAAACATCAGGAGGAACCAGAGGAGAGACGTTTATCAAACATCAGGAGGAACCGGAGAGACACTTATCAAACATCTGCATCAGGAGGAACCAGAGGAGAGACACTTATCAAACATCAGGAGGAACCAGAGCATCATTTACACTGAGGATGTGGACGGTGAGGCCTAACTCCCTCAGACCCAGTGGAACCTGTTGGTGCTGTGGAAACATCTGGCCTGACCCTGTAGTTCCCTGTGGTCGTGATCTCTCTGCTGTTTCTAGAATCACTGATTTGTTGGCGACAGGCATGATCTGACACGCCCGCCATGTGTTGCATGAGATGGTTTTCCCCGTGTGGCGCTGGCGTCACGTGAGCGGCTTTATCTGAATCTGCTGTAGTGACATGACCTGAGTGAACATGGACGCACTGCAGGTCATTGTAACCAGAAGAACTCGGAGAACTCGATCACTGAGTCAGTTTTAACCTCCGCAACTGTATTTTTGAACACTGCGAAAAATACTGCGGTTAGCAAGAGCATGCTAAAGCTAGCGGGAGCATGCTAAAGCTAATGCTAACTAATCAAGCCTGGGACAGAATCAATGATAGAACCTAAAGTAGCATAATAAAATACACTTTGGTCACAGCTGGAGATGCAGGCGGCAGATGTTTTCAGCCGCTGTTTTAAAATAAACATCAGGAAGTGATTTTTCTGTCTGTATTTCAGTGGAGAAGCTCAGAAGCTCCTGTTGTGTCAGTCATGTCCCAAAGATGTTCAGAGGAAACATGAAAACACAACATCCCCAAACCTGCAAGTAACTGTTACTATTTCTATATTATTGTAGTCGAAGAGAAAAAGGTTTTCAAGTTTTTCCCTAAAATGTCCAACCAGGAAACCGACCAAAGCCGGGTTTACGCCGAGGCTCCTGGAGGAATGTGAGCGGCTTTAATGGTCGGCCATTGTGTAATTCTTAAGAAAATATGAGTTAGATTTTGGATACTTGATTTATCTTTGCTCAATTAGCCACGAGTCCAATGTTTCTACAGTTTGTCGTAGCACATCTGGCCATGGCCGTATCTACCATTGAGGTCACCTGGCTACGGCCCTGCATCTGGCACATGAGCAGAACGTGCAGAGACACTGGAGCCCGAGAGCTGAAGGAGAAGTTTGGCCAAACAAAGAAGAAACTCTCAACAAACAGTCCGGGAGCCAGACCTCCTCCTCAGGCACATGTTTGCTACCTTTTCCAAACTAGTATCTTTCAGTAGAGCATATCCTGAGTCATCACCAGAGGGGACCCCCATCGGCCCCGTCCGGCTGTGGGACCCCAAAAAACCACTTTAACGGGACAGGCTTCAGACGGAACTTTGTGATTCTCTCCAAAGCACTGCTGTGGTCACATACAGAGTCACACATTAATGAAATTTAGAACAAAGAAAGCTGACATGATGAGGAACTAAGGAATATGACAGTTTTGGGCTTTAGCTTTTTCTTTTTCCATATATTCAACTATATATCTGCAAAAATGAAAAATAAATGTCATATAGAGAAAAGCGCTTCACAAATGAGTGCATTATTGTCTTGTGTGTTTATTTTTACCTTTTCAAATGTAAACAGAAAACTGCCCCAACTCATTAGCTTCACATTAAGCCCAAGATGAGCTCAGGACCTCAGACGGATCAGCAGCTATAACAGAACATGTGTTCCATGTTCCCTCTCAGAGCTGTGGATCCTCATGCATTTGTCCATATAGGCCTGTGAGAACATCCCAGGGTGAAGTTACAGCTTTTAGGACCAGAATTCAACTTAAACCTTTTTGGATTTGCTTCAAACTTGGCACAGTTGATGTTGATATACTAAATATTCTGTGAATACAATTTGAGCTTCATATCTTTTATAATGTTTGAGTTTGAGTGCTTTTCAAAGGGGGGTAGGGTAAAATCAGGCCTTGATGCAACAACAACTTTCACTAACTTTAGAGACTTTGGACGTTTATGACAGACTGCTGGGAATTTTATTATTTATTTCTACTTTTCAAAATATCTTTGACAATCAGTTCCGAATATGTTGCCAGTGTCATCTCTAAATAAGATACACGATGGTTTAACACACGGGTCACCAACGAAAGTACTTTTTTTACAGTGTAAAAGACTTACTTTTCTTGAAACAAATACAGTTGTTTCTGTTCATGTGACTCAATACGAGGTTAAAACAAAACTATTTTGCTATAATATGGGGTCAATATCCTATAACTACACAGAACGTTAAAGTCTTTAGGATTCGTTTTTAACTGGTGACTCTCAAAAAACGTAATGCTCTTGAAGTCGCCCTCGGCTGATAAAAGGTTTGGTTTAACGATATAACAAAAATACATGTGATCGTTCATATTTGATAACACCTCAGTAACTGTGGACTGTTTCTAAAACTTAATCCCATTTCTACCCTCGACAGTGGCTCTGATGGTAAAGCCGGGTCGTGATTGTGAGTTTGCCGGTTAGAATCCAAGCTCCCGCAGGTGCAGACTGCCATCGTGTCCTTGGGCAAGAAACCTATAATGCATTGGTTTTATACAGAGCTTTTCTGGACACTCAAAGATGCTTTACATTGCATTATTCATTCACTCCATACCCGGTGGTGGTAAGCTTCTATTGTAGCCACAGCTGCCCTGGGGTAGACTGACGGAAGCGAGGCAACCAGTCTGCGCCATCGGCCCCTCCGACCACCACTCACTCACTCACTACATTGGCCAGGCTTCCTGGTGTTACTAAACGGTCTCCAAGCACCGACCAGGCCCTGCTGAGCTTCAGGTCTGAGGGACTGGGCAGAGCAAAGGCGGTTTGACCAGTAAACTTAACCCACATTGTCCATGTATGAATGTATTGTGTGAGTGAGAGGTGCTGGTCGGAGAGGTCGAAGCATATACTGGCAGCCTTGCTTCTATAGCCACAGCTCCCAGGGCACCTGTGGCTACAACAGTAGCTTATCACAGCCGAGTACTGGAGACCCAAGTGTTGGTGGTATTGGTATTTGGTCATATTTCAATCATTTCAATTTAAGCTTGTCCAATCCACTTTAAATCCAATCAAAGCCCATCTAAACATCACATCTAAGTGAATGTGAGTTGGTGGCCTAGATGTAAGCAGCCACGCTTCTGTCAGTCTGCCCCAGGGGAAACTGGCTGCATATGCAGCTGGTCTGACATGAATGAAAATCCCCATTCCTTTTGAGAAGAACTTTGGGGGACTTGTGTCATGAAACACACTATATAAAGTAAGATTCCCCTCCCCTTTACCCAGTCTAAAGCTGACCTGAGTCTAGGGTTGCCAGGTCTCAGGAGTCAAACCTGCCCAAGGACCTGGCAACCCTGCCCGAGTCAGTCTATTGGAGCTTGAGTTAACACAGTCTGAGCCTGTGTTTACCGACTCAGAGCCTAAACCAGTTCTTTTAAGGTTAGACTGGGTTTAGATGTGATCCAAAATCCAGTCTAAACACACATAAACCTGGTCTAAACTGAAGATTAACCACAATAGGTGTAGATAGACTCAGACTCGGTTTGAATTTAAAAACAACACTCAATTGTCCAGAATAGAGATAAGAATACTCTGTTTTTCTGAATAATGAATAACCAGCCATTTTACAACATAGTTCTACTGAAATTCTTTGGCCCAATGAAGAAGTGAAATGGATGATTCCTGAAACGTTGGTCTGTGTAATTCATTATTTGAATCCCCAAAACACAAGGGATTCAAGGTTCTATAAATCAGGCTAGAAATGAGATTGAAAAACCCTTCAGACAAATCCTTCAAAACCTTACGAAGGCTTTATAAGTTGAAACGTGTTTCAGTTATATGGTGAATGGTATCAACCTGTAGCACTTGATGGTGAACCAAAGACAAATCTAAACTGAGGTAGACATTAAAGTTCAATCTACTCTAATATAACAGCATCAGGCAGGTCAGGTTTTTGTGAGTGGAGAATGTGTGACACACATTTCTAATCATTTTAGGAAAAAATCCAAGGGTGAATATTCACAAATGGTCATTTTCATGTGTGGATTTGGTCCAATATTTACTCTCACAATAAAACTGAGATGTTGAGGGAGAAAACATAAACAAAGAACCTAACATTGATGACTGTATGAAAAAAAGTTGTGTCTCTCCTCAATGCGTTAATATCCACGTGTGGACTAGTAACACAGCAGGTGCAATGAAAATGCATAGAAGAGACAGTAAACCACAAAGTAATACATGCTGCTTCAGTAAACACTGGGGAGTTTAAGTAAAGTCGCATTAGGCTGATGAGCAGGTAACAAACTGTTAATGTTACACATGTTTGAACCGTCACATATCAGACTTACTGATGACACTGGCAACATTTTCTTATATATTGTCATTGTAATGTTTTGATATAATAATGTATATTAATTTAATAAGTAATAATATTCCCAACAGTTTGTCACAAACTGATGTTCCTGATGTTCCTGATGTCCCTGGAACATCAGGAACATCAGGAACATAAACAAAAGTAGTGGAGTATAAGAGTAAAGTATTGTATATATGTACTTCCTGACATAGGAGTAACTCCTGAGGGACTGGCTCCTCCCTCCTTAAACTGCCCCTATTGTAGATGTTTTAGGGCCTTACCGTCCGCCGTCTCGGTCATCGCGGCTCCCGTCCCATCGAAGAGTCTTAATCCAAATCAAGCACAGGTTCCCTCACTCAGAGTCACAGGTTCCACTCCTCACACAGAGTCACAGGTTCCACTCCTCACACAGAGTCACAGGTTCCACTCCTCACACAGAGTCACAGGTTCCACTCCTCACTCAGAGTCACAGGTTCCACTCCTCACTCAGAGTCACAGGTTCCACTCCTCACACAGAGTCACAGGTTCCACTCCTCACACAGAGTCACAGGTTCCACTCCTCACACAGAGTCACAGGTTCCACTCCTCACACAGAGTCACAGGTTCCACTCCTCACACAGAGTCACAGGTTCCACTCCTCACACAGAGTCACAGGTTCCACTCCTCACACAGAGTCACAGGTTCCACTCCTCACTCAAAGGTTATTCCCAGGGTCTGCAGGTCTTCGTCCGGACCGGGCTGTTGGATCTGGGACTTGCACCAGGCTTAGACCGGCCCCCCCTCAGGCTCCGGGACAGATTTAGCCCAGAGGCCGCGCTGAAACCGGACACCAGACCCCCCAGGCTTCACCCCCCCCCCAGACCCAGGCCCCGCCCCCAGACCCAGGCCCCGCCCCAGAGCCAGGCCCCGCCCCCAGAGCCAGGCCCCGCCCACAGGCCCCCGTGACGCTCTCGTCTTGATGGTACAGCCCACTTCTGTAGAGAAACCTTTGGTCTGACCCTGAGCTCTGTCTTACCTTCACAAACCCGGAGCCTCAGATTGATTTGTTTTCAGAGAACAGGAGCCCAAAGGGAGGGGCTTGTACACGCCCCCCCCTAAAGAGAGTCAGTTACCGTGGTAACGCTTCAAAAACAAGTCAGCCGACCTCATCACGGACACACAGGTGACACATTAGAGTTTACTTCTGTAATTCAGCTTAAACTGTGGAACTAATATAATAGACTCGTACGATCACACGTGTCGCCTTTAATGTATATATACATATATATATATATATATATGTATATATTTATATATACATATATATATATACATATATATATATATATTCCAGATCCAGACGGACAGAAGGTGATGAACCAACCGGACATTGTGGTGGTGACAAAGAGCAGAGGAGCCGCTGTGGTCGACATAGCAACACCACGACTTCAACATCAGGAAAAAGGAACATGAGAAACTAGAGAAACACCAGGGGCTCAGAGAAGAGCTGGAGGAAACCTGGAGGGTGAAGCATCAGTGGAGCCCGTGGTCGTTGGGGCACTCGGGGCAGTGACCCCCAAACTGGAGGAGCGGCTCCAGCAGATCCCAGGAAATACATCAGACATCTCGGTCCAGAAAAGTGCAGTTCTAGGAACAGCAAAGATACTGTGCAGAACCCTCAAGCTCCCAGGCCTCTGGTAGAGGACCCGAGCAGGAGGAAAAAGAGACCGCCCGCGGAGGGTGAGGAAGAGTTTAGTTTTTTAATATATATATACATATATATATGTAATACTATATATAGTTTTAGTTTCACACTTTAAGTTAATGAACAATTGTTTCACCTGTAACTTCCTGAGTGTAGGAAGTAAATAATCCTCTTCTTGATCTTAAATATCGATTAGATCTCATTTCGATCGTATCGATATTTATCGATCATTTCAAACAAAGACACAGATTTATTTTGGAGAATGATCTTTTTTGTTCTGATGTTTCTTCATCATCGTTGTGGAGAAACACGGCTCGATGTCTTTGTAACAGTTGGACCTCATGAAACACAAACTGTCCCAAAGTCCAGCGTCTCCTCTCGGGTCACATGACCTCTGACCTCTGACCTCTGACCCCTGCCTCTGCCTCTGCCTCAGAAAGGCCACAGTGGAGACGAGGCTCTGATCGATGAGGAGGTTTGATCTTCCTCCTGGGCCGTGTGTGAGTCTGGAATGAGGTCTGTTCTATATTTAACCTCAGATACAGCGCGGGGGAGGAGCCAGGGGGAGGAGCCGGGGGGATGAGCCAGGAGGAGGAGCCAGGGGGAGGGGCCAGGGGGAGGAGGGGGAGGGGGCTATTCTGGGCGCTCTCAGCTGTGGCCTTTTTAGGACCAGACTCTGATCCAGGACTTCGACCTGAGACCGTTCACTGTTTCAGTTTAACAACAGAAAACAAAAACATGTACAATGTCACAAACTGCAGAACATCTGGACTGATGAGTTTATAACATAAATCTATATGATTCACAAGTAGTTTTTAAACAATGAATGAAGGTTTATTCGGTTACGAAACATAAAACAAGATGTATTTACTGCAGATTCATCACAGACGAGGCGGGAAACGGTGCAGCTTATTTAACCATTTATAAAACAACAACATCTACAATCAAAGAAGTAACAAAAAACTAATATATATATATATATATATATATATATATACTTATACATACACACATATACAGTACACATATTCTTTCTTCCTTTCTAAGATTTAAAGATGGTAATTTGTAAATACAGATGCTCGTTTGTTTCTTTGATCCAACAGTGATGCATGAGCTTAATTTAACCACATTTTCTCCAAAATGAAGGTTTTAAACAGTTTTCTGAAGTACTGAGTGGAGTTGCTCGTCTTTAGATCATCGTTGAGATCGTTCCACAAGTCGACCCTTTGACCTGGTGTTCATTATAAAGTCAGTTTGGACCATTTGTTAAACATGTTTTCTCCTCAGGTTATATTTCTATATTTAGTAAAGTATTTAGTATTTTTAAGTATATTTTCAGGCAGTTTTTTCTTTGTACATAAACACAGCGGTTCAGACTGACTCGATCACACAATTTAATTACTTTAAATGTGCAGAATATTGTGTTTGTTGGTTCATTATACGGTGACTGACTTTCCTTATGGCTTTTTTTGTAAAATAAAAACAGGTTTTGTGTTTGTAGCGCAGGCGTCTCCATATTTCAACACAACAGGTGATGTATGAGAAATACAGAATATACAGAGGGTGTATTTATGTGATATGGCTTTTGTTTTGACAGTTCTGATTGGACATGAGCCGTGTGTGGTTTCCACGATCATTTATCATCTAATATTATACAAATAAATGTGTTTTCATTCACCCTTTCTAGCTCCACATCATCAACCTTTAGGCTCAGGCTGGTTTTAATTTGTCGATTACTGAGTATAATATATTTGGTTTTACTTCGATTAAAAGTTTATTTTGATCAAACATTGCTTGATTCTAGACAGTTTTCTGGTCACATCAGTGATGGTGAAGATTATCCCCAAATAAAACACATTTGAACAAATCAGAAACAGATGTCATTAATGTATAAAATAAACAACTTTGGACCAATCAGGGACCCCTGGGGCCCCCACAGGTTACTTTAACATTTCTGATCGCTGGTCATTAAAACGTACACACTGGTATCTGTTTTCAGGATAACTTTCTAACCATGAGTGAGCTCGTCCTCTAAAACCAACAGTTTATGATCTGTGGAGTCGAAGGCTCGAGGTCGACAAAAACACTCAGAGTAAAAACCCTTTTGTCTAATGCAGAAGCTAAATAATCAACTGGTTTAATAATAAATAATAAACTGGTTTAATAACTGCCATTGAAGTGGATCGTCCGCTCCTAAATCCGTATTGATCATCGCTTAATATCACACTTTTTTCTATGAAACTATCGAGCCTCTTCAGAAAGAGTTTTTCCAGTATTTTAGAAAATTGGGATAATAATGAAGTTGGTTTATAATTTGTCTATAAGTAACTGTCACCACTATTATAAACAGGGATGATTATTTTAAATTAAAGATAGAAGTCAGAGGTTCGAATATTAAATGGTTTATATTTTTTACTAGTTTCATATGAATATCTGTCCAATCAGTTGACCTTTTATCTTTATGTTTTTGCTTTTTGAATCAGTCGTGCCTTTTGCCAGATTCAGACCGACATTAAAAGAATAGTCGTTGGATTCGTTTTCCTCCTCTGGATTTGTAAGAAGGACTTCATTGTTGTTTTTGAAGTAACTTGGACACTCTCGTTTGTTATGTTTGTTATGTTTATAATTTTGTTCAGTACTTTCCAAGTTTCTTGCATATTTCCTTTTGTTGTTCTAAGAGAGTGTAAAAATATTGCTGTTTATTATTTCTGATACTCACCAGTTTTCTTCCGACTCGATGGTCCTGATTTTTACAAACTCGGCATAAAATGTATTTTTCTTTTTGCATGTTTTTCATTGCCTTTCGTTTTCCATGTTTGTTTTGCTAATTTGTTTTCTTGGTTTTGGATCTTCTTCATTGGAAAGTTGATGTTAAAGCTCCGTAAATCTGTACAGAAAGTATCATGTGCCACATTTGCATCAGCGTAAACTTCACACACTGTGGTTCTAACACGAGGTCGTCCACACTGTGGTTCCAACACGAGGTCGTCCACACTGTGGTTCTAACACGAGGTCGTCCACACTGTGGTTCTAACACGAGGTCGAGGCCGTCCACACTGTGGTTCTAACACGAAGTCGTCCACACTGTGGTTCTAACACGAAGTCGTCCACACTGTGGTTCTAACACGAGGTCGTCCACACTGTGGTTCTAAAACAAGGTCGTCCACACTGTGGTTCTAACACGAGGTCGTCCACACTGTGGTTCTAACATGAGGTCGTCCACACTGTGGTTCCAACACGAGGTCGTCCACACTGTGGTTCTAACACGAGGTCGTCCACACTGTGGTTCTAACATGAGGTCGTCCACACTGTGGTTCTAACACGAGGTCGTCCACACTGTGGTTCTAACACGAGGTCGAGGTCGTCCACACTGTGGTTCTAACATGAGGTCGTCCACACTGTGGTTCTAACACGAGGTCGTCCACACTGTGGTTCTAACACGAGGTCGTCCACACTGTGGTTCTAACACGAGGTCGTCCACACTGTGGCTCTAACACGAGGTCGTCCACACTGTGGTTCTAACACGAGGTCGTCCACACTGTGGTTCTAACACGAGGTCGTCCACACTGTGGTTCTAACACGAGGTCGTCCACACTGTGGTTCTAACACGAGGTCGTCCACACTGTGGTTCTAACACGAGGTCGTCCACACTGTGGTTCTAACACGAGGTCGTCCACACTGTAGTTCTAACACGAGGTCGTCCACACTGTGGTTCTAACACGAGGTCGTCCACACTGTGGTTCTAACATGAGGTCGTCCACACTGTGGTTCTAACACGAGGTCGTCCACACTGTGGTTCTAACATGAGGTCGTCCACACTGTGGTTCTAACACGAGGTCGTCCACACTGTGGTTCTAACATGAGGTCGTCCACACTGTGGTTCCAACACGAGGTCGTCCACACTGTGGTTCCAACACGAGGTCGTCCACACTGTGGTTCTAACACGAGGTCGTCCACACTGTGGTTCTAACACGAGGTCGTCCACACTGTGGTTCCAACACGACGTCGTCCACACTGTGGTTCTAACACGAGGTCGTCCACACTGTGGTTCTAACATGAGGTCGTCCACACTGTGGTTCTAACACGAGGTCGTCCACACTGTGGTTCTAACATGAGGTCGTCCACACTGTGGTTCCAACACGAGGTCGTCCACACTGTGGTTCCAACACGAGGTCGTCCACACTGTGGTTCTAACACGAGGTCGTCCACACTGTGGTTCCAACACGAGGTCGTCCACACTGTGGTTCTAACACGAGGTCGTCCACACTGTGGTTCTAACACGAGGTCGTCCACACTGTGGTTCTAACACGAGGTCGTCCACACTGTGGTTCCAACACGACGTCGTCCACACTGTGGTTCTAACACGAGGTCGTCCACACTGTGGTTCTAACATGAGGTCGTCCACACTGTGGTTCTAACACGAGGTCGTCCACACTGTGGTTCTAACATGAGGTCGTCCACACTGTGGTTCTAACACGAGGTCGTCCACACTGTGGTTCTAACACGAGGTCGTCCACACTGTGGTTCTAACATGAGGTCGTCCACACTGTGGTTCCAACACGAGGTCGTCCACACTGTGGTTCTAACACGAGGTCGTCCACACTGTGGTTCTAACACGAGGTCGTCCACACTGTGGTTCTAACACGAGGTCGAGGTCGTCCACACTGTGGTTCTAACACGAGGTCGTCCACACTGTGGTTCTAACATGAGGTCGTCCACACTGTGGTTCTAACACGAGGTCGTCCACACTGTGGTTCTAACACGAGGTCGTCCACACTGTGGTTCTAACACGAGGTCGTCCACACTGTGGTTCTAACACGAGGTCGTCCACACTGTGGTTCTAACACGAGGTCGTCCACACTGTGGTTCTAACACGAGGTCGTTCACACTGTGGTTCTAACACGAGGTCGTTCACACTGTGGTTCTAACATGAGGTCGTCCACACTGTGGCTCTAACACGAGGTCGTCCACACTGTGGTTCCAACACGAGGTCGAGGTCGTCCACACTGTGGTTCTAACACGAGGTCGTCCACACTGTGGTTCCAACACGAGGTCGTCCACACTGTGGTTCCAACACGAGGTCGTCCACACTGTGGTTCCAACATGAGGTCGTCCACACTGTGGTTCTAACACGAGGTCGTCCACACTGTGGTTCCAACACGAGGTCGTCCACACTGTGGTTCCAACACGAGGTCGTCCACACTGTGGTTCCAACATGAGGTCGTCCACACTGTGGTTCTAACACGAGGTCGTCCACACTGTGGTTCTAACACGAGGTCGTCCACACTGTGGTTCCAACATGAGGTCGTCCACACTGTGGTTCTAACACGAGGTCGTCCACACTGTGGTTCCAACACGAGGTCGTCCACACTGTGGTTCTAACACGAGGTCGTCCACACTGTGGTTCTAACACGAGGTCGTCCACACTGTGGTTCTAACACGAGGTCGTCCACACTGTGGTTCCAACACGAGGTCGTCCACACTGTGGTTCCAACATGAGGTCGAGGTCGTCCACACTGTGGTTCTAACACGAGGTCGAGGTCGTCCACACTGTGGTTCTAACACGAGGTCGTCCACACTGTGGTTCCAACACGAGGTCGAGGTCGTCCACACTGTGGTTCTAACATGAGGTCGTCCACACTGTGGTTCTAACACGAGGTCGTCCACACTGTGGTTCTAACACGAGGTCATCCACACTGTGGTTCTAACACGAGGTCGTCCACACTGTGGTTCCAACACGAGGTCGTCCACACTGTGGCTCTAACACGAGGTCGTCCACACTGTGGTTCTAACACGAGGTCGTCCACACTGTGGTTCTAACACGAGGTCGTCCACACTGTGGTTCCAACATGAGGTCGTCCACACTGTGGTTCTAACACGAGGTCGAGGTCGTCCACACTGTGGTTCTAACACGAGGTCGAGGTCGTCCACACTGTGGTTCTAACACGAGGTCGTCCACACTGTGGTTCCAACACGAGGTCGAGGTCGTCCACACTGTGGTTCTAACATGAGGTCGTCCACACTGTGGTTCTAACACGAGGTCGTCCACACTGTGGTTCTAACACGAGGTCGTCCACACTGTGGTTCTAACACGAGGTCGTCCACACTGTGGTTCCAACACGAGGTCGTCCACACTGTGGCTCTAACACGAGGTCGTCCACACTGTGGTTCTAACACGAGGTCGTCCACACTGTGGTTCTAACACGAGGTCGTCCACACTGTGGTTCTAACATGAGGTCGTCCACACTGTGGTTCTAACACGAGGTCGTCCACACTGTGGTTCTAACACGAGGTCGTCCACACTGTGGTTCTAACACGAGGTCGTTCACACTGTGGTTCTAACACGAGGTCGTCCACACTGTGGTTCTAACACGAGGTCGTCCACACTGTGGTTCTAACACGAGGTCGTCCACACTGTGGTTCTAACACGAGGTCGTCCACACTGTGTTTCTAACATGAGGTCGTCCACACTGTGGTTCTAACACGAGGTCGAGGTCGTCCACACTGTGGTTCTAACATGAGGTCGTCCACACTGTGGTTCTAACACGAGGTCGAGGTCGTCCACACTGTGGTTCTAACATGAGGTCGTCCACACTGTGGTTCTAACACGAGGTCGTCCACACTGTGGTTCTAACACGAGGTCGAGGTCGTCCACACTGTGGTTCTAACACGAGGTCGAGGTCGTCCACACTGTGGTTCTAACATGAGGTCGTCCACACTGTGGTTCTAACACGAGGTCGAGGTCGTCCACACTGTGGTTCCAACACGAGGTCGTCCACACTGTGGTTCCAACACGAGGTCGTCCACACTGTGGTTCCAACACGAGGTCGTCCACACTGTGGTTCTAACACGAGGTCGAGGTCGTCCACACTGTGGTTCTAACATGAGGTCGTCCACACTGTGGTTCTAACACGAGGTCGAGGTCGTCCACACTGTGGTTCCAACACGAGGTCGTCCACACTGTGGTTCTAACACGAGGTCGAGGTCGTCCACACTGTGGTTCTAACACGAGGTCGAGGTCGTCCATACTGTGGTTCTAACACGAGGTCGTCCACACTGTGGTTCCAACACGAGGTCGTCCACACTGTGGTTCTAACACGAGGTCGTCCACACTGTGGTTCTAACACGAGGTCGAGGTCGTCCACACTGTGGTTCTAACACGAGGTCGTCCACACTGTGGTTCCAACACGAGGTCGTCAACACTGTGGTTCTAACATGAGGTCGTCCACACTGTGGTTCTAACACGAGGTCGAGGTCGTCCACACTGTGGTTCCAACACGAGGTCGTCCACACTGTGGTTCTAACATGAGGTCGTCCACACTGTGGTTCTAACACGAGGTCGAGGTCGTCCACACTGTGGTTCTAATACGAGGTCGAGGTCGTCCACACTGTGGTTCCAACACGAGGTCGTCCACACTGTGGTTCTAACACGAGGTCGTCCACACTGTGGTTCTAACACGAGGTCGTCCACACTGTGGTTCCAACACGAGGTCGTCCACACTGTGGTTCTAACACGAGGTCGTCCACACTGTGGTTCTAACACGAGGTCGTCCACACTGTGGTTCCAACACGAGGTCGTCCACACTGTGGTTCTAACACGAGGTCGTCCACACTGTGGTTCTAACACGAGGTCGTCCACACTGTGGTTCTAACACGAGGTCGTCCACACTGTGGTTCCAACACGAGGTCGTCCACACTGTGGTTCTAACACGAGGTCGTCCACACTGTGGTTCTAACACGAGGTCGTCCACACTGTGGTTCTAACACGAGGTCGTCCACACTGTGGTTCTAACACGAGGTCGAGGTCATCCACACTGTGGTTCCAACACGAGGTCGTCCACACTGTGGTTCTAACACGAGGTCGAGGTCGTCCACACTGTGGTTCCAACACGAGGTCGTCCACACTGTGGCTCTAACACGAGGTCGTCCACACTGTGGTTCTAACACGAGGTCGTCCACACTGTGGTTCTAACACGAGGTCGTCCACACTGTGGTTCTAACACGAGGTCGTCCACACTGTGGTTCTAACACGAGGTCGTCCACACTGTGGTTCTAACATGAGGTCCTCCACACTGTGGTTCCAACACGAGGTCGTCCACACTGTGGTTCTAACATGAGGTCGTCCACACTGTGGTTCTAACACGAGGTCGAGGTCGTCCACACTGTGGTTCTAACACGAGGTCGTCCACACTGTGGTTCTAACATGAGGTCGTCCACACTGTGGTTCTAACACGAGGTCGTCCACACTGTGGTTCTAACACGAGGTCGTCCACACTGTGGTTCCAACACGAGGTCGTCCACACTGTGGTTCTAACACGAGGTCGTCCACACTGTGGTTCTAACACGAGGTCGTTCACACTGTGGTTCCAACACGAGGTCGTCCACACTGTGGTTCTAACATGAGGTCGTCCACACTGTGGCTCTAACACGAGGTCGTCCACACTGTGGTTCCAACACGAGGTCGTCCACACTGTGGTTCTAACACGAGGTCGTTCACACTGTGGTTCTAACACGAGGTCGTCCACACTGTGGTTCTAACACGAGGTCGTTCACACTGTAGTTCCAACACGAGGTCGTCCACACTGTGGTTCTAACACGAGGTCGTCCACATTGTGGTTCTAACACGAGGTCGTCCACACTGTGGTTCTAACACGAGGTCGTCCACACTGTGGTTCTAACACGAGGTCGAGGTCGTCCACACTGTGGTTCCAACACGAGGTCGTCCACACTGTGGTTCTAACACGAGGTCGTCCACACTGTGGTTCTAACATGAGGTCGTCCACACTGTGGTTCTAACATGAGGTCGTCCACACTGTGGTTCTAACACGAGGTCGTCCACACTGTGGTTCTAACACGAGGTCGTCCACACTGTGGTTCTAACACGAGGTCGAGGTCGTCCACACTGTGGTTCCAACACGAGGTCGTCCACACTGTGGTTCTAACACGAGGTCGTCCACACTGTGGTTCTAACATGAGGTCGTCCACACTGTGGTTCTAACATGAGGTCGTCCACACTGTGGTTCTAACACGAGGTCGTCCACACTGTGGTTCTAACACGAGGTCGTCCACACTGTGGTTCTAACACGAGGTCGTCCACACTGTGGTTCTAACACGAGGTCGTCCACACTGTGGTTCTAACATGAGGTCGTCCACACTGTGGTTCTAACACGAGGTCGTCCACACTGTGGTTCTAACACGAGGTCGTCCACACTGTGGTTCCAACACGAGGTCGTCCACACTGTGGTTCTAACACGAGGTCGTCCACACTGTGGTTCTAACACGAGGTCGTCCACACTGTGGTTCCAACACGAGGTCGTCCACACTGTGGTTCTAACACGAGGTCGTCCACACTGTGGTTCTAACACGAGGTCGTCCACACTGTGGTTCCAACACGAGGTCGTCCACACTGTGGTTCTAACACGAGGTCGTCCACACTGTGGTTCTAACACGAGGTCGAGGTCGTCCACACTGTGGTTCCAACACGAGGTCGTCCACACTGTGGTTCCAACACGAGGTCGTCCACACTGTGGTTCCAACACGAGGTCGTCCACACTGTGGTTCCAACACGAGGTCGTCCACACTGTGGTTCTAACACGAGGTCGTCCACACTGTGGTTCTAACATGAGGTCGTCCACACTGTGGTTCTAACACGAGGTCGTCCACACTGTGGTTCCAACACGAGGTCGAGGTCGTCCACACTGTGGTTCTAACACGAGGTCGTCCACACTGTGGTTCCAACACGAGGTCGTCCACACTGTGGTTCTAACACGAGGTCGAGGTCGTCCACACTGTGGTTCCAACACGAGGTCGAGGTCGTCCACACTGTGGTTCTAACACGAGGTCGAGGTCGTCCACACTGTGGTTCTAACACGAGGTCGTCCACACTGTGGTTCTAACACGAGGTCGTCCACACTGTGGTTCTAACACGAGGTCGTCCACACTGTGGTTCTAACACGACGTCGTCCACACTGTGGTTCTAACATGAGGTCGTCCACACTGTGGTTCTAACATGAGGTCGTCCACACTGTGGTTCTAACACGAGGTCGTCCACACTGTGGTTCTAACATGAGGTCGTCCACACTGTGGTTCTAACACGAGGTCGTCCACACTGTGGTTCTAACATGAGGTCGTCCACACTGTGGTTCTAACATGAGGTCGTCCACACTGTGGTTCTAACACGAGGTCGTCCACACTGTGGTTCTAACATGAGGTCGTCCACACTGTGGTTCTAACATG
Organism: Gobius niger; assembly: GCF_951799975.1. NCBI lineage: Eukaryota > Metazoa > Chordata > Actinopteri > Gobiiformes > Gobiidae > Gobius > Gobius niger. Next base: position 31,730,486 of record NC_136866.1, read on the forward strand.
AGGTCGTCCACACTGTGGTTCTAACACGAGGTCGTCCACACTGTGGTTCCAACACGAGGTCGTCCACACTGTGGTTCTAACACGAGGTCGTCCACACTGTGGTTCCAACACGAGGTCGTCCACACTGTGGTTCCAACACGAGGTCGTCCACACTGTGGTTCTAACACGAGGTCGTCCACACTGTGGTTCTAACACGAGGTCGTCCACACTGTGGTTCTAACACGAGGTCGTCCACACTGTGGTTCCAACACGAGGTCGTCCACACTGTGGTTCTAACACGAGGTCGTCCACACTGTGGTTCTAACACGAGGTCGTCCACACTGTGGTTCTAACACGAGGTCGTCCACACTGTGGTTCTAACACGAGGTCGTCCACACTGTGGTTCTAACACGAGGTCGTCCACACTGTGGTTCTAACACGAGGTCGTCCACACTGTGGTTCTAACATGAGGTCGTCCACACTGTGGTTCTAACATGAGGTCGTCCACACTGTGGTTCTAACACGAGGTCGTCCACACTGTGGTTCTAACACGAGGTCGTCCACACTGTGGTTCTAACACGAGGTCGTCCACACTGTGGTTCTAACACGAGGTCGTCCACACTGTGGTTCTAACACGAGGTCGTCCACACTGTGGTTCTAACACGAGGTCGTCCACACTGTGGCTCTAACACGAGGTCGTCCACACTGTGGTTCTAACATGAGGTCGTCCACACTGTGGTTCTAACATGAGGTCGTCCACACTGTGGTTCTAACACGAGGTCGTCCACACTGTGGTTCTAACACGAGGTCGTCCACACTGTGGTTCTAACACGAGGTCGTCCACACTGTGGTTCTAACATGAGGTCGTCCACACTGTGGTTCTAACACGAGGTCGTCCACACTGTGGTTCTAACACGAGGTCGTCCACACTGTGGTTCTAACATGAGGTCGTCCACACTGTAGTTCTAACACGAGGTCGTCCACACTGTGGTTCTAACACGAGGTCGTCCACACTGTGGTTCTAACACGAGGTCGTCCACACTGTGGTTCTAACACGAGGTCGAGGTCGTCCACACTGTGGTTCCAACACGAGGTCGTCCACACTGTGGTTCTAACACGAGGTCGAGGTCGTCCACACTGTGGTTCTAACACGAGGTCGTCCACACTGTGGTTCTAACATGAGGTCGTTCACACTGTGGTTCTAACACGAGGTCGTCCACACTGTGGTTCTAACACGAGGTCGTCCACACTGTGGTTCTAACACGAGGTCGTCCACACTGTGGTTCCAACACGAGGTCGAGGTCGTCCACACTGTGGTTCTAACACGAGGTCGTCTACACTGTGGTTCTAACACGAGGTCGTCCACACTGTGGTTCTAACACGAGGTCGAGGTCGTCCACACTGTGGTTCCAACACGAGGTCGTCCACACTGTGGTTCTAACACGAGGTCGTCCACACTGTGGTTCTAACACGAGGTCGTCCACACTGTGGTTCTAACACGAGGTCGTCTACACTGTGGTTCTAACACGAGGTCGTCCACACTGTGGTTCTAACACGAGGTCGTCCACACTGTGGTTCTAACACGAGGTCGAGGTCGTCCACACTGTGGTTCCAACACGAGGTCGTCCACACTGTGGTTCCAACACGAGGTCGTCCACACTGTGGTTCTAACACGAGGTCGAGGTCGTCCACACTGTGGTTCCAACACGAGGTCGTCCACACTGTGGTTCTAACATGAGGTCGTCCACACTGTAGTTCTAACACGAGGTCGTCCACACTGTGGTTCTAACACGAGGTCGTCCACACTGTGGTTCTAACACGAGGTCGTCCACACTGTGGTTCCAACACGAGGTCGTCCACACTGTGGTTCTAACATGAGGTCGAGGTCGTCCACACTGTGGTTCTAACACGAGGTCGTCCACACTGTGGTTCTAACATGAGGTCGTCCACACTGTAGTTCTAACACGAGGTCGTCCACACTGTGGTTCTAACACGAGGTCGTCCACACTGTGGTTCTAACACGAGGTCGTCCACACTGTGGTTCTAACACGAGGTCGAGGTCGTCCACACTGTGGTTCCAACACGAGGTCGTCCACACTGTGGTTCTAACACGAGGTCGTCCACACTGTGGTTCTAACACGAGGTCGTCCACACTGTGGTTCTAACATGAGGTCGTTCACACTGTGGTTCTAACACGAGGTCGTCCACACTGTGGTTCTAACACGAGGTCGTCCACACTGTGGTTCTAACACGAGGTCGTCCACACTGTGGTTCTAACACGAGGTCGTCCACACTGTGGTTCTAACATGAGGTCGTTCACACTGTGGTTCTAACACGAGGTCGTCCACACTGTGGTTCTAACATGAGGTCGTCCACACTGTGGTTCTAACACGAGGTCGTCCACACTGTGGTTCCAACACGAGGTCGAGGTCGTCCACACTGTGGTTCTAACACGAGGTCGTCTACACTGTGGTTCTAACACGAGGTCGTCCACACTGTGGTTCTAACACGAGGTCGAGGTCGTCCACACTGTGGTTCCAACACGAGGTCGTCCACACTGTGGTTCTAACACGAGGTCGTCCACACTGTGGTTCTAACACGAGGTCGTCCACACTGTGGTTCTAACACGAGGTCGTCTACACTGTGGTTCTAACACGAGGTCGTCCACACTGTGGTTCTAACACGAGGTCGTCCACACTGTGGTTCTAACACGAGGTCGTCTACACTGTGGTTCTAACACGAGGTCGTCTACACTGTGGTTCTAACACGAGGTCGTCTACACTGTGGTTCTAACACGAGGTCGTCCACACTGTGGTTCTAACACGAGGTCGAGGTCGTCCACACTGTGGTTCCAACACGAGGTCGTCCACACTGTGGTTCTAACACGAGGTCGAGGTCGTCCACACTGTGGTTCCAACACGAGGTCGTCCACACTGTGGTTCTAACACGAGGTCGTCCACACTGTGGTTCTAACACGAGGTCGTCCACACTGTGGTTCTAACACGAGGTCGTCCACACTGTGGTTCTAACACGAGGTCGAGGTCATCCACACTGTGGTTCCAACACGAGGTCGTCCACACTGTGGTTCTAACACGAGGTCGTCCACACTGTGGTTCTAACACGAGGTCGTCCACACTGTGGTTCCAACACGAGGTCGTCCACACTGTGGTTCTAACACGAGGTCGAGGTCGTCCACACTGTGGTTCTAACACGAGGTCGTCCACACTGTGGTTCTAACACGAGGTCGTCCACACTGTGGTTCCAACACGAGGCCGGGACCTTATTCCAGCCCATAATACTTAAATAATAATATATTTACCTACAGACTTTTGGTTTAAGAAAAAACAAAAACAAGTCATGATCAGAACAACTTTATTTTATTTTTCATACATGTATGTTTTAGTACATGTATGTTTTAGTACATGTATGTTTGTATATGTGCTTTCATAAACATGACTGAACGTAACAAGAGTTTATTAAAGTTTTCCCGCCCGAACAGGAGGAGCCACAGGGCGAGTGCGGAGACGCCGACCACGGAGGAGAAGAAGACGGGCTTCCACCACCCTGCAACGACAGACAGGTCACTATGGCAACGGGAGACGGGTCACTATGGCAACGGGAGACACGTCACTATGGCAACGACAGACGGGTCACTATGGCAACGGGAGACGGGTCACTATGGCAACGAGAGACACGTCACTATGGCAACGGGAGACAGGTCACTATGGCAACGGGAGACAGGTCACTATGGCAAAGGGAGACACGTCACTATGGCAACGGGAGACACGTCACTATGGCAACGGGAGACAGGTCACTATGGCAACGAGAGACACGTCACTATGGCAAAGGGAGACACGTCACTATGGCAACGGGAGACACGTCACTATGGCAACGGGAGACAGGTCACTATGGCAACGGGAGACAGGTCACTATGGCAAAGGGAGACAAGTCACTATGGCAACGGGAGACACGTCACTATGGCAACGGGAGACAGGTCACTATGGCAACGAGAGACACGTCACTATGGCAACGGGAGACAGGTCACTATGGCAACGGGAGACAGGTCACTATGGCAAAGGGAGACACGTCACTATGGCAACGGGAGACAGGTCATGTTTTATGTTTTGAATGACATCATTTGAAAGCAGAAGTGACAATGATCCTGATGTTGATGCAGTCACAGGTCCGTGTTCCTGATGTTCTACACGGGGACGACACCAGTTACATTCATAACAAAAAGGCAAAGTCCCAGAGCGACAACGATGAGGATCAACAAAAACACAACGGTGAAGCAGATGTCACACGAGCCTGCAACACACACACACAAACACACACTGTAATAACACACACACTGTAATAACACACACACTGTAATAACACACACACAAACACACACTGTAATAACACACACACTGTAATAACACACACACTGTAATAACACACACACAAACACACACTGTAATAACACACACACAAACACACACACTGTAATAACACACACACTGTAATAACACACACACTGTAATAACACACACACTGTAATAACACACACACTGTAATAACACACACACAAACACACACTGTAATAACACACACACAAACACACACTGTAATAACACACACACTGTAATAACACACACACTGTAATAACACACACACATTGTAATAGTTTGAAATCCGTGCAGTAATCTTCACTTTACTGCGCGGATGCCAAACTACTCCTGGTATTATTACGCCTTACAATATAGTCCCCCCTTTTATCCGCTTAGAAAATCCACATTGTTTAATTGTGTGTAATTATACTTTGTAGTGGAACACTTCACGTAACCATATTTAAATAGGGAAAACGTGGAAGAGCTTGGTAGCTTCTATCTTGACCTGTTTTGGAGCTATAGAGGAGAGAGGGAGAGGCTAAATGCTAACGCCGTCTGCGCTGTGTTTACGTGACTGAAGATCAGACACATATGAACCTGAGGGGTCACATATGAACCTGAGGGGTCACATATGAACCTGAGGGGTCACATATGAACCTGAGGGGTCACATATGAACCTGAGGGGTCACATATGAACCTGAGGGGTCACATATGAACCTGAGGGGTTACATATGAACCTGAGGGGTCACATATGAACCTGAGGGGGGTCACATATGAACCTGAGGGGGGTCACATATGAACCTGAGGGGTCACATATGAACCTGAGGGGTCACATATGAACCTGAGGGGTCACATATGAACCTGAGGGGTCACATATGAACCTGAGGGGTCACATATGAACCTGAGGGGTCACATATGAACCTGAGGGGTCACATATGAACCTGAGGGGTCACAGATGAACCTGAGGGGTTACATATGAACCTGAGGGGTCACATATGAACCTGAGGGGTCACATATGAACCTGAGGGGTCACATATGAACCTGAGGGGGGTCACATATGAACCTGAGGGGGGTCACATATGAACCTGAGGGGTCACATATGAACCTGAGGGGGGTCACATATGAACCTGAGGGGTCACATATGAACCTGAGGGGGGTCACATATGAACCTGAGGGGTCACATATGAACCTGAGGGGTCACAGATGAACCTGAGGGGTCACATATGAACCTGAGGGGTCACATATGAACCTGAGGGGTCACATATGGACCTGAGGGGTCACATATGAACCTGAGGGGTCACATATGAACCTGAGGGGTCACATATGAACCTGAGGGGGGTCACATATGAACCTGAGGGGTCACATATGAACCTGAGGGGGGTCACATATGAACCTGAGGGGTCACATATGAACCTGAGGGGGGTCACATATGAACCTGAGGGGTCACATATGAACCTGAGGGGTCACAGATGAACCTGAGGGGGGTCACATATGAACCTGAGGGGTCACATATGAACCTGAGGGGTCACAGATGAACCTGAGGGGTCACATATGAACCTGAGGGGGGTCACATATGAACCTGAGGGGTCACATATGAACCTGAGGGGGGTCACATATGAACCTGAGGGGTCACATATGAACCTGAGGGGTCACATATGAACCTGAGGGGTCACATATGAACCTGAGGGGTCACATATGAACCTGAGGGGGGTCACATATGAACCTGAGGGGTCACATATGAACCTGAGGGGTCACATATGAACCTGAGGGGTCACAGATGAACCTGAGGGGTCACATATGAACCTGAGGGGTCACATATGGACCTGAGGGGGGTCATATATGAACCTGAGGGGGGTCACATATGAACCTGAGGGGTCACAGATGAACCTGAGGGGGGTCACATATGAACCTGAGGGGTCACATATGAACCTGAGGGGTCACATATGAACCTGAGGGGTCACATATGGACCTGAGGGGTCACATATGAACCTGAGGGGTCATATATGAACCTGAGGGGTCACATATGGACCTGAGGGGGGTCATATATGAACCTGAGGGGGGTCATATATGAACCTGAGGGGTCACATATGAACCTGAGGGGTCACATATGGACCTGAGGGGGGTCATATATGAACCTGAGGGGGGTCACATATGAACCTGAGGGGTCACAGATGAACCTGAGGGGTCACATATGAACCTGAGGGGGGTCACATATGAACCTGAGGGGTTACATATGAACCTGAGGGGTCACATATGAACCTGAGGGGTCACATATGAACCTGAGGGGTCACATATGAACCTGAGGGGTCACATATGAACCTGAGGGGTCACATATGAACCTGAGGGGTCACTTATGAACCTGAGGGGTCACATATGAACCTGAGGGGTCACAGATGAACCTGAGGGGTCACATATGAACCTGAGGGGTCACATATGAACCTGAGGGGTCACATATGAACCTGAGGGGTCACATATGAACCTGAGGGGTCACATATGAACCTGAGGGGTCACATATGAACCTGAGGGGTCACATATGAACCTGAGGGGTTACATATGAACCTGAGGGGGGTCACATATGAACCTGAGGGGTTACATATGAACCTGAGGGGGGTCACATATGAACCTGAGGGGTCACATATGAACCTGAGGGGTTACATATGAACCTGAGGGGGGTCACATATGAACCTGAGGGGTCACATATGAACCTGAGGGGGGTCACATATGAACCTGAGGGGGGTCACATATGAACCTGAGGGGAGTCACATATGAACCTGAGGGGTCACATATGAACCTGAGGGGTCACATATGAACCTGAGGGGGGTCACATATGAACCTGAGGGGGGTCACAGATGAACCTGAGGGGTCACATATGGACCTGAGGGGGGTCACAGATGAACCTGAGGGGTCACATATGGACCTGAGGGGGGTCACATATGAACCTGAGGGGTCACAGATGAACCTGAGGGGTTACATATGAACCTGAGGGGGGTCACAGATGAACCTGAGGGGGGTCACAGATGAACCTGAGGGGTCACATATGGACCTGAGGGGGGTCACATATGGACCTGAGGGGTCACATATGAACCTGAGGGGTCACATATGAACCTGAGGGGTCACATATGAACCTGAGGGGTCACATATGAACCTGAGGGGGGTCACAGATGAACCTGAGGGGTCACATATGAACCTGAGGGGTCACATATGAACCTGAGGGGTCACATATGAACCTGAGGGGGGTCACATATGAACCTGAGGGGTCACATATGAACCTGAGGGGTCACATATGAACCTGAGGGGGGTCACAGATGAACCTGAGGGGTCACATATGGACCTGAGGGGGGTCACATATGGACCTGAGGGGTCACATATGAACCTGAGGGGTCACATATGAACCTGAGGGGTCACATATGAACCTGAGGGGTTACATATGGACCTGAGGGGGGTCACATATGAACCTGAGGGGTCACATATGAACCTGAGGGGTCACATATGAACCTGAGGGGTTACATATGAACCTGAGGGGGGTCACATATGAACCTGAGGGGTTACATATGAACCTGAGGGGGGTCACATATGAACCTGAGGGGTTACATATGAACCTGAGGGGGGTCACATATGAACCTGAGGGGTCACATATGAACCTGAGGGGTCACATATGAACCTGAGGGGTCACATATGGACCTGAGGGGTCACATATGAACCTGAGGGGTCACATATGAACCTGAGGGGGGTCACATATGAACCTGAGGGGGGTCACATATGAACCTGAGGGGTTACATATGAACCTGAGGGGGGTCACATATGAACCTGAGGGGTTACATATGAACCTGAGGGGGGTCACATATGAACCTGAGGGGTTACATATGAACCTGAGGGGGGTCACATATGAACCTGAGGGGTCACATATGAACCTGAGGGGTCACATATGAACCTGAGGGGTCACATATGGACCTGAGGGGTCACATATGAACCTGAGGGGTCACATATGAACCTGAGGGGTCACATATGAACCTGAGGGGGGTCACATATGAACCTGAGGGGTCACATATGAACCTGAGGGGTCACAGAAGAACCAGGGCGTAAGAAGTGAGACAGAATAATGTGTAAAACACTCACAGCGGCTCCCGAAAGCGGGCGAGTCCTGAGGAACAAACACAAACACGTTATAAACTCCTCTGTCGCCCCCTGTAGGTACAGAGCAGTAACTGTACCTGCAGTGCCCCCTGGTGGGAGGACACTGCGGGTACAGAGCAGTAACTGTCCCTGCAGTGCCCCCTGGTGGGAGGACACTGCGGGTACAGAGCAGTAACTGTACCCGCAGCGCCCTCTGGTGGGAGGGCTCTGCGGGTACAGAGCAGTAACTGTACCCGCAGCGCCCCCTGGTGGGAGGGCACTGCGGGTACAGAGCAGTAACTGTACCTGCAGCGCCCCCTGGTGGGAGGGCACTGCAGGTACAGAGCAGTAACTGTACCTGCAGCGCCCCCTGGTGGGAGGACACTGCAGGTACAGAGCAGTAACTGTACCTGCAGCGCCCCCTGGTGGGAGGGCACTGCGGGTACAGAGCAGTAACTGTACCTGCAGTGCCCCCTGGTGGGAGGGCACTGCGGGTACAGAGCAGTAACTGTACCTGCAGTGCCCCCTGGTGGGAGGGCTATGTAGGTACAGAGCAGTAACTGTCCCTGCAGTGCCCCCTGGTGGGAGGACACTGCGGGTACAGAGCAGTAACTGTACCTGCAGCGCCCCCTGGTGGGAGGGCTATGTAGGTACAGAGCAGTAACTGTCCCTGCAGTGCCCCCTGGTGGGAGGACACTGCGGGTACAGAGCAGTAACTGTACCTGCAGTGCCCCCTGGTGGGAGGACACTGCGGGTACAGAGCAGTAACTGTACCCGCAGCGCCCCCTGGTGGGAGGGCACTGCGGGTACAGAGCAGTAACTGTACCTGCAGCGCCCTCTGGTGGGAGGGCACTGCGGGTACAGAGCAGTAACTGTACCTGCAGCGCCCCCTGGTGGGAGGGCTCTGCAGGTACAGAGCAGTAACTGTACCTGCAGCGCCCTCTGGTGGGAGGGCACTGCGGGTACAGAGCAGTAACTGTACCTGCAGCGCCCCCTGGTGGGAGGGCTCTGCAGGTACAGAGCAGTAACTGTACCTGCAGCGCCCCCTGGTGGGAGGGCTATGTAGGTACAGAGCAGTAACTGTACCTGCAGCGCCCCCTGGTGGGAGGACACTGTAGGTACAGAGCAGTAACTGTACCTGCAGTGCCCCCTGGTGGGAGGACACTGCAGGTACAGAGCAGTAACTGTACCTGCAGTGCCCCCTGGTGGGAGGGCTCTGCAGGTACAGAGCAGTAACTGTACCTGCAGCGCCCCCTGGTGGGAGGGCTATGTAGGTACAGAGCAGTAACTGTACCCGCAGTGCCCCCTGGTGGGAGGGCTCTGCAGGTACAGAGCAGTAACTGTACCTGCAGCGCCCCCTGGTGGGAGGGTTCCTCTTAGAGGGAGGTCTTACCCAGATGTACGTCTCCAATGAGGCCCAGGCCTGGTCGTTCTGAGGGCACAGCAGCAGCGCCCCCTGGTGGAACAGCATGTCCACGGTGAGAACCACGTTCTTCTTCTGCACCAGGTGTTTACTCTGACGGAAAACGTACTGAGGGTTAAAGGTGTGATGGAGGACGACCAGCACGGCGGGTTTATCTCCTGCAGGGACGACAGGAGAACATCAGGAACATCAGGAACATCAGGAACATTAGAGGAACATTACAGTAACATCAGAGGAACATCACAGGAACATCACAGGAACATCCCAGAACATCACTGGGATGTTCTGGGATGTTCCTCTCACTGATGTTGTTTGGGTGAGGGTTAAAGTTCTGACCTGGGATGTTCCTCTCACTGATGTTGTTTGGGTGAGGGTTAAAGTTCTCACCTGGGATGTTCCTCTCACTGATGTTGTTTGGGTTTTGGTTAAAGTTCTGACCTGGGATGTTCCTCTCTCTGATGTTGTTTGGGTGAAGGTTAAAGTTCTGACCTGGGATGTTCCTCTCTCTGATGTTGTTAGAGTTTGGGTGAAGGTTAAAGTTCTCACCTGGGATGTTCCTCTCTCTGATGTTGTTAGAGTTTGGGTGAAGGTTAAAGTTCTCACCTGGGATGTTCCTCTCTCTGATGTTGTTAGAGTTTGGGTGAAGGTTAAAGTTCTCACCTGGGATGTTCCTCTCGCTCTCGCTGATGTCAGTTCCGACTCTGGAGCTGATTGGACAGAACACCAGGTAATAATCACAGTCCTGGGGGTCGTTGACTCCGCAGTGCCCCCTGTAGTTCAGTCTCTGTATCAGCTCCTGTTGCACCTGCACCGCACAGCTCCCCCCGCTGGGCAGGAGGTGGAACTTCCGCCAGGACGCTGCAGGAGAAACATCTCAGTGAAACAAACAGAACTGAGCTGTTTCAGACTCAAACAGGAGAAACATCTCAGTGAAACAAACAGAACTGAGCTGTTTCAGACTAAACAAGGAGAAACATCTCAGTGAAACAAACAGAACTGAGCTGTTTCAGACTCAAACAGGAGAAACATCTCAGTGAAACAAATAGAACTGAGCTGTTTCAGACTAAACAGGAGAAACATCTCAGTGAAACAAACAGAACTGAGCTGTTTCAGACTCAAACAGGAGAAACATCTCAGTGAAACAAACAGAACTGAGCTGTTTCAGACTCAAACAGGAGAAACATCTCAGTGAAACAAACAGAACTGAGCTGTTTCAGACTAAACAGGAGAAACATCTCAGTGAAACAAACAGAACTGAGCTGTTTCAGACTCAAACAGGAGAAACATCTCAGTGAAACAAACAGAACTGAGCTGTTTCAGACTAAACAAGGAGAAACATCTCAGTGAAACAAACAGAACTGAGCTGTTTCAGACTCAAACAGGAGAAACATCTCAGTGAAACAAATAGAACTGAGCTGTTTCAGACTAAACAGGAGAAACATCTCAGTGAAACAAACAGAACTGAGCTGTTTCAGACTCAAACAGGAGAAACATCTCAGTGAAACAAACAGAACTGAGCTGTTTCAGACTCAAACAGGAGAAACATCTCAGTGAAACAAACAGAACTGAGCTGTTTCAGACTCAAACAGCAGAAACATCTCAGTGAAACAAACAGAACTGAGCTGTTTCAGACTCAAACAGGAGAAACATCTCAGTGAAACAAACAGAACTGAGCTGTTTCAAACTCAACAGGAGAAACATCTCAGTGAAACAAACAGAACTGAGCTGTCTCAGACTCAAACAGGAGAAACATCTCAGGATGAATCCGTGAATATTGAAATTGATGTTCAGAATGATTAAAACCTGAACATCTGATGTTTTTTAACTTGAAAAGTTCAGTGATTTGTCAATGACTCTGAGCTCAAAGAGGAAGCGCGTGGGCGGGACTTCCTGTGTCTCAACATTTCATCATAAAGAGGAAAACAGAATCACAAACATGATTTTATCCGAGCTTTGGTCTGAGCTCTGTGTGTTTGTGAATCTCACCTGAGGCGGTGCTGCTCATGTCTCTGCTGCTGAGAGAAAAGAGAATTTACATCAACAACAACAACAACAACAACAATAATAGTAATAATCAGAGTTAGTGAATAATAAAAGAGCAGAGTTTCAGAGTAAGTCAGAGTTAGTGAGTAATAAAAGAGCAGAGTTTCAGAGTAAGTCAGAGTTAGTGAGTAATAAAAGAGCAGAGTTTCAGAGTAAGTCAGAGTTAGTGAGTAATAAAAGAGCAGAGTTTCAGAGTAAATGAGAGTTAGTGAGTAATACAAGTGTAAATGCTGTGATAAAGTAAAACAAACCTGTGTTTCCGTGAGAGCTGCTCCGTCTGACTCTCACACTTTTACTTTTACTTTTGATTTCACAACAGGAAGTGCTGACTTTTCACAATAAAACCAAAAGACAAAAGCTGCTCCAGTCGCGGACGTTTAACCTTTAACCCCGTCTAAACCGAGCACAATCCAGCTTTACCCTAATTTTTCTAACATAAAACGTATTTTTTAGCGGCGTCTCGTTGTATTGATATTTTCAGTATTTTTGAGTTCATTTGTGACGGAGTGAGTTTTTTTTTTTAATTGCACTTTGTAATTGTACTTTTGGGACAGATGATGGTAAAAGCGCCTCATGAGCCTGATGTAACTGTGCTTATCCTGATAAAAAACACATGTATTTGCTGATCCCGGCCTAGTCGTTATAATAATAATAATGCATCAGTTTTATATAGAAAAGTTTCTGTTTTATTAAGAAGGCTGTTTTATTTTTAAAATTCCCACTTCGACATTTCTGACTTTAGATTTTGTTATTGTGACTGACTCGTACATGAATAATAATAATAATAATAATAATAATAATAATAATAATAATAATAATAATAATGATAATAATAATAATAATAATAATAATAATAATAATAATAATAAAAATAAAAATAAAAATACAAATAAAAATAATAATACAAATAATAATACAAATAATAATAATAATAATAATAATAATAATAATAATAATAATAATAATAATAATAATAATAATAATACTACTACTACTACTACTACTAATAATAATAATAATAATAAAAGCTGCAGTCTACGGGCTGTTCTTCACCAGAGCAGATCCGCTCCGCATCCGTTGCTTCAAAATAATAAAACACTTATTTTTGGCGCCTTTAAACTGGAAATACAAACCAGTGCCGCGCGTGAAAACGTAATCACGCGCTTTATTACTGTTTTATAAGTATATATAGATATTCCCTTTCCCTCAGACTCGGTAAATGTCCTCTTTAATCCAGTCTTTCAGTCCGGGAGGGTTTTACTTTGAAGGATCCGCCTGCGCACGCGCCGCTGTGTGTTCGCGGGCTTGCCTGTCTCCTCCGCTGTTGTTTCAGATCAAAGATGGCCGCTGCTGCTGATGGAGAATAGAGCGGAGTGTCTCACGAACTGAAGCCGACTGACAGCGCTCGTGAGGCGGACACCGAACCCCCGGAGAGCCGGTACCTGGACCCGCGCGAACCGGGCACTTTCTCACCCAAAAGGTACCGAAAACCGGGTGAAAGGAGGACATTTACCACCGTCTGACATCGGGACCAGCATCCTTTACGTTATTGATTGATAAATGATGGATGTGGGAGGAAAAAAGGGAGTGTCGCAGATAAATATCGAGCACAAATAATCACATCAATTAAACCACAGCTAAAAAGCACTGACATTATTACCATCAGCCTTTATTCTGCAGTTTTCTTCATTTGTCCTGCCGGGTTTTGAAGGTTATTCAGGTTATTTTAAACAGCGAGTGCACAATGGCTTATCTTTATTAAATATCTGCTTTATTTCTTTGTAAATAATAATAAATGTCGGTATTTGTCTGGATCAGGGCGCGGCTCAGCTGTTCACACTGATACAATAATAGGATCTGTTTATAATGCGGTTACATTCCTGTGCAGATCCTTATACATTATTAAATAGATATTATTGGAAGTGTCTGAGCACGAGCTGCTGCTGTTTTCACCGCAGCCTTTGGACCGAGATTAAAAGGCCGTTCATGCAGCAGATTTATGATGATTTATGATGATTTATGGCCCTGGGGGAAGAATAACAGTGTAATGGATCCTTCCTGCAGTGTTTATGTATGTGGCCTGTTAGAGTCAGGCCTGAACACAGATTAAAGGTGCTGTTGTACATGTTTTTGTGGGTGTGGCCTGTTAGAGTCAGGCCTGAACACAGATAAATGCTGTTGTACATGTTTTTGTGGGTGTGGCCTGTTAGAGTCAGGCCTGAACACAGATAAATGCTGTTGTACATGTTTTTGTGGGTGTGGCCTGTTAGAGTCAGGCCTGAACACAGACTAAAGCTGCTGTTGTACATGTTTTTGTGGGTGTGGCCTGTTAGAGTCAGGCCTGAACACAGATTAAAGCTGCTGTTGTACATGTTTTTGTGGGTGTGGCCTGTTAGAGTCAGGCCTAAACACAGATAAATGCTGTTGTACATGTTTTGGTGGGTGTGGCCTGTTAGAGTCAGGCCTAAACACAGATAAATGCTGTTGTACATGTGTTTGTGGGTGTGGCCTGTTGGAGTCAGGCCTAAATGCTGTTGTACATGTTTTTGTGGGTGGTGTGGTGTTTGTGGGTGTGGCCTGTTAGAGTCAGGCCTGAACACAGATAAATGCTGTTGTACATGTTTTGGTGGGTGGTGTGTTGTGTTTATGGGTGTGGCCTGTTAGAGTCAGGCCTGAATGCTGTTGTACATGTTTTTGTGGGTGGTGTGTGTGGTGGAGCAGACAGCGGCTCTAAATAAAGGCTCGGTTCGTGTGTAAAGGCTGTAATTATGGGACTGGGTTTTGTCCTGTTTTCTTCTTTTTCTGAATCTATTGTTTACTTGATTTATTTCAGTCACAACAATGATTCACCGTGAGCAGAAACAGGGAAACTTCTGCTGTAAATTATAGATGAACATAAACATGTTTTCAGTGATTCTATGTGTGGGTTAGGGTTATATATATAAACCCTCTTTGGTTCTGCAAATAGGGCGGCAACTAACGATTATTCTGGTAATCGATTAATCTACCGATCATTTTTACGATTAATCGATTAATCGCTTGGCTGTGAAAGGTCACATAAGCTAAAGAGGCGGCGCTTGAGGTAAACGTTTGTAGAGGCTCTTTGTGCTGATTCTGCTCTGATTGGACGAGACAAAGACAGATATTTATGAAATTTACAATGTACAAAACACTGCAGACCCGAACTTCAAAAACAAAGTAGGTTTTCATCCAAAACACATAATTGTCATGTCTTTTCTGCTCTATTTTAGTCTGTGTTCACTAGAAAACGATTAATCGATACTGGAATAGTTGACAACTATGTTAGTAATCGATTAGTTGTCGTTTAATCGGTTAGTTGTTTCAGCCCTATCTGCAAGTAATCGAAATTCGATTATGATTTTGATTAATTGCACTTGACGATTACAGAAATGGCATCATCGAAAAAAATAAAATAAATACAAATTAAACAAACAAAGACAAACAAACAATATGTAACAATTTCAACAGGTACAATTTGACAAACTAACACCAAGACAGGAGGGTGTGAGGACTGACCAGCAGGGGGCAGGTGTGAGGGCTGACCAGCAGGGGGCAGGTGTGAGGGCAGCAGGGGGCAGGTGTGAGGGCAGGTGTGAGGGCTGACCAGCAGGGGGCAGGTGTGAGGGCAGCAGGGGGCAGGTGTGAGGGCAGCAGGGGGCAGGTGTGAGGGCAGCAGGGGGCAGGTGTGAGGGCAGCAGGGGGCAGGTGTGAGGGCTTAATAAAGCTGTGAATGCCTCATGTGTGTTTGTCCCTCAGGCGTCCGTGACCTCTGACCTTTGTCCCTCAGGCGTCCGTGACCTCTGACCTCTGCAGACATGGACACCACCACCTCCATAAAGATGACCACCCTGGCCATCCAGAACCTGTTTGGTTTGGTGGAGGAGGAGAACCTGGCCGGACTCAAGGCTCACCTGGACCGATACAAGGAGGTGGACGGACGCAGCGACGTAAGAAACATTAATATAAATGATATAAGGAGGTATACGGACGCAGCGACGTAAGAAACATTAATATAAATGATATAAGGAGGTATACGGACGCAGCGACGTAAGAAACTAAGGCTGCAACGACGCATCGACGTCGTCGACGTCGTCGATTACGTAAATACGTCGACGCCGTTTTTGTGCGTCGACGCGTCGCTTGTTTACATTTCACTTCCAGCGTGGCTGCGCGTAATGCAAACGCTGCGAGCGAGGGGGGAAAAGCACGGCAAAAGTCGTCAACAGTGTGGGAGTATTTCCAGAAACGGCCTAATAATGTTGTTGTTTGCACACTGTGTCGAGCGGAAATGTCATATCACAGCAGCACAACTAACCTGGCTAACGCCAGACTGCTGTGTGCGCTCCAATCATTTCCAACTGCAGTATCGCTTGTGATTTAGGCTACAGCACAACGGCTATGAACGAACATGTGAAACGAAAACACCCGCGGCTGCAAAGGCCCCGCATCTTAGTCAAACTACGGTGTTGTTTCACTGATTAATCAACGCGTTGTTACGGGACAGGCTCTGACAGCGCGCACGCACTCTCCGCCTACTTTGCCACATATAACACCAAAACGGAGCAGTCTGCTGAAGTGAATGAGCAGGAGAGACCGACCGCCTTCCCCGTCTCTCCCAACACGCGAGTGCTTCTCCGCTCGTGTCCCGCTCGGCGTCTGTCTCCCGGTGCTTCGCCTCATACTCCCCTCATGCTGCCCTCATGCGCGGCTGCATCACGTCCCCGTGTCCGGGCGCAGCTCTCATGTTTTCTCTGCGCAGACTCGGGGCATCGGCCACACACTCATTTAAACTCTCTACTTGTTGTGTCTAGTGGAGAATCAGGACAGTAGTTTGATGGATAGACGAGAGTAAAGCCGTGTCTGTGGCCTTTTTGTCTCAAAGAGGAGTTGAATCCACACGAGCACAGTAACTTACAGTAACTCTGGTTCTCTGAATGTGCACAGTCTGTAACGAGTTGAGCGACTCACAGGCTAATTCTCAGTGGTCAGACAGAAATAACCGTCAGGTGCAGGTTTCAGTTAGTTTTAAATCAGCGGTTCCCAAACTGTGGGTCAGGGACAGAAGTGAGAGAATGGGACCATTTGCCATTTTAAAAAGTGGGGAAAATAGACTAATAGTAAATAAATAAAAGCCATGCCATTTGGAAACATCAATGTTTTTTTCTTCATTTTAAATGAAAAAATAATCGGTAACATGAAAAATAATCGATAGATTAATCGATAGAAAAATAATCGTTAGTTGCACCCTTATAAGAAACATTGATATAATACTAATATAACATTAGTATGAAGTATTTCTGTGTATATTCCAGAGTAACTGAGCCGTATCTGACCTGAAGTATTTCTGTGTATATTCCAGAGTAACTGAGCCGTATCTGACCTGAAGTATTTCTGTGTATATTCCAGAGTAACTGAGCCGTACCTGAAGTATTTCTGTGTATTCCAGAACGGGCAGACTCCGCTGATGCTGGCGGCCGAGCAGGGCAGCCTGGAGATCGTGCAGGAGCTGATCCGCAGAGGAGCCAACGTTAACCTGGACGACGTGGTGAGTTCCTCCAGGATCACGATGGAGAGGCGTCTCCATGGAAACACCGTCCCGTCGCCGCGGTTACCTGAGCACACGCGTTCACATGTGTGTCCGTGTTCATGAATAAACCACCGCTGTTGGTTCTGCCCGTCCAGATATGAAAAAGACACGGCTAAATCAAAATAATGACACTCTACAATACAATAACAATAATATTCTTATTTATTTGTCTCCATGAAGTCGTGACCCCGGGTTGAGAACCCCTGTATGAAGACCATGTTGAAACCACAGTATTCTTCTTCTAGAACCCAATATCACAACAGGAGTTTCCTCACAGCTGCAGTGAATAAGACAATGTAAGGTTCAGGGGAATGAAGTATCCAGGTTAGGCTGTTCCAGGTCAACATAATGTCGTACTAAGCTTCAGCAGCAGGTGGCGCCGAGCGGTGCGGGTGTCCCGTCTTTAGACTCTCCAGCACAGCGAGGAAAAACTCAAAAACCCAGCTGTGTGCTGCACAGTGGGTTTGCCAGGGATCATTTCTCTCCTTCATTTTGACGGACAGGGTTAGAAACAATGAGCTATTTGTTTTCCTTCAAGAATTAATCTCACATTATAAACATTTTTACAGACATTTACACAGCCTATGCAGGGTTCAAGACTAACTTTTATTTTAGTAGCGCTGGTGCTACCAACTTTTTCATTTGGTCGCACAGACAATATTTTGGTCGCACAGACTCGAGACACGATATCAAAATTCACCATTTTAATAAATTAAAACAAGGACAATTATAAACATGTTCGAAATCACTTATAATTGATCCTAACAATGACTAAAATAGTGTTAAAACTTTTTAAAATTGAGTTTTTCATATTAATATTAGTGATTTTATATAATTTTATTATAATTTTTTTGCATTGTTCTGCTTTAATTTTGTGTTTTCAATCCATTATTATTCATCTTCCTTGGCAATTGTTTGTCTCTTTCTTTCCAAATCTGCAATATCACTTGCAGGATATTCACTTATAAAATTATGCATTACTGCCAATTAAGACCGTATTAATCACAGGCAAAAAGTACCTGTTTTAGCCTAAAGCCTAAATAAAATACAGGAGCTGAATCTGCTGCGGCTGAGGGAGACGGCGGGCCATAACAGCAGCTGTTAGCTTTACGTTAGCTTTATGTTAGCTCTCTGTTAGCTTTATGTTAGCTCTCTGTTAGCTTTACGTTAGCTCTCCATTAGCTTTACATTTGCGCTCTAAAACAAGCTTTTTCTGACCGCGAGGAGATCAGAGCGAGCTCAGGTAGGAACATAAACCGCTGAGCTCTTTGTGCTCCTGTCTCCTCCTCTCCAGTCGCTCCCGTCTCCTCTCGTGCGCGTGCTCCTGTCTCCTCTCGAGCTCGTGCTCCCGTCTCCTCTCGAGCTCGTGCTCCCGTCTCCTCTCGTGCGCGTGCTCCTGTCTCCTCTCGAGCTCGTGCTCCTGTCTCCTCTCGAGCTCGTGCTCCCGTCTCCTCTCGAGCTCGTGCTCCCGTCTCCTCTCGTGCGCGTGCTCCCGTCTCCTCTCGAGCTCGTGCTCCCGTCTCCTCTCGAGCTCGTGCTCCCGTCTCCTCTCGTGCGCGTGCTTCTCTCTGACCTGCGCTCGTGAGCTCGCTGCTCGGCTGCAGCGCTACCGCCCCAAAAGGCGAACATAAAAGTGAAAATAGATACTTCTTTGGGGAATAAACTGTCGGAAAGTGCGCATTGGCAGAAAGTAATAGAAGGTTAATTCATGTCGGGACACGTGGCTTCTGTTGCTGTCTGTGTTTCACCTGTCCCTGGGACAAAAAGGGAGAGCGGGGCACTTGCCTGGACAAAACTTTTAGCGTAAACTACCAGCTGACTTCTTCAATAATAGTGGAAGCTTGGGTGGTGCGTGCGTGCGTGTTTGTGCAGTGTGTGTGTGTGTGTGTTCTCAGAGGAGAGCTCTGGAGACGCTGTTTATAACGTTATTTGTAGCACTCCTCATAAAGCCTATTAGGCTTTTTCTTTTTTTTTGCTCGCACAGATGCTACCACTTATTTTTTTTACTCGCACATTCTCTAAAAATAGTCGCATATGCGAGCATTTTGGTCGCAGTCTAGAACCCTGCTATGTATATGTATATCTATATATCTATATCTATATCTATATCTATATAGCTATATAGCTATATATCTATATAGCTATATAGCTATATATCTATATCTATATCTATATTTCTCTATCTCGAGAGATATATACAGTATATTGAGATCGCTGCATGAGTTAAACTAAACATCTGAATCACATTTTGCTACAGAAATGTGTATGAACTGTCTCTCAGTGGAAAACTGTTACACTAATGCTAGTGTAAAGTGGAGCTATTTGCATTTTCTCTATTTTAACGTTTAAGAAGCAGCGGGTGTTCACGTCACTGCACTACAGCCTCAGAAACACACGGGGAGGGAAAGAGAGAGGGGGGGGTCGTCCTGAGACTTACGTGAGATGAGAAGGATATTTTTCACCTTAATCGTGTTTGCATCGTGGTTGTTGTTAGCGCCCAGAAAGTTAGCTAGCTTTTAGAGAGAGAGCCGCGCGCTCTGAAAAACAGCAGAGCTGCGTCTTTATTTTAATTATCCTTCAAAATGACGGACGGTCTTTGAAATGTTCCGTCAAAGCTTAAAATGTTCCGTAAATGACAGAGAATCTTCGGTTGATGTAACCTCTGCTGGTGCATCTGGATCAGGCTGGTTTATTTTATCCCTGAAGGGGGTGAGTGACAAGTCTGTGGTCATGGATGTAACGTGTTTTATGAAGCGTCGGCCAAAGAGCGGAGACTAATGTGAACGATCTAAAAACTGAAGGAACAAGGCGTCATCAGAACAGTTCACATTGTAAACAAAGTACGTTTGGAAAAACAACACTCTGAGACAAGAGGAAGCAGGAATATTTGAGGACATGTTTCTCTGGTGGTTCATTCGGTTCCTGCCTGTGATTGGATCGATATCAAACCTTTGTAGATTTGAAGCTGTGAGCAAAGGTCAGACGCTTGAGGACAGAAACAAAAAGCTGGACCTGGACAGACAAGGATCTGGCTGTTCCCACACACGGCCAACCTCACAATAGTTCATTTGGAAATTTAAAATTCAAATCCCGCCTTGTTTTGGTGCTGATCAGATCGTTCTGTGTGATGTTTGTGTGATGTTTGTGTGATGTGTGTGTGATGTGTGTGTGATGTGTGTGTTGTATGTTTGTGTGATGTTTGTTGTATGTTTGTTCTTCAGGACTGCTGGTCGGCGCTGATCTCTGCGGCGAAGGAAGGGCATCTGGATGTGGTGAACGAGCTCCTGGAGAACAGCGCCTACATCGAGCACCGCGACATGGTAACAAGGAGGATCATGGGAAACGGAGTCACTCACGAGGCCGAGGTTTAATGCTCCGTCCACACCAAACTCGATTTGGGCGTCAAAAACGCGCGTCACGCCCGTTGTTGGACGCCTGTGCTCATTCAAGTCAGACGCTCTCGACGCGCGTCAAGAGAAGAGCGTGGTCGTGGAGCGCGTTGGGAGGAGCTTCTCTGTTGCCGTTGTCAGTTGTCAGTTATCAACATGGATGACATAGAGAGAGGGGCTTGGCTTTTATTGCTTCATAAAGCCAGACACCGTCGTCTACGGGCTCGTCGGCGCCGTGTCTGGATTCATGAGATCGTCCGAAGGCGTTCTCAGTTTGGCGAGTTTCACCATTTGCTCCAGGAGCTGCGCTCGCACGAGAGTCGCTTTCAACGGTTCTTCCGCCGCTTTTAATCCTGGTGTTTAGATAAAGAAGCACTGATGTGTCTTTCTAAAAAGACACAAAAGTCCCAGAGCGGCTGTAGCTCCGGTTCACAAAGACGCTAAACGTCCGTAACTTGTGACTTGTTTACATCTGTGGGGCCGGCGTAGAATCTGCCCCGGTGGCTCAGCTACAACGTACGTCACTATGGGGAGAAAGCTCCTGATTGGTCGATGCTCGCGAATTTCGCCAAAAAGTTCAACATTTCCCAACTCGAGCGTCGGCCGCGCTCGACGCCCTGGAGGCGTCAAACGCTCACCAAGCGCGAAAAACCTCAAAACGCGCCGCAGAGGAGGCGCGTGAGGCGCTGCGGGACCTCCTGACGCCCCCCAGAGGCGCGTCCTCCATGTATTTTAAATGTAAACCTGACGCTTTGGAGGCGCCAAAACGAGTTTGGTGTGGACAGAGCATAAGGCTGTGCTGTGTTTCAGGGCGGGTGGACGGCTCTGACCTGGGCCTGTTATAAAGGACGCACCGAGGTCGCCCAACTGCTGCTGGAGCAGGAGGCCAACCCCAACACCACGGGACAGGTACGAACCCCAACACCACAGGACAGGTACGAGTTACACCCCAACACCACAGGACAGGTACGAGTTACACCCCAACACCACAGGACAGGTACGAGTTACACCCCAACACCACAGGACAGGTACGAACCACACCCCAACACCACAGGACAGGTACGAGTTACACCCCAACACCACAGGACAGGTACGAACCACACCCCAACACCACAGGACAGGTACGAGTTACACCCCAACACCACAGGACAGGTACGAACCCCAACACCACAGGACAGGTACGAACCACACCCCAACACCACAGGACAGGTACGAGTTACACCCCAACACCACAGGACAGGTACGAGTTACACCCCAACACCACAGGACAGGTACGAACCACACCCCAACACCACAGGACAGGTACGAGTTACACCCCAACACCACAGGACAGGTACGAACCACACCCCAACACCACGGGACAGGTACGAACCACACCCCAACACCACAGGACAGGTACGAGTTACACCCCAACACCACGGGACAGGTACGAGTTACACCCCAACACCACAGGACAGGTACGAACCACACCCCAACACCACAGGACAGGTACGAGTTACACCCCAACACCACAGGACAGGTACGAACCACACCCCAACACCACAGGACAGGTACGAACCACACCCCAACACCACAGGACAGGTACGAACCACACCCCAACACCACAGGACAGGTACGAACCACACCCCAACACCACGGGACAGGTACGAGTTACACCCCAACACCACAGGACAGGTACGAGTTACACCCCAACACCACAGGACAGGTACGAACCACACCCCAACACCACGGGACAGGTACGAGTTACACCCCAACACCACAGGACAGGTACGAGTTACACCCCAACACCACAGGACAGGTACGAACCACACCCCAACACCACAGGACAGGTACGAACCACACCCCAACACCACAGGACAGGTACGAGTTACACCCCAACACCACAGGACAGGTACGAGTTACACCCCAACACCACAGGACAGGTACGAACCACACCCCAACACCACGGGACAGGTACGAGTTACACCCCAACACCACAGGACAGGTACGAACCCCAACACCACAGGACAGGTACGAGTTACACCCCAACACCACAGGACAGGTACGAGTTACACCCCAACACCACGGGACAGGTACGAGTTACACCCCAACACCACGGGACAGGTACGAGTTACACCCCAACACCACAGGACAGGTACGAACCACACCCCAACACCACGGGACAGGTACGAGTTACACCCCAACACCACAGGACAGGTACGAGTTACACCCCAACACCACAGGACAGGTACGAACCACACCCCAACACCACAGGACAGGTACGAGTTACACCCCAACACCACGGGACAGGTACGAGTTACACCCCAACACCACGGGACAGGTACGAGTTACACCCCAACACCACAGGACAGGTACGAACCACACCCCAACACCACAGGACAGGTACGAGTTACACCCCAACACCACAGGACAGGTACGAGTTACACCCCAACACCACAGGACAGGTACGAGTTACACCCCAACACCACGGGACAGGTACGAGTTACACCCCAACACCACGGGACAGGTACGAGTTACACCCCAACACCACAGGACAGGTACGAACCACACCCCAACACCACAGGACAGGTACGAACCACACCCCAACACCACAGGACAGGTACGAACCACACCCCAACACCACAGGACAGGTACGAACCACACCCCAACACCACGGGACAGGTACGAACCACACCCCAACACCACAGGACAGGTACGAACCACACCCCAACACCACGGGACAGGTACGAGTTACACCCCAACACCACGGGACAGGTACGAGTTACACCCCAACACCACGGGACAGGTACGAACCACACCCCAACACCACGGGACAGGTACGAGTTACACCCCAACACCACGGGACAGGTACGAACCACACCCCAACACCACAGGACAGGTACGAACCACACCCCAACACCACGGGACAGGTACGAGTTACACCCCAACACCACGGGACAGGTACGAACCACACCCCAACACCACAGGACAGGTACGAACCACACCCCAACACCACAGGACAGGTACGAACCACACCCCAACACCACGGGACAGGTACGAACCCCAACACCACGGGACAGGTACGAACCACACCCCAACACCACAGGACAGGTACGAACCACACCCCAACACCACAGGACAGGTACGAGTTACACCCCAACACCACGGGACAGGTACGAACCACACCCCAACACCACAGGACAGGTACGAACCACACCCCAACACCACAGGACAGGTACGAACCACACCCCAACACCACGGGACAGGTACGAACCACACCCCAACACCACAGGACAGGTACGAGTTACACCCCAACACCACGGGACAGGTACGAGTTACACCCCAACACCACGGGACAGGTACGAACCACACCCCAACACCACGGGACAGGTACGAGTTACACCCCAACACCACGGGACAGGTACGAACCACACCCCAACACCACGGGACAGGTACGAACCACACCCCAACACCACAGGACAGGTACGAACCACACCCCAACACCACGGGACAGGTAAAAACCACACCTCAAAAACACACTATATTATATATGCAAGAAAAGGGAAAAAAGCAGAAAAAACGTCATATTTATTTTACATGTTCAGTACTGCAGTATTTGAAGTATTTGTCTCCCACAGCAGTACAGCGTGTACCCGGTCATCTGGGCGGCCGGACGAGGACACGCCGACATCGTCAAACTGTTACTGCACCACGGCGCCAAGGTCAACTGCTCCGACAAGGTCAGAGGGCACGGCGAGGGCAGGGCGGGCACAGGGCGGGCACAGGGCGGGCACAGGGCGGGCACAGGGCGGGCACAGGGCGGGCACAGGGGACAGAACTTGGGGCCTGAGGCGGGCACATGCTAACCTCTGCTGTGTCCTGTTGCAGTACGGCACCACTCCTCTGATCTGGGCGTCGCGCAGAGGCCATTACGACTGCGTCATGCACCTGCTGGAGAACGGAGCCGACGTCGACCAGGAGGGGGCGGTATGATCTCACTGTTTTTGTTGAGTAATCCCTTTTCGGTTGACTTTTTCACACTCTTTTCCCCCCGTCTGTGCCCCGTCTGTGCCCCGCCCCTCAGAACTCCATGACGGCTCTGATCGTGGCCGTGCGAGGCGGGTACACGGAGGTGGTGAAGGAGCTGCTGAAGCGCGGGCCCAATGTCAACATGACAGACAAGGACGGGAACACGGCTCTGATGATCGCAGCCAAAGAGGGTTTCACTGAGATCGTCCAGGACCTGCTGGAGGCAGGCACCTACGTCAACATCCCAGACCGGGTACGTACAAAGAAACATCCCAGACCGGGTACACAGAAACATCCCAGACCGGGTACGTACAAAGAAACATCCCAGACCGGGTACGTACACAGAAACATCCCAGACCGGGTACGTACACAGAAACATCCCAGACCGGGTACGTACACAGAAACATCCCAGACCGGGTACGTACAAAGAAACATCCCAGACCGGGTACGTACACAGAAACATCCCAGACCGGGTACGTTCACAGAAACATCCCAGACCGGGTACGTACAAAGAAACATCCCAGACCGGGTACGTACACAGAAACATCCCAGACCGGGTACGTACAAAGAAACATCCCAGACCGGGTACGTACACAGAAACATCCCAGACCGGGTACGTACAAAGAAACATCCCAGACCGGGTACAAAGAAAATAACAAGATCGTTTTTAACAACAAATAAAATAATAAGTAAGGGATCATGTATAGAACGCTGGTCATTATCGGGAAAATAAGCACCGACAGATTATTCGGCCAATCTGTCAACTGAACACACACTACATAAACTTCGTACACTTTTATGAAGGTCGAAAGGTTTATTTAATGATGTCCGCGACAAATAGTTCCCAAAAGTTGCGCGTTGCTAGGCTAGGCTAGAAGCAGCAAGGCTAGTAGCTAGCCTAGCTACTTAGCTGAAGGCGCAGTTGGAGGAATGGCGGTGAATCTCAGGGTAAGTTGAAAGTCAGACTCACGATTCCCCGACTTCTCTCTCAGTGACGGGACAGATAGTGTCGCTGCTACGTACGAGCGGAGTGATATGAAAGCACCAACTCCGTTGCCATGGGCAGCTGAGTTATTTTTTTCAGAGCTCCTTTATCAGAAAATAATGACCGGTAGAACGTTGGGAAATCCCATTCAAATCAACGGAGCTTCTACTTACGCTGTGAAGAGCCGTGTAATAAGTGTATTTAATCTTTGCTGTGTGTGTTTGCAGAGCGGGGACACGGTGCTGATCGGAGCCGTCAGAGGAGGTCATGTGGAGATCGTCAGAGCTCTGCTGCATAAATACGCCGACATCGACATCAGGGGACAGGTACAGCCCTCTCACACACACAGGTACCACCCTCACAGTCAGAGCGCCACCGTCTGACCGCTCTGTGCGTTACAGGAGGGGAAGACCGCCCTCTACTGGGCCGTGGAGAAAGGAAACGCCACCATGGTCCGAGACATTCTGCAGTGCAACCCGGACACAGAGACGTACACGAAGGTGAGTCTGCAGGGGGCGCTGAGAGTCACAAAACACTAAATAAAAAGGCATGATGAATAAAAGGGGATTTCTGAAAAGAATAACATGAACAAAAGGTCTTAGTACTGCTTTAAAGTATATATTTTTACATCAAACCTTTTGCATTTTACATTAGTTTTAAAGAAGACACTGGAGAGAAGAGACTAAAGAGATTGATTGAGTCACACCGAGAGAACAGGCCGCTGACATGATGTTTGTTTCCAGGATGGAGAGACTCCTCTGATCAAAGCCACGAAGATGAGGAACATTGAGATTGTGGAGCTGCTGCTCGACAAAGGAGCGAAGGTCTCCGCAGTCGACAAGGTCAGCTACTCTGTTCTTCAGCTCCTCTGTTGTTCAGCTCCTCTGTTGTTCAGCTCCTCTGTTGTTCAGCTCCTCTGTTCTTCAGCTCCTCTGTTGTTCAGCTCCTCTGTTATTCAGCTCCTCTGTTCTTCAGCTCCTCTGTTCTTCAGCTCCTCTGTTCTTCAGCTCCTCTGTTCTTCAGCTCCTCTGTTCTTCAGCTCCTCTGTTCTTCAGCTCCTCTGTTCTTCAGCTCCTCTCTGTTCTTCAGCTCCTCTCTGTTCTTCAGCTCCTCTGTTCTTCAGCTCCTCTGTTCTTCAGCTCCTCTGTTCTTCAGCTCCTCTCTGTTCTTCAGCTCCTCTCTGTTCTTCAGCTCCTCTGTTCTTCAGCTCCTCTCTGTTCTTCAGCTCCTCTGTTCTTCAGCTCCTCTGTTCTTCAGCTCCTCTGTTCTTCAGCTCCTCTGTTCTTCAGCTCCTCTGTCGTTCAGCTCCTCTGTTCTTCAGCTCCTCTGTTGTTCAGCTCCTCTGTTCTTCAGCTCCTCTGTTCTTCAGCTCCTCTGTTCTTCAGCTCCTCTGTTCTTCAGCTCCTCTGTTCTTCAGCTCCTCTGTTCTTCAGCTCCTCTGTTCTTCAGCTCCTCTGTTCTTCAGCTCCTCTGTTCTTCAGCTCCTCTGTTCTTCAGCTCCTCTGTCGTTCAGCTCCTCTGTTCTTCAGCTCCTCTGTTCTTCAGCTCCTCTGTTCTTCAGCTCCTCTCTGTTCTTCAGCTCCTCTGTTCTTCAGCTCCTCTCTGTTCTTCAGCTCCTCTGTTCTTCAGCTCCTCTGTTCTTCAGCTCCTCTGTTCTTCAGCTCCTCTGTTCTTCAGCTCCTCTGTTCTTCAGCTCCTCTGTTCTTCAGCTCCTCTGTTCTTCAGCTCCTCTGTTCTTCAGCTCCTCTGTTCTTCAGCTCCTCTGTTCTTCAGCTCCTCTGTTCTTCAGCTCCTCTGTTCTTCAGCTCCTCTGTTGTTCAGCTCCTCTGTTGTTCAGCTCCTCTGTTCTTCAGCTCCTCTCTGTTCTTCAGCTCCTCTGTTCTTCAGCTCCTGATGCCATGTCGTGTTTCCTGTGTCTGCTTAGAGAGGGGACACGCCCCTCCACATCGCCATCCGTGGTCGCAGCAGGCGATTGGCTGAGCTGCTGCTGAGGAACCCCAAAGACGGGCGTCTGCTTTACCGGCCCAACAAGAGCGGGGAGACGCCCTACAACATCGACTGCAGCCACCAGAAGAGCATCCTCACGCAGATCTTTGGAGCCAGTAGGTCCAAATATTACCATCATATCACGGAATATTAACATGTTTTAACTTACATTAGGCCCTAGAAAACTGACTCTGTCATCATTGATGTAACAGTGATGAGGTCTTTCTGATGGGGCCGTGTGGAGTCTTTAAAGAGAAAGGACATCAGCACGAACATCCTGTAGCATCAGTTTTTTTATTATCATGTGTCCTCTGTCCCGTAGGACACCTGTCCCCCTCGGACTCGGACTCGGACATGTTGGGGTATGACCTGTACAGCTCGGCTCTGGCTGATATTCTGAGTGAGCCCACGATGCAGCCGCCCATCTGTGTGGGACTGTACGCCCAGTGGGGCTCCGGGAAGTCCTTCCTCCTCAAGAAACTGGAGGGTTAGTCTTTCTTACTATAGAAACTGGAGGGTAAGTCCTTACTATAGAAACTGGAGGGTAAGTCCTTACTATAGAAACTGGAGGGTAAGTCCTTCTTACTTAAGAAACTGGAGGGTAAGTCCTTCTTACTATAGAAACTGGAGGGTAAGTCCTTCTTACTATAGAAACTGGAGGGTAAGTCCTTCTTACTATAGAAACTGGAGGGTAAGTCCTTCTTACTATAGAAACTGGAGGGTAAGTCCTTCTTACTATAGAAACTGGAGGGTAAGTCCTTCTTACTATAGAAACTGGAGGGTAAGTCCTTCTTACTATAGAAACTGGAGGGTAAGTCCTTCTTACTATAGAAACTGGAGGGTAAGTCCTTCTTACTATAGAAACTGGAGGGTAAGTCCTTACTATAGAAACTGGAGGGTAAGTCCTTACTATAGAAACTGGAGGGTAAGTCCTTCTTACTTAAGAAACTGGAGGGTAAGTCCTTCTTACTATAGAAACTGGAGGGTAAGTCCTTCTTACTATAGAAACTGGAGGGTAAGTCCTTCTTACTTATGAAACTGGAGGGTAAGTCCTTCTTACTATAGAAACTGGAGGGTAAGTCCTTCTTACTATAGAAACTGGAGGGTAAGTCCTTCTTACTATAGAAACTGGAGGGTAAGTCCTTCTTACTTATGAAACTGGAGGGTAAGTCCTTCTTACTATAGAAACTGGAGGGTAAGTCCTTCTTACTATAGAAACTGGAGTCCAGGGTCTCACCTTCAGGAGCTCATTAAGGCCAGACGCAGCAGCAGAAAAGGGAACATTTATTGTAGAGACCCCAGTGTGAAGCGTCTGCTGTAGAGTGATATAAATATGAGGACCATGTGCCCTGTGTATATTTGTTTTCGGGGGGATTCCGTGCCTCTTTAACCTCTTGTTTCCCTTTCGCAGATGAGATGCGGGTGTTTGGGGGGATTCCGTGCCTCTTTAACCTCTCTCGTAGATGAGATGCGGGCGTTTGGGGGGATTCCGTGCCTCTTTAACCTCTTGTTTCCCTCTCGTAGATGAGATGCGGGCGTTTGGGGGGATTCCGTGCCTCTTTAACCTCTTGTTTCCCTCTCGCAGATGAGATGCGGGTGTTTGGGGGGATTCCGTGCCTCTTTAACCTCTTGTTTCCCTTTCGTAGATGAGATGCGGGCGTTTGGGGGGATTCCGTGCCTCTTTAACCTCTTGTTTCCCTCTCGTAGATGAGATGCGGGTGTTTGGGGGGATTCCGTGCCTCTTTAACCTCTTGTTTCCCTTTCGTAGATGAGATGCGGGCGTTTGGGGGGATTCCGTGCCTCTTTAACCTCTTGTTTCCCTCTCGCAGATGAGATGCGGGCGTTTGGGGGGATTCCGTGCCTCTTTAACCTCTTGTTTCCCTCTCGTAGATGAGATGCGGGCGTTTGGGGGGATTCCGTGCCTCTTTAACCTCTTGCTTCCCTCTCGCAGATGAGATGCGGGTGTTTGGGGGGATTCCGTGCCTCTTTAACCTCTTGTTTCCCTCTCGTAGATGAGATGTGGGCGTTTGGGGGGATTCCGTGCCTCTTTAACCTCTTGTTTCCCTCTCGCAGATGAGATGCGGGCGTTTGGGGGGATTCCGTGCCTCTTTAACCTCTTGTTTCCCTCTCGTAGATGAGATGCGGGCGTTTGGGGGGATTCCGTGCCTCTTTAACCTCTTGTTTCCCTCTCGTAGATGAGATGTGGGCGTTTGGGGGGATTCCGTGCCTCTTTAACCTCTTGTTTCCCTCTCGCAGATGAGATGCGGGCGTTTGGGGGGATTCCGTGCCTCTTTAACCTCTTGTTTCCCTCTCGTAGATGAGATGTGGGTGTTTGGGGGGATTCCGTGCCTCTTTAACCTCTTGTTTCCCTCTCGCAGATGAGATGCGGGTGTTTGGGGGGATTCCGTGCCTCTTTAACCTCTTGTTTCCCTCTCGCAGATGAGATGCGGGCGTTTGCGGGGGATTCCGTGCCTCTTTAACCTCTTGTTTCCCTCTCGTAGATGAGATGCGGGTGTTTGGGGGGATTCCGTGCCTCTTTAACCTCTTGTTTCCCTCTCGTAGATGAGATGCGGGCCTTTGCGGGACAGCAGGTGCAGCCTCTGTTCCGGTTCTCGTGGCTGGTTCTGGCTCTGACCCTGGTTTTCTGCGGTGCTGTGGGTTTGGTGCTGGGCTTCACCGTGGATCCTCGTCTGGCTCTGGCTGTGGCTCTGAGTCTCCTCGCTCTGCTCTATCTCTTCTTTGGTGAGAAACTCTTCGCTCTCCGTTTACTCTGACGCTTCTCTTTAAGGTTCAAGACACCAATCCACACCGAATCCAGCTTTAAAGGAACTCTGGTGGAGTCTTTAGTGGTGGTGTTTAGCTGATGGTAACTTGTTTCTCTGTAGTGGTGGTGTTTAGCTGATGGTAACTTGTTTCTCTGTAGTGGTGGTGTTTAGCTGATTGTAGCTTGTTTCTCTACAGTGGTGGTGTTTAGCTGATGGTAGCTTGTTTCTCTACAGTGGTGGTGTTTAGCTGATGGTAACTTGTTTCTCTACAGTGGTGGTGTTTAGCTGATGGTAACTTGTTTCTCTGTAGTGGTGGTGTTTAGCTGATTGTAACTTGTTTCTCTGTAGTGGTGGTGTTTAGCTGATGGTAACTTGTTTCTCTGTAGTGGTGTTTAGCTGATTGTAACTTGCTTCTCTGTAGTGGTGGTGTTTAGCTGATGGTAACTTGTTTCTCTGTAGTGGTGGTGTTTAGCTGATGGTAACTTGTTTCTCTGTAGTGGTGGTGTTTAGCTGATGGTAACTTGCTTCTCTGTAGTGGTGGTGTTTAGCTGATTGTAACTTGTTTCTCTACAGTGGTGGTGTTTAGCTGATGGTAGCTTGTTTCTCTGTAGTGGTGGTGTTTAGCTGATGGTAACTTGTTTCTCTGTAGTGGTGGTGTTTAGCTGATGGTAACTTGTTTCTCTGTAGTGGTGGTGTTTAGCTGATGGTAACTTGCTTCTCTGTAGTGGTGGTGTTTAGCTGATGGTAACTTGTTTCTCTACAGTGGTGGTGTTTAGCTGATGGTAACTTGTTTCTCTACAGTGGTGGTGTTTAGCTGATGGTAACTTGTTTCTCTACAGTGGTGGTGTTTAGCTGATTGTAACTTGTTTCTCTGTAGTGGTGGTGTTTAGCTGATGGTAACTTGTTTCTCTGTAGTGGTGGTGTTTAGCTGATTGTAACTTGTTTCTCTACAGTGGTGGTGTTTAGCTGATGGTAACTTGTTTCTCTGTAGTGGTGGTGTTTAGCTGATGGTAACTCGTTTCTCTACAGTGGTGGTGTTTAGCTGATTGTAGCTTGTTTCTCTACAGTGGTGGTGTTTAGCTGATGGTAACTTGTTTCTCTGTAGTGGTGGTGTTTAGCTGATGGTAACTTGTTTCTCTGTAGTGGTGGTGTTTAGCTGATGGTAACTTGTTTCTCTGTAGTGGTGGTGTTTAGCTGATGGTAACTTGTTTCTCTACAGTGGTGGTGTTTAGCTGATGGTAACTTGTTTCTCTGTAGTGATGGTGTTTAGCTGATTGTAGCTTGTTTCTCTGTAGTGGTGGTGTTTAGCTGATGGTAACTTGTTTCTCTACAGTGGTGGTGTTTAGCTGATGGTAACTCGTTTCTCTACAGTGGTGGTGTTTAGCTGATGGTAACTTGTTTCTCTGTAGTGGTGGTGTTTAGCTGATTGTAGCTTGTTTCTCTGTAGTGGTGGTGTTTAGCTGATGGTAACTTGTTTCTCTACAGTGGTGGTGTTTAGCTGATGGTAACTTGTTTCTCTGTAGTGGTGGTGTTTAGCTGATTGTAGCTTGTTTCTCTGTAGTGGTGGTGTTTAGCTGATGGTAGCTTGTTTCTCTGTAGTGATGGTGTTTAGCTGATTGTAGCTTGTTTCTCTACAGTGGTGGTGTTTAGCTGATGGTAACTCGTTTCTCTGTAGTGGTGGTGTTTAGCTGATGGTAACTCGTTTCTCTGTAGTGGTGGTGTTTAGCTGATGGTAACTTGTTTCTCTGTAGTGGTGGTGTTTAGCTGATTGTAACTCGTTTCTCTGTAGTGGTGGTGTTTAGCTGATGGTAACTTGTTTCTCTGTAGTGGTGGTGTTTAGCTGATGGTAACTTGTTTCTCTGTAGTGGTGGTGTTTAGCTGATGGTAACTTGTTTCTCTGTAGTGGTGGTGTTTAGCTGATTGTAACTCGTTTCTCTGTAGTGGTGGTGTTTAGCTGATGGTAACTCGTTTCTCTGTAGTGGTGGTGTTTAGCTGATGGTAACTCGTTTCTCTGTAGTGGTGGTGTTTAGCTGATGGTAACTCGTTTCTCTGTAGTGGTGGTGTTTAGCTGATGGTAACTTGTTTCTCTGTAGTGGTGGTGTTTAGCTGATGGTAACTTGTTTCTCTACAGTGGTGGTGTTTAGCTGATGGTAACTTGTTTCTCTACAGTGGTGGTGTTTAGCTGATGGTAGCTTGTTTCTCTGTAGTGATGGTGTTTAGCTGATTGTAGCTTGTTTCTCTGTAGTGGTGGTGTTTAGCTGATTGTAGCTTGTTTCTCTACAGTGGTGGTGTTTAGCTGATGGTAACTCGTTTCTCTACAGTGGTGGTGTATTTCGGCGGCCGGCGTGAGGGCGAGTCCTGGACCTGGGCGTGGATGTTGAGCACGGCGTTGGCGCGACACATCGGGTACATGGAGCTGCTGCTGAAGCTGATGTTCATCAACCCTCCAGAGCTGCCCGAGCAGAGCACCAGAGCTTTACCTGTCAGGTATGAGGGCAGGTGGTGTTCCTCTGGGGTTATGCAGATGGTGTTCCTCTGGGGTTATGCAGATGGTGTTCCTCTGGGGTTATGCAGATGACGTTCCTCTGGGGTTATGCAGATGTTCCTCTGGGGTTATGCAGATGACGTTCCTCTCCGCAGGTTCCTGTTCACAGATTACAGCAGACTGTCGT
This sequence comes from Gobius niger, assembly GCF_951799975.1. NCBI lineage: Eukaryota > Metazoa > Chordata > Actinopteri > Gobiiformes > Gobiidae > Gobius > Gobius niger. The sequence goes on from NC_136866.1 coordinate 31,763,830, forward strand.
CGGTCGGAGGAGAGACATCGATGGCGGAGATGATTTCCACTCTGTCTGACGCCTGCGAGCGAGAGTTCGGCTTCATCGCAACCAGACTGTTCAGGGTCTTCAGGACCGAGGAGAGCCAGGGTAAGACTTAAACCAGACTGTTCAGGGTCTTCAGGACTGAGGAGAGCCAGGGTAAGACTTAAACCAGACTGTTCAGGGTCTTCAGGACCGAGGAGAGCCAGGGTAAGACCTAAACCAGACTGTTCCGGGTCTTCAGGACTGAGGAGAGCCAGGGTAAGACCTAAACCAGACTGTTCAGGGTCTTCAGGACCGAGGAGAGCCAGGGTACGACTTAAACCAGACTGTTCCGGGTCTTCAGGACCGAGTAGAGCCAGGGTACGACTTAAACCAGACTGTTCAGGGTCTTCAGGACCGAGGAGAGCCAGGGTACGACTTAAACCAGACTGTTCAGGGTCTTCAGGACCGAGGAGAGCCAGGGTAAGACTTAAACCAGACTGTTCAGGGTCTTCAGGACCGAGGAGAGCCAGGGTAAGACTTAAACCAGACTGTTCAGGGTCTTCAGGCCCGAGTAGAGCCAGGGTAAGACTTAAACCAGACTAAACCAGACTGTTCAGGGTCTTCAGGACCGAGGAGAGCCAGGGTAAGACCTAAACCAGACTGTTCCGGGTCTTCAGGACCGAGGAGAGCCAGGGTAAGACTTAAACCAGACTGTTCAGGGTCTTCAGGACCGAGGAGAGCCAGGGTAAGACTTAAACCAGACTAAACCAGACTGTTCAGGGTCTTCAGGACCGAGGAGAGCCAGGGTAAGACTTAAACCAGACTGTTCCGGGTCTTCAGGACCGAGGAGAGTCAGGGTAAGACCTAAACCAGACTGTTCAGGGTCTTCAGGACCGAGGAGAGCCAGGGTAAGACCTAAACCAGACTGTTCCGGGTCTTCAGGACCGAGGAGAGCCAGGGTAAGACCTAAACCAGACTGTTCAGGGTCTTCAGGACCGAGGAGAGCCAGGGTAAGACCTAAACCAGACTGTTCAGGGTCTTCAGGAGCGAGGAGAGCCAGGGTAAGACTTAAACCAGACTGTTCCGGGTCTTCAGGACCGAGGAGAGCCAGGGTAAGACTTAAACCAGACTGTTCCGGGTCTTCAGGACCGAGGAGAGCCAGGGTAAGACTTAAACCAGACTGTTCCGGGTCTTCAGGCCCGAGTAGAGCCAGGGTAAGACTTAAACCAGACTAAACCAGACTGTTCCGGGTCTTCAGGACCGAGGAGAGCCAGGGTAAGACCTAAACCAGACTGTTCAGGGTCTTCAGGACTGAGGAGAGCCAGGGTAAGACCTAAACCAGACTGTTCCGGGTCTTCAGGACCGAGTAGAGCCAGGGTAAGACTTAAACCAGACTGTTCAAGGTCTTCAGGACCGAGGAGAGCCAGGGTAAGACCTAAACCAGACTGTTCAGGGTCTTCAGGACCGAGGAGAGCCAGGGTAAGACTTAAACCAGACTGTTCCGGGTCTTCAGGACCGAGTAGAGCCAGGGTAAGACCTAAACCAGACTGTTCCGGGTCTTCAGGCCCGAGCAGAGCCAGAGTCTGGGTTTAAACCCTGTCCTCTGTGTTTCAGGGAAGCGTAAGTGGAAGCGCTCCTGCTGCCTGCCCTCTGTGCTGCTCTTCTCTCTGGTTCTGGCTTGTGTTCTGGGAGGACTGGGGCTGCTGGCCTTCCTCAGGATCCAGGCCGGGGCTGAGGCGGGTCCTGGAGGTCTGGACTCTGACGAGGTATCACTGTCACACTGTACACTCACTTAGACGGTTAGACTGTAGAGTAGAGTACATGCAGTTAAGTTTCTCTGTCCTGTCCAAGCTTTCTGGAAGATATTCAAATTTATTAGAACAAGTTTATCTGCAATGTCAGGAAATTAGGGAAAAAATTGGTCAAATTTTGGGGAAAAATAATTTAGAAGAAATGGGTAAATTTTGAGAAAAAGACATTTTTTAAGTAAATGTAGAAAAAAAAGTAGGGTGAAAATAATCTTTAAGAACGTTTGTGCCAGGGCTCGGAGGAGGTGGTGCGGGCGCTGCTCATCGGCCTGGCCTCGGTGGTCGCTCTGCCGCTGCTGCTTCACTGTAAAACCTGGGTCCGAATGATCCACTCGCTGCTGCACTCGCAACGCAGCCGACTCCACAGCGCCACCACCAGGCTGCACAAGCTGAAGAGCGAGGGCTTCATGAAGGTACGGCCTGCACACAGTTACTGCACTTCTATAACAGTTACTACACTTCTATAACAGTTACTGCACTTCTACAACAGTTACTACACTTCTATAACAGTTACTACACTTCTACAACAGTTACTGCACTTCTACAACAGTTACTGCACTTCTATAACAGTTACTGCACTTCTATAACAGTTACTACACTTCTATAACAGTTACTACACTTCTATAACAGTTACTGCACTTCTATAACAGTTACTGCACTTCTATAACAGTTACTACACTTCTATAACAGTTACTACACTTCTATAACAGTTACTGCACTTCTATAACAGTTACTACACTTCTATAACAGTTACTACACTTCTATAACAGTTACTGCACTTCTATAACAGTTACTGCACTTCTATAACAGTTACTGCACTTCTATAACAGTTACTGCACTTCTATAACAGTTACTACACTTCTATAACAGTTACTACACTTCTATAACAGTTACTGCACTTCTATAACAGTTACTGCACTTCTACAACAGTTACTGCACTTCTATAACAGTTACTGCACTTCTATAACAGTTACTACACTTCTATAACAGTTACTACACTTCTATAACAGTTACTGCACTTCTATAACAGTTACTGCACTTCTATAACAGTTACTACACTTCTATAACAGTTACTGCACTTCTATAACAGTTACTACACTTCTATAACAGTTACTACACTTCTACAACAGTTACTGCACTTCTATAACAGTTACTGCACTTCTACAACAGTTACTGCACTTCTACAACAGTTACTGCACTTCTATAACAGTTACTACACTTCTATAACAGTTACTGCACTTCTATAACAGTTACTGCACTTCTATAACAGTTACTGCACTTCTACAACAGTTACTGCACTTCTACAACAGTTACTGCACTTCTATAACAGTTACTACACTTCTATAACAGTTACTACACTTCTATAACAGTTACTACACTTCTACAACAGTTACTGCACTTCTATAACAGTTACTACACTTCTACAACAGTTACTACACTTCTATAACAGTTACTACACTTCTATAACAGTTACTACACTTCTACAACAGTTACTGCACTTCTACAACAGTTACTGCACTTCTATAACAGTTACTACACTTCTATAACAGTTACTACACTTCTACAACAGTTACTGCACTTCTATAACAGTTACTGCACTTCCATAACAGTTACTACACTTCTATAACAGTTACTATACTTCTATAGCAGTTACTACACTTCTATAACAGTTACTACACTTCTATAACAGTTACTGCACTTCTATAACAGTTACTGCACTTCTATAACAGTTACTACACTTCTATAACAGTTACTGCACTTCTATAACAGTTACTACACTTCTATAACAGTTACTGCACTTCTACAACAGTTACTACACTTCTATAACAGTTACTACACTTCTATAACAGTTACTACACTTCTATAACAGTTACTGCACTTCTATAACAGTTACTGCACTTCTATAACAGTTACTGCACTTCTACAACAGTTACTACACTTCTATAACAGTTACTACACTTCTATAACAGTTACTGCACTTCTATAACAGTTACTGCACTTCTATAACAGTTACTACACTTCTATAACAGTTACTGCACTTCTATAACAGTTACTACACTTCTATAACAGTTACTACACTTCTATAACAGTTACTGCACTTCTATAACAGTTACTGCACTTCTATAACAGTTACTACACTTCTACAACAGTTACTGCACTTCTATAACAGTTACTACACTTCTATAACAGTTACTGCACTTCTATAACAGTTACTACACTTCTATAACAGTTACTGCACTTCTATAACAGTTACTGCACTTCTATAACAGTTACTACACTTCTATAACAGTTACTGCACTTCTATAACAGTTACTGCACTTCTATAACAGTTACTACACTTCTATAACAGTTACTACACTTCTATAACAGTTACTGCACTTCTATAACAGTTACTGCACTTCTACAACAGTTACTACACTTCTATAACAGTTACTGCACTTCTGTAACAGTTACTGCACTTCTGTAACAGTTACTGCACTTCTATAACAGTTACTGCACTTCTATAACAGTTACTACACTTCTATAACAGTTACTGCACTTCTATAACAGTTACTGCACTTCTATAACAGTTACTACACTTCTATAACAGTTACTGCACTTCTATAGCAGTTACTACACTTCTATAACAGTTACTACACTTCTATAACAGTTACTACACTTCTATAGCAGTTACTACACTTCTATAACAGTTACTACACTTCTATAACAGTTACTGCACTTCTATAACAGTTACTACACTTCTATAACAGTTACTACACTTCTATAACAGTTACTGCACTTCTATAACAGTTACTGCACTTCTATAACAGTTACTGCACTTCTATAACAGTTACTACACTTCTATAACAGTTACTACACTTCTATAACAGTTACTACACTTCTATAACAGTTACTGCACTTCTATAACAGTTACTGCACTTCTATAACAGTTACTGCACTTCTATAACAGTTACTACACTTCTATAACAGTTACTACACTTCTATAACAGTTACTACACTTCTATAACAGTTACTGCACTTCTATAACAGTTACTGCACTTCTATAACAGTTACTACACTTCTATAACAGTTACTACACTTCTATAACAGTTACTACACTTCTATAACAGTTACTACACTTCTATAACAGTTACTGCACTTCTATAACAGTTACTGCACTTCTATAACAGTTACTACACTTCTACAACAGTTACTGCACTTCTATAACAGTTACTACACTTCTATAACAGTTACTGCACTTCTATAACAGTTACTGCACTTCTATAACAGTTACTACACTTCTATAACAGTTACTGCACTTCTATAACAGTTACTGCACTTCTACAACAGTTACTGCACTTCTATAACAGTTACTGCACTTCTACAACAGTTACTGCACTTCTATAACAGTTACTACACTTCTACAACAGTTACTGCACTTCTATAACAGTTACTACACTTCTATAACAGTTACTGCACTTCTATAACAGTTACTGCACTTCTATAACAGTTACTGCACTTCTATAACAGTTACTGCACTTCTATAACAGTTACTGCACTTCTATAACAGTTACTACACTTCTATAACAGTTACTGCACTTCTATAACAGTTACTGCACTTCTATAACAGTTACTGCACTTCTATGACAGTTACTGCACTTCTATAACAGTTACTGCACTTCTATAACAGTTACTGCACTTCTATAACAGTTACTACACTTCTATAACAGTTACTGCACTTCTATAACAGTTACTACACTTCTACAACAGTTACTGCACTTCTATAACAGTTACTACACTTCTATAACAGTTACTACACTTCTATAACAGTTACTACACTTCTATAACAGTTACTGCACTTCTATAACAGTTACTACACTTCTATAACAGTTACTGCACTTCTATAACAGTTACTACACTTCCATAACAGTTACTACACTTCTATAACAGTTACTGCACTTCTATAACAGTTACTGCACTTCTATAACAGTTACTACACTTCTATAACAGTTACTGCACTTCTATAACAGTTACTGCACTTCTACAACAGTTACTGCACTTCTATAACAGTTACTACACTTCTACAACAGTTACTGCACTTCTATAACAGTTACTACACTTCTATAACAGTTACTGCACTTCTATAACAGTTACTGCACTTCTATAACAGTTACTGCACTTCTATAACAGTTACTGCACTTCTATAACAGTTACTGCACTTCTATAACAGTTACTACACTTCTACAACAGTTACTGCACTTCTATAACAGTTACTACACTTCTATAACAGTTACTGCACTTCTATAACAGTTACTACACTTCTATAACAGTTACTACACTTCTATAACAGTTACTACACTTCTATAACAGTTACTACACTTCTACAACAGTTACTACACTTCTACAACAGTTACTACACTTCTATAACAGTTACTACACTTCTATAACAGTTACTGCACTTCTATAACAGTTACTACACTTCTATAACAGTTACTGCACTTCTATAACAGTTACTGCACTTCTACAACAGTTACTGCACTTCTATAGCAGTTACTACACTTCTATAACAGTTACTACACTTCTATAACAGTTACTGCACTTCTATAACAGTTACTACACTTCTATAACAGTTACTACACTTCTATAACAGTTACTACACTTCTACAACAGTTACTACACTTCTATAACAGTTACTACACTTCTATAACAGTTACTACACTTCTATAACAGTTACTGCACTTCTATAACAGTTACTACACTTCTATAACAGTTACTACACTTCTATAACAGTTACTACACTTCTACAACAGTTACTACACTTCTATAACAGTTACTACACTTCTATAACAGTTACTACACTTCTATAACAGTTACTGCACTTCTATAACAGTTACTACACTTCTATAACAGTTACTACACTTCTACAACAGTTACTACACTTCTATAACAGTTACTACACTTCTATAACAGTTACTGCACTTCTATAACAGTTACTACACTTCTATAACAGTTACTACACTTCTATAACAGTTACTACACTTCTACAACAGTTACTACACTTCTATAACAGTTACTACACTTCTATAACAGTTACTGCACTTCTATAACAGTTACTGCACTTCTATAACAGTTACTGCACTTCTATAACAGTTACTACACTTCTATAACAGTTACTGCACTTCTACAACAGTTACTACACTTCTATAACAGTTACTGCACTTCTACAACAGTTACTGCACTTCTATAACAGTTACTACACTTCTATAACAGTTACTGCACTTCTATAACAGTTACTACACTTCTATAACAGTTACTACACTTCTATAACAGTTACTACACTTCTATAACAGTTACTGCACTTCTATAACAGTTACTGCACTTCTATAACAGTTACTACACTTCTATAACAGTTACTGCACTTCTATAACAGTTACTGCACTTCTATAACAGTTACTACACTTCTATAACAGTTACTACACTTCTATAACAGTTACTGCACTTCTATAACAGTTACTGCACTTCTATAACAGTTACTACACTTCTATAACAGTTACTACACTTCTATAACAGTTACTGCACTTCTATAACAGTTACTGCACTTCTATAACAGTTACTGCACTTCTATAACAGTTACTACACTTCTATAACAGTTACTGCACTTCTATAACAGTTACTGCACTTCTATAACAGTTACTGCACTTCTATAACAGTTACTGCACTTCTATAACAGTTACTACACTTCTATAACAGTTACTGCACTTCTATAACAGTTACTACACTTCTATAACAGTTACTACACTTCTATAACAGTTACTGCACTTCTATAACAGTTACTACACTTCCATAACTGGGGATTAGGATGATATTTTAGTTAATACCTATTGAAGTTTGAATGCTCTGCCGCTCTCTGATTGGCCGACAGTGTTAGTTTGAATGCTCTGCCGCTCTCTGATTGGCTGACGGTGTTAGTTTGAATGCTCTGCCGCTCTCTGATTGGCTGACGGTGTTAGTTTGAATGCTCTGCCGCTCTCTGATTGGCTGACGGTGTTAGTTTGAATGCTCTGCCGCTCTCTGATTGGCTGAAGGTGTGAGTTTGAATGCTCTGCCGCTCTCTGATTGGCTGACGGTGTGATTGGCAGGTGCTGAAGACGGAGGTGGAGCTCATGGCGAAGATGGCGAAGGCGATCGACAGCTTCACGCAGCATCAGACGCGGCTCGTGGTCGTCATCGACGGCTTAGACTCGTGCGAACAGGACAAAGTGCTGCACATGCTGGACACGGTGAGGACGACAGTCGCATGTGGTCTCAGTGGCACAGTGGTTAGAGCCCTCGCCTCATGAAGATCCAAGAGAAGCATATATTCTGTAACGAAGGCTCATCTGCATAAGGATATAGACATGTGACCTTCCTCTCCTCCCCCTCAGGTGCGCGTGCTCTTCTCCAAAGGCCCGTTCATCTCCATCTTCGCCTCTGACCCTCACATCATCATCAAGGCCATAAACCAGTCGCTCAGCTCCGTCCTGAGAGACTCCAACATCAACGGCCACGACTACATGAGGAACGCCGTGCACCTGCCCGTGTTCCTGCACAGCCGCGGCCTCTGCTCCGCCCGGCGACAGGCGAGTCAGCAGCCACAGCCGGCCAATGGGGACGCAGCGGAGCCCGGGAGCCGCCGGGGGACGCTCACGGAAGCAGGTAACAATCACATCAAAATGGTGGCGTTACTTCCTGGATAAAACGTCGTAAAGAGGGAGTTTGGGCTGTTATTCACTCTGACAGATTTATAAAACTAACACGTGTTTCTGATGTTTCCTCCTGACCGTGTTTCAGGTTGGCACGAGGAGCTGGACCGGAAACTTTCCCAGACCAGTTTAGCCGATCTGAAGTTCGGCAGCAAGACGACTCTGAACCGACGGGTGAGTCCTGAGCGACGCTGACGTAAGAGTTATTATCGAGAGTAAAACATAACGAACCGTCTCTCTGTAGGAAACGTCGCGGCGCCGACAGAGGCCTGTGACTCGACAGATGTCACTGGATTTGACCAAACTGATGTTGGCAGAAGACTGGTTCAACGACATCAGCCCCCAGACCATGAGACGCCTGCTGAACATCGTGTCCCTGACCGGGAGGCTGCTGCGAGCTAACCAGGTGACAGCAGGCTAAAACACATCAAAACAGGCTAAAAACACACGAAAACAGGCTAAAAACACATAACAACAGGCTAAAAACACATAAAAACAGGCTAAAAAGAACAGGCTAAAAACACATAAAAACAGGCTAAAAACACACATAAAAACAGGCTAAAAACACATAAAAACAGGCTAAAAACACATAAAAACAGGCTAAAAACATATAAAAACAGGCTAAAAACACAAAAACAGGCTAAAAACACACGAAAAAAGGCTAAAAACACATAAAAACAGGCTAAAAACACACGAAAACATACTAAAAACACATAAAAACAGGCTAAAAACACATAAAAACAGGCTAAAAACACACGAAAACATGCTAAAAACACATAAAAACATGCTAAAAACACATAAAAACAGGCTAAAAACACACGAAAACATGCTAAAAACACATAAAAACAGGCTAAAAACACATAAAAACACATAAAAAACAGGCTAAAAACACATAAAAACAGGCTAAAAACACATTAAAACAGGCTAAAAACACACATAAAAACATGCTAAAAACACGTAAAAACAGGCTAAAAACACATAAAAACAGGCTAAAAACACATAAAAACAGGCTAAAAACACATAAAAACAGGCTAAAACACATTAAAACAGGCTAAAAACACATTAAAACAGGCTAAAAACACATAAAAACAGGCTAAAAACACATAAAAACAGTCTAAAAACTCAAAAACAGGCTAAAAACACATAAAAACATGCTAAAAACACACGAAAAAAGGCTAAAAACACATAAAAACATGCTAAAAACACACGAAAACATGCTAAAAACACACGAAAACATGCTAAAAACACACGAAAAAAGGCTAAAAACACATAAAAACATGCTAAAAACACACGAAAACATGCTAAAAACACATAAAAACAAGCTAAAAACACACGAAAACATGCTAAAAACACACGAAAAAAGGCTAAAAACACACGAAAACATGCTAAAAACACACGAAAACATGCTAAAAACACATAAAAACAGGCTAAAAACACATAAAAACAGGCTAAAACACATTAAAACAGGCTAAAAACACATTAAAACAGGCTAAAAACACATAAAAACAGTCTAAAAACTCAAAAACAGGCTAAAAACACACGAAAACATGCTAAAAACACACGAAAAAGGCTAAAAACACATAAAAACAGGCTAAAAACACATAAAAACAGGCTAAAAACACACGAAAACATGCTAAAAACACATAAAAACAGGCTAAAAACACATAAAAACAGGCTAAAAACACGAAAACATGCTAAAAACACATAAAAACAGGCTAAAAACACATAAAAACAGGCTAAAAACACATTAAAACAGGCTAAAAACACACATAAAAACATGCTAAAAACACATAAAAACAGGCTAAAAACACACGAAAACAAGCTAAAAACACATAAAAACAGGCTAAAACACATAAAAACAGGCTAAAACATATAAAAACAGGCTAAAAACATATAAAAACAGGCTAAAAACATATAAAAACAGGCTAAAAACATATAAAAACAGGCTATAAACACACGAAAACAGGCTAAAAACACACATAAAAACAGGCTAAAACATATAAAAACAGGCTAAAAACACAAAAAAAGGCTAAAAACACACGAAAAAAGGCTAAAAACACATAAAAACAGACTAAAAGCACATAAAAACAGGCTAAACACACATAAAACAGGTTAAAAACACACGGAAACAGGCTTAAAACAGACCATGAGACGCCTGCTGAACATTGTGTCTCTGACCGGGAGGCTGCTGCGAGCTAACCAGGTGACAACAGGCTAAGAACACATAAAAACAGGCTAAAAACACATGAAAACAGGCTAAAAACATCTAAAAACAGGCTAAAAACACACGGAAACAGGCTTAAAACAGACCATGAGACGCCTGCTGAACATCGTGTCTCTGACCGGGAGGCTGCTGCGAGCTAACCAGGAGACAACAGGCTAAACACAGACTAAAAACTCAGTCCTTCCCTGCTGCTGTTTCAGATTGGTTTCCAGTGGGACCGTCTGGCCTCCTGGATCTCACTGACGGAGCAGTGGCCCTACAGAACGTCCTGGATCCTTCTGCAGCTGGAGGAAAGTGGAGACATCCACGACCAGGCGTCTCTGCGCTCCATCTATGACAGGTAACAGCAACAGCCCCGCCCACAGGTGGAGGAGGGGGCTTACAAACAGTAAAGGTGTTTCGGTCCAGACTTTAAGTTGGTTTTGACTGGTCCCATGTTTCCATGTTATGGCAAACCTCCTGATGGAGCTGCAGTCTTTCTTCCCCTGATGACCTTTGAACTTTGCCCTGATCCCTGATGTGTTTGTGACTTTAAAAACGCAGAGTGTCGAAGCTCGTGCCTCAGTCCAAAGACGTGGAGCCGCTGTTGGAGATCGACGGCGACGTGCGCAGCTTCGAGGTGTTTCTGTCGTCGCGACAACCGGCGCTGACGGCGAGGGACGTGCGCACCTTCCTGCCCTGCACCATCAACCTGGACCCCAAACTCCGCGAGGTCATCTCAGGTCAGGAGCCAACGGAATAACGGGTTTCAAGCTGTTTCTGGAACATCTGGACTCTTTGTGGTTCTTTTGTTTTTTAGTCATTTCACTTTATTAAAGATGAAAAACCACATGTTTATTACAATATATTTGATTGTAAAACCCTAAATCCTGTTGAAAGTGGTTTAAGCCCCACTTTAATGGAGCTCCTTTTCTCCAGTTCGGCTTTACCCAAATCTTAAAGCTTCATTTGAAAGGTAAGGGTAAGGGTTAGGTGTGTCTCCATGCGTCGTCACTTCAGTTGTGTTTTCATTCACGTCTCGTTTTCGATGCTATTTTGACGCTCTTTTCAAGAAGCTTTTAAGGGCGGGTTAAGAGGTTTTAAAATAATTAAATAATATGTAGGAGTTGACCTTCTGTGATTCGTTTTGCAGATGTGCGTGCGGCGCGGGAACAGCTGGTGGCGACGGCTCCGCCCTTCGACCCCAGACCCACCTCCATCTACAGCCAGGTGTCGCTGTCGCCATCGGCCTCGCTCTGCGGGATCCAGCACCCGTACTACAACCGGGTAAGCCCCTCCCACCCGTACTACAACCGGGTAAGCCCCTCCCACCCGTACTACAACCGGGTATGCCCCTCCCACCCGTACTACAACCGGGTAAGCCCCTCCCACCCGTACTACAACCGGGTAAGCCCCTCCCACCCGTACTACAACCGGGTAAGCCCCTCCCACACGTACTACAACCGGGTAAGCCCCTCCCACCCGTACTACAACCGGGTAAGCCCCTCCCACACGTACTACAACCGGGTAAGCCCCTCCCACCCGTACTACAACCGGGTAAGCCCCTCCCACCCGTACTACAACCGGGTAAGCCCCTCCCACCCGTACTACAACCGGGTAAGCCCCTCCCACCCGTACTACAACCGGGTAAGCCCCTCCCACACGTACTACAACCGGGTAAGCCCCTCCCACCCGTACTACAACCGGGTAAGCCCCTCCCACACGTACTACAACCGGGTAAGCCCCCCCACACGTACTACAACCGGGTAAGCCCCTCCCACCCGTACTACAACCGGGTAAGCCCCTCCCACCCGTACTACAACCGGGTAAGCCCCTCCCACCCGTACTACAACCGGGTAAGCCCCTCCCACACGTATTACAACCGGGTAAGCCCCTCCCACCTGTACTACAACCGGGTAAGCCCCTCCCACCCGTACTACAACCGGGTAAGCCCCTCCCACCCGTACTACAACCGGGTAAGCCCCTCCCACACGTACTACAACCGGGTAAGCCCCTCCCACACGTACTACAACCGGGTAAGCCCCTCCCACACGTACTACAACCGGGTAAGCCCCTCCCACCTGTACTACAACCGGGTAAGCCCCTCCCACACGTACTACAACCGGGTAAGCCCCTCCCACCTGTACTACAACCGGGTAAGCCCCTAACCCTCGCCAGGTACGGGGCTGCGTGATTGGACGGTAAGGCTGTGACATCATCGTGACGTTATTATTTCAGTTCATTTCACTGACGCTGCTGTTCGGGTTTGAGGTTTGTTTTCTCGGCAGCAGCGTCGTCTCCCTCTTTGTTTCTGTTCATTTGGAGTCGTGTTATTTTTGTCATTTCATTTCCATCTTTGGTTTTGGTTTTGTGGTTCAGCCGTATTTCCCGCCTCATCACCTGTACGCTCTGCCACGCCCCTTCCTGGCCACGCCCTTCACCTGCCCGTACCCGCCCGCTCCTGCAAAGTCCGGCTACAGACCGAGCCGCGACCACGTGAGTACGACCACGAGCCTTTAGTAACTCACTGACTGCACCGCCGTAACTACGGTTCTGTGAAACTAAACATTTAACCTGCTCAAGCTCCGCCCCTTTAGTAACTCACTGACTTCTCACTGACAAACAGCTGTAACTACGGTTCTGTGAAACTAAACATTTAACCTGCTCAAGCTCCGCCCCTTTAGTAACTCACTGACTTCTCACTGACAAACAGCTGTAACTACGGTTCTGTGAAACTAAAACATTTAACCTGCTCAAGCTCCGCCCCTTTAGTAACTCACTGACAAACGGCTGTAACTACGGTTCTGTGAAACTAAACATTTAACCTGCTCATGCTCCGCCCCTTTAGTAACTCACTGACTGCACACTGACAAACAGCTGTAACTACGGTTCTGTGAAACTAAAGCATTTAACCTGTTCAAGCTCCGCCCCTTTAGTAACTCACTGACTGCACACTGACAAACAGCTGTAACTACGGTTCTGTGAAACTGAAACATTTAACCTGCTCATGCTCCGCCCCTTTAGTAACTCACTGACTGCACCGCCGTAACTACGGTTCTGTGAAACTGAAACATTTAACCTGTTCAAGCTCCGCCCCTTTAGTAACTCACTGACTGCACCGCCGTAACTACGGTTCTGTGAAACTGAAACATTTAACCTGTTCAAGCTCCGCCCCTTTAGTAACTCACTGACTTCACACTGACAAACGGCCGTAACTACGGTTCTGTGAAACTGAAACATTTAACCTGCTCATGCTCCGCCCCTTTAGTAACTCACTGACAAACGGCCGTAACTACGGTTCTGTGAAACTAAAGCATTTAACCTGTTCAAGCTCCGCCCCTTTAGTAACTCACTGACTGCACCGCCGTAACTACGGTTCTGTGAAACTGAAACATTTAACCTGCTCATGCTCCGCCCCTTTAGTAACTCACTGACTTCTCACTGACAAACAGCCGTAACTACGGTTCTGTGAAGCTCCGCCCGACCAAAGAAAGGCTTCACCTGGACGTATCTGCTCCGACCCAGGGCTGAGGTCGGGCAGGTCAAGGTTCAGCAACACTAAAAACGTGTATAAATAATAATTATTTTACATATTTGTAAATATGGCCCAGCTCTCGCCCCTGAGAGCCAGGACCAGCACATCACCCGAGACCTAACTCTGGATCTTTGGAAGGAAGAGCTTTCTTTGGTCAGATGGTGCACACGTTCACATGACCTGGACATTAATACATCTCTCTGGGACCACATCTGGGACCACATCTGGGACCACATCTGTATTTCTGGTTTCCACACTCCTCTGAGATGCAGGGTTCTGTTTGGATCTGTCTCTGATGTGTCTCTGATGTTCCTCTGATGTTCCTCTGATGTTCCTCTGATGTTCCTCTGATGTTCCTCTGATCTGTCTCTGATGTTCCTCTGATGTTCCTCTGATGTTCCTCTGATGTTCCTCTGATTGTCTCCTGATCGTCCCGCTGTGTCCTCATTCATCTCCATCTGTCTGTGCAGGTGTCGTCTCTCAAACGCAAACAGGTACAGCCTCTCCCCACAGCGCCCCCTGGGTTCAGCCCCTGTTTAGGAGGACACTGCACCATCGTAGGGAAAGAGAAACCATGAGCTGAGAGAATTTCAACCCAAACCTTTGGAACAGAATGATGAAGAATCTGGGTCTGCTGCCCGATTAATGATGAAGAAAGAGTCAGAGAGGAAGATTCAAACTAAGGACAGATCCATGAAGCCTATTTGTCTCTCGCAAATCTGTTTGTTGTTGCTGATGAAGCTGAAATGTAATCACTGAGTATCGTGATGTTTATCAGCAGGTTTAAACATTTAATTCAATCAAATGAAAAATCAAACGCTGACTGTCTTGAATGAGGCTCTCGCTAACCCTTATGCCGAGTAAATTCCCAGGAACTGTATAAACAATAAGTGCATGATAAATAAAGCAGCACTACGTTGTTGACCTTAGTAAATCCTTCCGTCGTCCCTCTGGGGGTGATACAAGTGTGATGGGATGGTTGGGGGGTCTTCATCGCCCCCTGGTGTCTCTGGCCAGAAAACCATAATTGCAGCTTGGCTTGGCAGGAAGAAGCTAACAGGCTAGCGCGCAAAGCTAGCTGCAGCTAGCGCCACTTCAACAGTATTTACAGCCAAGGCTGAGTGAAACAAACGATCTCCATTGTGTAACTGGATGAACAACATCCTCTGTCTTTTCTGTCAGCGTCGGGTTTACTCTCACATGTGCGACACCTGCAGTACCGCTCATGGCCTCCAGGGGCACCACTTACTGAGATCGTCTGTAACCAGCGAAGGAAGAGACGACTGAATATTAACTCACGTCAGTGTCACAAAGGAGGATCTGATTCGAGGGTAGGCAATGTCAGGCCCGGGGGCCAAACCCGGCCCTCCGGCAGAACCTTTGGACCTCATCTTGATGAGAAACATGTTTGTGTTAATCAGGGGTTCTTTAAAGGAACAGACCAGTGTTCTCCAGACTGAGATCTGTTCTGAGCTTAGACGAGTTGATCCGTACCTGCTCTAGGAATGCACTGCGAGAGGCCAAACGCTAACAACATCTTTGGTTGTTTTGCATGACTGCAGGTACACATGAACTCGTCTAAACTCGGGTAAGAACTGACACTGGCCGGTTCCTTTAACAGTGACACGAGTTTAACCTCTGACTCTCGCCTCAACCGAGCACATTTTCTCCAGTTCGGCTTTACCCAAATCTAAAAGCTTCTAGACTGGAGCTTACCGCCTACAGGAGTAATGCCTCATTTGAAAGCTCAGACTGTCAAACCTGATCTGTGGTTTTACCTCGCGTTGTCTTCGCTGTTTTGTGGATTTTTGTCACTTTTTCATCATTTTCTTGCTGCAAGTTTGTTGCTTTTTCAGAACTTCTTTGTCGGCCATTTTGTTTTAGTTTTTGTCTCTTTAGATTAGTTTAAGGTCGAAATGGAGAAAAAGTGTTTGGATCAAGATAATTATTGTGAAAATGTGAGAAATAAAAATCCAAACAGACCAAATGATCTGGCGCTGGATGGTGCAGTGTCCCGCGGCTTTAGTCTCCTCCCCTTTTGCGTTGCTCCTCCCACCTCCTGTAGACTCCGTTTCCCAGCATGCCCCTCACCGTAGTCCTCCTGTTTGGCACCGTTTTCCCCTCGGTTTAAATGTTTCAAACGTCTTGAAATGCTGTGCTGTGATTGGTCCAGGGCCCCGGCTCCGTTATGGCCCCACCCCTCCTGCTCGGCGCCATGACGACGGAGGCGGTGTGCGAGCGCGTGCAGACGATGGCGGGACTCGACCCGGCCATGATGCCGCAGTACAGCGCCACCATCAGGAAGGTGAGGAGAACTACACCCTAACCCCATATAAAAGAGTACAGCGCCTCCATCAGGAAGGTGAGCAGAACTACACCCTAACCCCATATAAAAGAGTACAGCGCCTCCATCAGGAAGGTGAGGAGAACTACACCCTAACCCCATATAAAAGAGTACAGCGCCACCATCAGGAAGGTGAGGAGAACTACAGCCTAACCCCATATAACAGAGTACAGCACCTCCATCAGGAAGGTGAGGAGAACTACACCCTAACCCCATATAAATATACCCCATATAAAAGAGTACAGCGCCTCCATCAGGAAGGTGAGGAGAACTACAGCCTAACCCCATATAAATATACCCCATATAACAGAGTACAGCGCCACCATCAGGAAGGTGAGGAGAACTACACCCTAACCCCATATAAAAGAGTACAGCGCCACCATCAGGAAGGTGAGGAGAACTACACCCTAACCCCATATAAAAGAGTACAGCGCCACCATCAGGAAGGTGAGGAGAACTACACCCTAACCCCATATAAAAGAGTACAGCGCCTCCATCAGGAAGGTGAGCAGAACTACACCCTAACCCCATATAAAAGAGTACAGCGCCTCCATCAGGAAGGTGAGGAGAACTACACCCTAACCCCATATAAAAGAGTACAGCGCCACCATCAGGAAGGTGAGGAGAACTACACCCTAACCCCATATAAAAGAGTACAGCGCCTCCATCAGGAAGGTGAGGAGAACTACACCCTAACCCCATATAAAAGAGTACAGCGCCACCATCAGGAAGGTGAGGAGAACTACACCCTAACCCCATATAAAACAATACAGCGCCTCCATCAGGAAGGTGAGGAGAACTACACCCTAACCCCATATAAAACAATACAGCGCCACCATCAGGAAGGTGAGCAGAACTACAGCCTAACCCATATAAAAGAGTACAGCGCCTCCATCAGGAAGGTGAGGAGAACTACAGCCTAACCCCATATAAAAGAGTACAGCGCCTCCATCAGGAAGGTGAGGAGAACTACAGCCTAACCCCATATAAAAGAATACAGCGCCTCCATCAGGAAGGTGAGGAGAACTACAGCCTAACCCCATATAAAAGAGTACAGCGCCACCATCAGGAAGGTGAGGAGAACTACAGCCTAACCCCATATAAAAGAGTACAGCGCCACCATCAGGAAGGTGAGGAGAACTACAGCCTAACCCCATATAAAAGAGTACAGCGCCTCCATCAGGAAGGTGAGGAGAGCTACACCCTAACCCCATATAAAAGAGTACAGCGCCACCATCAGGAAGGTGAGGAGAACTACAGCCTAACCCCATATAAAAGAGTACAGCGCCTCCATCAGGAAGGTGAGCAGAACTACAGCCTAACCCCATATAAAAGAGTACAGCGCCTCCATCAGGAAGGTGAGGAGAACTACAGCCTAACCCCATATAAAAGAGTACAGCGCCTCCATCAGGAAGGTGAGCAGAACTACAGCCTAACCCCATATAAAAGAGTACAGCGCCTCCATCAGGAAGGTGAGGAGAACTACAGCCTAACCCCATATAAAACAATACAGCGCCTCCATCAGGAAGGTGAGGAGAACTACAGCCTAACCCCATATAAAAGAGTACAGCGCCACCATCAGGAAGGTGAGGAGAACTACACCCTAACCCCATATAAAAGAGTACAGCGCCTCCATCAGGAAGGTGAGGAGAACTACACCCTAACCCCATATAAATATACCCCATATAAAAGAGTACAGCGCCTCCATCAGGAAGGTGAGGAGAACTACACCCTAACCCCATATAAATATACCCCATATAAAAGAGTACAGCGCCTCCATCAGGAAGGTGAGGAGAACTACACCCTAACCCCATATAAATATACCCCATATAAAAGAGTACAGCGCCTCCATCAGGAAGGTGAGCAGAACTACAGCCTAACCCCATATAAAAGAGTACAGCACCTCCATCAGGAAGGTGAGGAGAACTACACCCTAACCCCATATAAAAGAGTACAGCGCCTCCATCAGGAAGGTGAGGAGAACTACACCCTAACCCCATATAAAAGAGTACAGCGCCTCCATCAGGAAGGTGAGGAGAACTACACCCTAACCCCATATAAATATACCCCATATAAAAGAGTACAGCACCACCATCAGGAAGGTGAGGAGAACTACAGCCTAACCCCATATAAAAGAGTACAGCGCCTCCATCAGGAAGGTGAGGAGAACTACACCCTAACCCCATATAACAGAGTACAGCGCCTCCATCAGGAAGGTGAGGAGAACTACAGCCTAACCCCATATAAAAGAGTACAGCGCCTCCATCAGGAAGGTGAGGAGAACTACAGCCTAACCCCATATAAAAGAGTACAGCGCCACCATCAGGAAGGTGAGGAGAACTACAGCCTAACCCCATATAAAAGAGTACAGCGCCTCCATCAGGAAGGTGAGGAGAACTACAGCCTAACCCCATATAAATATACCCCATATAAAAGAGTACAGCGCCACCATCAGGAAGGTGAGGAGAACTACACCCTAACCCCATATAAAAGAGTACAGCGCCACCATCAGGAAGGTGAGGAGAACTACAGCCTAACCCCATATAAAAGAGTACAGCGCCTCCATCAGGAAGGTGAGGAGAACTACAGCCTAACCCATATAAAAGAGTACAGCGCCACCATCAGGAAGGTGAGCAGAACTACAGCCTAACCCATATAAAAGAGTACAGCGCCACCATCAGGAAGGTGAGGAGAACTACAGCCTCACCCCATATAAAAGAGTACAGCGCCTCCATCAGGAAGGTGAGCAGAACTACAGCCTAACCCCATATAAAAGAGTACAGCGCCTCCATCAGGAAGGTGAGGAGAGCTACACCCTAACCCCATATAAAAGAGTACAGCGCCACCATCAGGAAGGTGAGGAGAACTACAGCCTAACCCATATAAAAGAGTACAGCGCCACCATCAGGAAGGTGAGGAGAACTACAGCCTAACCCCATATAAAAGAGTACAGCGCCTCCATCAGGAAGGTGAGGAGAACTACAGCCTAACCCCATATAAAAGAGTACAGCGCCTCCATCAGGAAGGTGAGGAGAACTACAGCCTAACCCCATATAAAAGAGTACAGCGCCACCATCAGGAAGGTGAGGAGAACTACAGCCTAACCCCATATAAAAGAGTACAGCGCCACCATCAGGAAGGTGAGCAGAACTACAGCCTAACCCCATATAAAAGAGTACAGCGCCTCCATCAGGAAGGTGAGGAGAGCTACACCCTAACCCCATATAAAAGAGTACAGCGCCACCATCAGGAAGGTGAGCAGAACTACAGCCTAACCCCATATAAAAGAGTACAGCGCCTCCATCAGGAAGGTGAGGAGAGCTACACCCTAACCCCATATAAAAGAGTACAGCGCCTCCATCAGGAAGGTGAGCAGAACTACACCCTAACCCCATATAAAAGAGTACAGCGCCTCCATGAGGAAGGTGAGGAGAACTACAGCCTAACCCCATATAAAAGAGTACAGCGCCACCATCAGGAAGGTGAGCAGAACTACAGCCTAACCCCATATAAAAGAGTACAGCGCCTCCATCAGGAAGGTGAGGAGAACTACACCCTAACCCCATATAAAAGAGTACAGCGCCACCATCAGGAAGGTGAGGAGAACTACAGCCTAACCCCATATAAAAGAGTACAGCGCCTCCATCAGGAAGGTGAGGAGAACTACAGCCTAACCCCATATAAAACAATACAGCGCCTCCATCAGGAAGGTGAGGAGAACTACAGCCTAACCCCATATAAAACAATACAGCGCCTCCATCAGGAAGGTGAGGAGAACTACAGCCTAACCCCATATAAAAGAGTACAGCGCCTCCATCAGGAAGGTGAGGAGAACTACAGCCTAACCCCATATAAAAGAGTACAGCGCCACCATCAGGAAGGTGAGGAGAACTACGCCCTAACCCCATATAAAAGAGTACAGCGCCTCCATCAGGAAGGTGAGGAGAACTACAGCCTAACCCCATATAAAAGAGTACAGCGCCTCCATCAGGAAGGTGAGGAGAACTACACCCTAACCCCATATAAATATACCCCATATAAAAGAGTACAGCGCCTCCATCAGGAAGGTGAGGAGAACTACACCCTAACCCCATATAAAAGAGTACAGCGCCTCCATCAGGAAGGTGAGGAGAACTACACCCTAACCCCATATAAAACTACAGCGCCACCATCAGGAAGGTGAGGAGAACTACAGCCTAACCCCATATAAAAGAGTACAGCGCCACCATCAGGAAGGTGAGGAGAACTACACCCTAACCCCATATAAAAGAGTACAGCGCCACCATCAGGAAGGTGAGGAGAACTACACCCTAACCCCATATAAAAGAGTACAGCGCCTCCATCAGGAAGGTGAGGAGAACTACAGCCTAACCCCATATAAAAGAGTACAGCGCCTCCATCAGGAAGGTGAGGAGAACTACACCCTAACCCCATATAAAACTACAGCGCCACCATCAGGAAGGTGAGGAGAACTACAGCCTAACCCCATATAAAAGAGTACAGCGCCACCATCAGGAAGGTGAGGAGAACTACACCCTAACCCCATATAAAAGAGTACAGCGCCTCCATCAGGAAGGTGAGGAGAACTACAGCCTAACCCCATATAAAAGAGTACAGCGCCACCATCAGGAAGGTGAGGAGAACTACAGCCTAACCCCATATAAAAGAGTACAGCGCCACCATCAGGAAGGTGAGCAGAACTACAGCCTAACCCCATACAAAAGAGTACAGCGCCACCATCAGGAAGGTGAGGAGAACTACACCCTAACCCATATATAAGAGTACAGCGCCACCATCAGGAAGGTGAGGAGAACTACACCCTAACCCATATATAAGAGTACAGCGCCACCATCAGGAAGGTGAGGAGAACTACACCCTAACCCATATATAAGAGTACAGCGCCTCCATCAGGAAGGTGAGCAGAACTACAGCCTAACCCCATATAAAAGAGTACAGCGCCACCATCAGGAAGGTGAGGAGAACTACACCCTAACCCATATATAAGAGTACAGCGCCACCATCAGGAAGGTGAGGAGAACTACACCCTAACCCATATATAAGAGTACAGCGCCACCATCAGGAAGGTGAGGAGAACTACACCCTAACCCATATATAAGAGTACAGCGCCACCATCAGGAAGGTGAGGAGAACTACACCCTAACCCATATAAAAGAGTACAGCGCCACCATCAGGAAGGTGAGGAGAACTACAGCCTAACCCCATATAAAACAATACAGCGCCACCATCAGGAAGGTGAGGAGAACTACACCCTAACCCATATATAAGAGTACAGCGCCACCATCAGGAAGGTGAGGAGAACTACAGCCTAACCCCATATAAAAGAGTACAGCGCCACCATCAGGAAGGTGAGGAGAACTACAGCCTAACCCCATATAAAAGAGTACAGCGCCACCATCAGGAAGGTGAGGAGAACTACACCCTAACCCCATATAAAAGAGTACAGCGCCACCATCAGGAAGGTGAGGAGAACTACAGCCTAACCCCATATAAAAGAGTACAGCGCCACCATCAGGAAGGTGAGGAGAACTACACCCTAACCCCATATAAAAGAGTACAGCGCCACCATCAGGAAGGTGAGGAGAACTACAGCCTAACCCCATATAAAAGAGTACAGCGCCACCATCAGGAAGGTGAGGAGAACTACACCCTAACCCCATATAAATATACCCCATATAAAAGAGTACAGCGCCTCCATCAGGAAGGTGAGGAGAACTACACCCTAACCCATATATAAGAGTACAGCGCCACCATCAGGAAGGTGAGGAGAACTACAGCCTAACCCCATATAAAACAATACAGCGCCTCCATCAGGAAGGTGAGGAGAACTACAGCCTAACCCCATATAAAAGAGTACAGCGCCTCCATCAGGAAGGTGAGGAGAACTACAGCCTAACCCCATATAAATATACCCCATATAAAAGAGTACAGCGCCTCCATCAGGAAGGTGAGGGGAACTACAGCCTAACCCCATATA